>NC_091821.1:252000323-252309906 GCF_038994185.2 Dermacentor albipictus
AGGTTATACAAACACTACCGATAGATATTTGCACATAACAATGTAAAACTAGAGGCGCTGGCCTTTTTTGTGACCACCTCGACCTTCCCTTTCTTCTTTCTTCTACATATACCCCCTCCCCTTCCCAAACATGCTGACATGTGCTCCCTAAAGGGTTGCAGAAAATACTGCCTTCGCTCTTCACAATCACAATCATAATCTCTCTCTCTCTCTCTCATCTGTACGTTCATAAACATAAAGTGTGACAAAATTTCAGACAATGCCTATACATACACACAATAAAGCATCCATCTTGACATTTGTCTTTGTGAGTCACTCTGTGGCTCACACTAAATACACTACTATCTGTACTTAAAAAAAAAAAAAATACAGGAAAGAAAGCAAGGATGTATCCTGCATGCCCTGCACAAAACACGTGACAAGCACCCTTTGCGACTTTCCGCAGTTGCAATTTGAAAAAGGCACAAGAAGGGCAGTGTCCAAAAGCAATATCTGAGCTATGAGTGAGAAGTGCTGCAGAAGATAGTTCTATCTTTTAGTACACCATGTCAGTACGCCGCTTTCAGTACACCATGTGCCACCATGGTGGCTGAACCTGCAACATTTTAAGGAGGGCAACTGCTCTTCAGAGCTGAAAATTGGCACAAATATATTTTCACAATCCTTTGCTCCAGGTTTGTGTAGAGCATTTATTTTTGCTTGGGCTAGTTGGTGTCCACTTAACAACATAATCTAGCGCAAGCATACAACCACAAAGCAGCGGTGCTCAAGGGCCTGACCCAACTGGGTGTCGGAAACCGAGCATACCAATACGTCCGAAACTTTCTCACCGACCAGAAGTGCCAAATCAAAGTCGGCGAACATGAAACGGACTTTATAGAGCTGGGGAGCCTAGGCACGCCGCAGGGATCAGTCATCTCCCCTTTTCTCTTTAACGCGGCGATGCGCGGGCTGCCGGAACTGCTGTGCTCTATCCCTGGACTTCACTACAGCCTCTACGCTGACGACGTGACGTTATGGGCAGCGGTGGATGATCCACAAACTCTTCAAGAGATCATGCAACGCGGCATCGACGTCGTACAAGCTTATGCGGAGTCGAGGGGCCTGACGTGCTCACCGGAAAAATCCGAATACCTCCCGATCAAGCCCGACAGAAGTAGCTGTCCCAGGGGATTACCACGGAGAAGGCGCTTCCTTGAACTTAAGGTCGGAGAACTTACCATTCCGGAGCGCCCCAGTATCAAAATATTGAGGCTAGACTTTCAGAACACGCTGCGCTGTGGGCTCATGTTAAAGAAACTCCAGAGGGCGACCAACTACACACTACAGCTCATTCGCCGGGTGGCTAATTGGCACCACGGCATGGGCGAGGGCGATCTGCTACAACTTGTGCAGGCATACATAACCAGCAGAACCATGTACTCGACACCATATGTCAAACTCGCAGCCACGGACTTAGCCAAATTAAACACAATGATCCGACGAAGTACAAAGGCAGCCTTGGGCCTTCCGGACCACGCGGCCTTGCGGTGGCCGCGTGGTCCGCGATTGGAAACCGCGATTGCCATGGCCATGCATGCGGAAGCGAATACCGTCATCAGCGACAGCAAGCAGGCCATCGGCAATTTCGTCCGTGGTAGAATTTGCAAACAGGCGTACCATGTCCTCACACGACGCCCCCTAAGCGGCTTGAAAACCCTCGTGTAGACCCCCGCTCACGCGGCTGTGCCCGGCAACGCGTCGGCTCACAGTTTGGCTCGAGATCTCGCAAGCCGAGCCTCGTCCGCGGATGCGGACGCCGTGAATGAAGAGGAGAGACACGAGGAACCCTGCGAGACTTATTATGAAACAGCCCATCGGTATTGCTTGAGGCGTCGCGCGCTCCCACCACCGGCGAAGCAACTCGACAAAACGCAAGCGGTCGCATTTCGGCGACTTCAGAAAAACACATACCCACACCCAAAATACATTAACAAAATCACAGGGGGCAAGGAAAGCGACAAATGTAGGCTCTGTTCAGAAACAGGAACACTCACACACATAATGTGGGAATGCACCTCGCTCCCATTCTCTCATCCCCCCGTCAGCAGCGAGACTGACTGGACAGCCTAGCTCAGTTCCGGGGGCGTCGACCGATAACTTGAACTGGTGGACTGGGCGGAAAAGGCCAAGCAGGCCCAGGGCCTTACTTGAGCCCAAACCCTCAGCCACGTCCCTCTTTACCCTTCCCCTTTTCAATAAAGTTTATCACCACCACAAAGAAAGAGACAGACATATGTCACGAGGGGAGGGGAACTTGAACAGCATGCATTTAAAAAAAATGTCTGCCATGAGCACACAATTTTTGTGGTATACATAGATACATAATTTATTAATGGTGGTTTACTTCTAGACGTGGGACTTGAGAAGCAGCAAGCTTAGAAGAGCAGAGACTGAGAAGTGATACACTGTTTTTAGACCACAGTGTCCTCAAAGATTTTTCTGTTGCCGACTTTGCTGCTTCAAAAACTTGTCTGGATAAACTTGCTTGAAGCAATTACCCCTCTAGTGTTCTTTCACCATCAGAAGACCAAGGGCATGGTCAGATACCAATGAGCATTGCTCTGTTCAGGTCTATATATCCGTACTATATATCCGTTCACATTCAGCATTACTGGGAAGAAGTGACACGATCCCCAGCACTACTACTGTGATCCTGTGGAGCCTCAGCAATTTGTCCATGTCTCCTACTTGTGCCCACTGCGAGTCAAATCTTGGTTCGCTCAATGTGTCCAATGAAAGCTTTGTAAAGCAAGACACATTTGTAAATTGGCAGGTATGCATACATATCAAACACTATACATATATACAGTATATAGCATAACTAAGTCTCCACAGAAAATCTCCAATGCACATTTAAGCAAATGGTGAATAATGAAAGCATAAGATTGGTAGCGATATTGCTAAATGCAACATACATTCTTTGAATAGGTCAAGATATGCTAGGGATAAAATTTTGAGAAAAGCAAAGCAACAATTCTGAAGGCAACACAATTCATGCTGTCTTTAAGCCTTAGGACTAACCCAAAGCTTACAGTATCTTGAATGGCCCTCTGATAATTGTCATGAACAAGCACTCTGACCCCACCAAACAATTTTCTGTCAACCTAGCCACATTACCTATGTTAACCTGCCTTGAACCAATAAAACTTCACAAGTTAGGCTTGTTTGGTGTTCAAGTGGTGCAACCCAATCTTGAGACACATTCTGGACTGCCTGAAGACAAATAGCCAACTTCTTATGAGTTCCCAGTACATCCAGGTAAAGGTGTTGAGGCTGAAGTCAACAACTTTGACCCTCTTGTCAGCCACTGGTGTATCACCAGGAGCCTTTAAAGCTGCTTGGTTCTTCGTGAAAACTGGCTGGGCCATTACTTCTGTGGGAATGCTAGTAGAAGCTGCATTCCCAGCAGGCTGAGCGTGAGATGTTTCATGAAGCACTGGGTAACTTCCCTCAATGTCTCAATGATGTAGAAGCACAGATGTTGGGCTGGACATGACATTGTTGCAAGTTAGTTCATACCATGGACCCAGACTGCCTCACCTGCACTGAGGGACCAAAGTGAAATGCCTGAGTGGCTTCTGTTAAAACTGTTAGCTTGCATCCTCTGTGTGGCTTCATATCACTTGTAGAATGCCCAGCTGACAGCCAAGCTGATTGAAATTTCTGCATAGACTCTGGGAGCCGTATTTGCGGGTGCTTGTCTATGAGCAATTGTGCAGGGCTACTCCATCCATCCCAAAGACCGACCAAGAGAGCTAAGCAGAGGTCTTCTGCCTAAAAAAAAAAAGGTCCTTGATGACCCACCCGTTCCACTTCTCCATATGAATTCAAAAAGCCAGGGCTGCTGGTGGTGTGACAGCAATGACTGTACAGTAGACGCCCGTTAAGACGAACTCACTTAAGATGAACCCTCGGTTAAGATGAACAGTGGAAGTCGTTCGTTTGATTTCCCATAGAGTCAATGCAAAAAAAAATTCGTTTAGTATGAACACTGCACATGCGCTTTTTCTGATGTTTTCACAGCTCCTAGGGTGTCTGAGAAAATTGGACATTGACTAGAGTCTGCACCCCATGAAATTGCAAGCTTTAAACTTGTATAGTTTCAGCTAACTCGCACCAAGCAATAAAAAGTTATATAATATAAAATAAAATTATATAATAAAATTGTATTATTATTATTATCATCATCATCATCATCATTATTATTATTATATAAAGTTATTATAAATAAAAAGTTACGAGAATGCAACTGACACTGTTCACTGTCCTCTTGAGCAACTCAAAGGATTTTTTACTATGACTTAAGCAATGAATGAACAATAATTAATTAATTAAGTTTTATAGTACTGCTTTAAACACAGTATCTTTAATGAAGAAGTTGTAGAGCCTATAATTTATTTCCATGATCATAGTTCTAATTTTTCTGAGGATTCAAAATTGCATTTCAGCTTGCAAAAAATCAGAAGCACAAGTATTTGCTCAGAACTGTTTTTTTGCCAGTCCTTTCAGCACATCAGGGCGGAAAAGTATTGCATGTCACAAATCGAGAAGCAGCTTCAGCTGCGGACAATTGAGGGTGAATAACGAGAAATAAACTTTTGTTTACAACTCTGCAACATGGGGCAAGCCTGAGATAACAAAAAATGTCAGTGTGTCACCTCCTTACCGTATTGCGACTACGATTCTTAACTGATGAGCGTGATGTTTTGGTTGGAACTGGGCGAGGTGATGAGCAAATTTCTTCACCATGGGTGCCTGGATCCACAGCATACCTGAAGTAAGATTATGAAGCTTTCAGTCAACAAACAATAAAGGTCAAAACAATAAAATAAAACAAACAAAATGCTACCCAATTTGGGTGAAAAAAAAAAAGATCTTTTACATCCTCACCATGATAGCTTACAATCACAATATATGCATACACTCTGCTGTAAACTGTATTGCTAATTAAATCAAGCATAAGAACTTGCAGCTTATTTCATAGCAGCCCAATAGGAAAACAGTCAGCATGCACTTAGTTATTTATCCAATTCACTAATTCGCTGAACTTCATACATTCATACCTGCATCACACATGACATCAATGCAGAGTTATAACAAAAATCAGTGATGTTGATGCACAACACCGCTACATTCATGAAAAACATAATGCAGGACTGATGACACTGGCAATGGAGGAACACTGGAAACAGGTATGTCATAATAACTTTAGTCACATGTTGTAAATGGAAATCAGTGAGCATGTACACACCTGTGTGACAAGCTACCTTATTAACATCATTTTTATTGGCCAGTTCTTAAATGGTAAATCTATGGAAGCAACAAGCCTCTGACTAGCCGAAGCATAAAATATCAAATGAAAAATTTGAGCATTACATCTTTCACAGCACAAGCCTACAACTTCTTACAGTATACTCATAATTCTGAAGAAACTTCTTATTTATAATGTTTCATCATATGTAAAATCCATTACTGCAGGTGTGCCACAAGGTGGCATTGTAGGGCCTCTCTTATTTAATATTTGTGTTTATGACTTCCTGCATACTGAAGATGCTAGGTTTATTATTTATGCAGATGATGCCAGTATATTTTTTGCAGTGCCAACCACTAAGGAGTTGACGATTAAAACTAATAAAATGCCCTAGAAGCTATTTTTATGCAGTGCAAATCCTGCAAGTACCTACTATCAAAATTGAGATTCTTTTGTTAATGCAAGTTTTACCACTAAATATAAAAAATTAAATTCCATACAGGTTGATTCCTAACATTTGTTACACTGGAAGCCAAATAACTTTAATTATAAGGAGTGCAGCCCAGCATTGGTATGTTCTAGTTAGTAAATTATTATTTGCATATGGAGAATTTCAACCACACATGCATATTGAAGCATTCCCTACACAATAACTTTAGACATCTCAACCTTTCTCCATTGAGCACTTTTTGAAATTATGCATGACCAAAATAAGGCAATAAATTTCCATGGTTAAAAAAAAGAATGCATAACTTCTCATAAATTTTCAAAATGGTGTATTTCAAAAGAAGGCCTTGAAAGAATATTTCGAAAACTGAAGAAATGCTTTTGGAAGCCTGACTGCATAGCTACAAGGCAGAAGCAGCATGACAAGCTGCTCGCTACGAATCGAATACGTTGCACCTTCAAGGGTCTGAGAACTGGAACACTGTTAATGTTTGCAAATAGTAGACATTAACATTTACTGCAAAGCTAAGTTATTGACAGCACTTTTTAGTAATTGAAACGTCTTACTTTCAAATTTTTGTTATTTCAAATAAGTTCCCATAAAATTCGCCTCATATTAAATGCATCCCCAACTTTGCTTCCACTTTTCAGAAAAATTCGTGCTCATTATGCAAGTAAATTTAAGCAGAAAAACTTTTAGGAAAGCTCTCCACACTTAAATCATATCCATAGTCACAACAATTATTTCAGGGACACTTTGCAACAATGCATACTTTGTGGCTAGGACTAAATAAGAAAAAAAAAACAAGTATTTATCAAGAAGCGCTATGAACGTATTAATGGAAGTTTTCATTTTGTCAATTTCCATTCACAGACGACAATGAGTATGGCTCAGGAAATAGACCCTTATGCGCTATACTGTGCATAGACGTAACATGCAGTCGTGATAATGATGTACTTACAAATTGTTGTCAATGTCCAGGCTGTCACCAGTTCCCACAAGTGGTGCAAGTCGTTGGCAAGGGGCCGGCAACTGTGGCAGGTGTTCTAAATCACTGTCCATGTCCATCCAAGCTGCAGAATTGTAGTGAAACATTACTATGACAATATGGAAAGCATTAAAAAGGCCAATAGTCAGTGAAATGAAGAAGAGCACAACTGAGAGGAATTTTAGTGTTGCAAAACACTAAGTGAAGGAGCGAAGTATGTTTACAAATATATTTTTCATCAAGCACACAGTAAATGTGTGGGCATTGTTACACACTGAAAACAATTGCAAAAGTGGCTCAACATTAAGTCTTCTTCCTGTCCACGTGTCACACACACATTGCAAGGAACCACTATAAAAATAAAAGAATCATTCTAGCATACTAATGTTAAGCAGCTTATCCTCTCTATTGTACTCTTTTAACAAAAACGAGAGCATTCTGGCATTTTTTTTATTCTAAAAACACTTGAGGGGCAGAATTCGTTTGTACCATAACTCTGAAGTGCCAAGAGATGTTACAGATCTCAAGTGCAACCAAAGGGCTACCAATACCTACCAATCGCATTGCCATCTGGCCTGTCCTCTCTGCCCTTGATAGCTGCTACCTCATGACTCCTGTGCGCTGCAATCGCTTCTTGTGCCTGGAATTAGGAAGGCAAAATGAAAAGTTACAGATGACTGCTGATGAACAGACATTATGAGGTATCTGAGCAGTATCCCACCACTCAATTCCAAAAACTGATACTCCAACACTGAGCTCAGACAGGTTGCACTCAAAGTGTGTCTTTAAAATTAAATTAAATTCTAGGGTTTTACATGCCAAAACCATGATTTGCTTATAAGGCATGCTGTAGTGAAGGACTCAGGGTTAATTTTGACCACCTGGGGTTCTTCAACATGCACCCAATACATGGTACATGGGCATTCTTGCATTTTACCCTCATCAACCCAACAAATCAAAGTGAGTCTATAGGCAATCGTCATTGGTGGCAGGTGAAACTGGACCAGCAGTACCCACTTAGTGGGTACTGCTGTTTAAGATTCCAAACCACTGCTTCCAAGATTCCAAAAACCACTGCTGTTTAAATATGCATATTTCAGAACTTGGAGCATAAAAAGGTTAGTCATCAATCAAGATAAATATGGTGAGCAACACAACACTCAACACTCCAAGCAACCATGGTGCTTCAGGTGTGTCCAACATTTTGGTAAAACCTATACATTTTCTCTGCCACAGTGCTAAAAGGCTGCTTGCTAATAGTCACAAGATAAATATAAAGAAAGGCCACCTAATAAATGTGCAATTTAAACAGCTGAACTATAAATTATAGAAAAGAGCCTATGCTTCAATATGTGACTAAAGCGCTTTGTTCAGCTATTTTGTCTAAAAGAAAAACAAAGCATGATGACATATAATGTCAATAAAGATGTCTTTTCATGTATGTTCACATGGCTGCAGCAGTTTTCTTTGGTTAAGTGTAATGCTGTGCAAATTAACAAAAGCCCGAGGGAGTGGGATCATAGCCTGGCTGTGGCAGCCACATTTCTATGGGTGTGAAATTCAAACGTGCCCGGGTACTGAACATTAGGAGCACAGTAACATGCACTCCAGGTGGTCAAAATTAATCCGACGTCCCCAACTACAGCATACCTCAGAAATATATCGTGGTTGTGGCACATAAATCACCAGGATTTAATTTAAACAAGTTCGCATAGTTGGTCAGTTTAGGCTAGTCATAGAAATTGTCTCCAACAAAGTCTCCAACAAGAAAAAACCTCGAACGCCCTTGCCGAACACGCCGATAATCGCAGTCACAGCATCAATTTGGAAAATGCTGCTATAATAGCTAAGGAAAAGAATCCGATGACCAACTCTTGTTAGAATCTTTATTTATTCAAACTAGGGACAACAGTATCAACATGACTGATGAAAACCTGCCTGCCAATTACACCCATTCTCTACGTCACATTTTGGCATAAAAACGACTTGCCGCTCTTGCCCACTTTCAGTGTGATCAAGAAACCAGTACGGGTCCCGAAACGTATCTTTGTTATTTTCACCTTGACTTGGTCAGTGACTGCAATTTCTTCATCATCATGTTACCTGACCAGACGAACTTTCATTGAACTCTTGACTACAGTAGAAATAAAGCACATCTTATTTTAAGAAACAATATTATGTATACCAGTCAACATAAATCTTAAATGCATAACTCTGCACAAACATACCAAATCGAAAATCTCACACATTAACGTAAATTGTTAAAAACTAGTTACTTATATTGGAGTTTATGCAAAAGTTTGCTGTAAATATAGCTCTGCTTACGAAGCTAGCTAACTATATTTTATGCACAAAATCAACCACTTTGCTATATAGACATCGACTTTCACAGCAGACAACACCTTCATCACATCATCTTCACTTGCTTTTTAGACTTCCACACGTGCTTGCACATGTTAACAACATCAAACAAAGGCATCCACACTTTCTTTTTGTGCGGGCAAGTAATATTGGAAATAACAATTTATCAACCACAGGCATTAGTGCACAACTCAGAATAGAAAGGGACATTCTGTAAGAAATGCAAAGGGAATGCAGGTCCCCAACAGTACTTGCCTATTATGCTCAGCCACAGTCAGGGAGAATTTTTGCATAATAGGCCTGTGAAATTGGACAGTACAAGAAACAACAACGGGTGGCAATTGCTGGTGCTCAAATTAGGTATGTCCATATCAATTAAGTTTTTTTTACATCAGTTGGTCACTCAAGGTGGAATTGGTACACATCACTTGGAGTAGCAGTTCTAACAATAAAGAAACAGTCTGAAATTAAGGCATTTCCAATACACAAGGCATTTATGGCTGTCGTAGATGAGTAGAGCAACTCCTAGATGATGTTTCCTTCAAAGGGGAGCCCATTCTCAAAGGTTGAGCACATGGGTGAAAATGAGATGATAGTAGATTACATGCTACTAATAAGATTCACAAAGTTGAATAGCTTTTCAGCACTTGCATCAAATTAGGGGACGAAATTTCATCAAATGCTCACATGGTTGCAAGCCTTTCATCACAAATATATGCAACAAACAATACCAGCAGCATGCATTACACAATGTGACAGCTAAGACCATCTCATGCCAAGTGAGCCTATCATCGCAGCCGTTACATTATAGTACACTGCGGAATATACAATGCAGAACAAGTTTACTGGCATTCAGTGGTGATTTACATCAGGCATAGGTTAACATAAGCAAAGATAGACAAGCTGTGTAGGTTTTGCTGTTACAGTAGATAAAGTTTCATGTGTGCAATGCCTTGTTTGTTTCAATTTAGTGCAATTTTGTGTTCCCTTGAGTTTTGTCATACTGATTAAGATTACCACTACTTTCATGCAAGGTAAAGAATAGTAAGGTGGAAGAAGGGACTGGTGGTACCACCTGCTTTTACTTAAATTCCTGGCTATCCTCCATTGGCTAAGGTGGTCCAGGAGATGGGCGAGTTTTTCACATATAGAGCATTCAGAACTGTTGAAAACTGCTTTTGGCCAACTTAAATTGCACTTACTGCTGCACAAGGAGGTTCAGTAGTGACAAGCTCCTCAAAGTGCTACTCCTGCCAGGGCTGGGGCAAGAGGCCAGCCGAACAGAGTTTTGGCAAGGAAAACAGGCTACAGGCTTGTGAACTTTTCTAGCAGTGCTGGCCTACATCAATTAGCACCATATGTGAAATAAACAGGCTGACAGACTCTCCCACTTCTGAAACACACAAACCTCCTCCTCTTGGAATAAAACAAGGCCATTACCAATGCTAAGCCTTGCAAGACCAAAAAGAGCAACTTATTGCCCATCTGGAAAGAGCTATCAGGCTATGAAGGAAGCCCATGACGGTTCCTCAGTAAGCATTGCAGTGAGGGCAGAACACAAATCTCCATTTTCATGGGGGGTGCACAAGCACACTCCATGTCCATGACTTAGCACTACATGATGGAAGGAAGGGGGGTGATGGGGGCAATAGTAAATATAGCAGTTAAGCTCCCCCCCCCCCCCCCCAAAGCTGCCCGTGGCACAACAGTATGACAGAATGCCACAAACACCACTATCAATGAACAATCCAATAGCACAAATTAGCTTTGCACTATTGCAGAAATTTGATTTTGCACATGACAGCAGCAAAGACAGATGAATGAGAGAATATAAGCAAAGTTCCTTGAAACAGGTAGGCTTAAAAATCTAACAGGATGGTAGATAACAATGTCATTGGCTAAATGTTATGAAGATGATTGCTCATGCCGCAATCATACAAAGGATCGAGGTATACCCTAGTGCCCTTTGGATGCACTGGCCAGGCAATTCAAACATTTTCAGCAATAATTGATTCTGCTTTTGCTGTTTATTCAAACTACATTCACACAACGCACCTGACATGAAGCCAATGAAATGGAACTTTATATTAAAAAACTAAAATAGTCTACATGCCATAAACGAGAAGTGACTGCTTCCTTTGGTTGCGAATCCTAGCAGGACCACAGGATTCATATTCGGCAACACAATGGAAATAAAAGAAAAAAACTGGCTGTGGCTTAGCTAAGGTTAAGCCCAGGATGCGAAGCATACTAGCCTTTATTTTAACGCGACAGCGTTAAGGAGCTCGTGTCGCAGAAAAGCCGGTGTCGTCGGCGTCTGCTCAGGCGTGCGGCGCTTGCTCAGGCGCACATTTCGTTGTCGCGCCGAACGCTGCGTTGCTCGACGCTCACCGCGTCCGATGCGGGGCGTGTAGTCGCTGCGCCGTAGCAAAGCCACCTAGAAACAGTCTCTGTAGCACGCCGCAACCTTCGCTTCTCATTCCAACGAGCAGCTCTGTCTCCAGGAGGCATCTCACCTCGTGAGTGTCTAGCAGAGGCAAGCGCAGCTGCTTATATACCACCGCGACGCCGCGACTGACGGCGCGAGTTGGAGCCCAGTTTCTCCTCTGTCGTGACGTCATGGTGTCACGTGGTCAGCCTTGAAGGCGACGCCGCGAGCGACGGCGCGAGTTGGAGCCCTGTTTCTCCTCTGTCATGACGTCACGGTGTCACGTGGTATTGAAGGCGACACCGCCGCGCCTGAGGAGCTGGGTTGAGCTCTAGTAATATGCTTCGCATAATAAGGGTTATCCTCTTTCCTTTTTTTCCTCCTCATGTGTACTGTTCTGATCAAAGATGAACCGCACTGTTAATTTAAAGAAGTACTGACACATATTTTCAAAGTTGTAGAAATTCCACAACATTCTTCTTGCATGTAAAAGGATGACACATAGCAAGTATGAAGGTTGGGAAAGAAGATATTTTAGTTTGATAATAACGTTTCTCTCAGTACTCCAGACTTTGCGTCATCAACATCATCATAATGTAAAGACAGAGACCAAAAATTTGCTGAGATTGCATAGCAATGAGGCTAGGTATGAAGACGGGGCTCAAGAAGAAATAAGGGTGCTGTGTATGTTCCTTATGGCTGCACTCGCACGTAAATGCTGCAGATATTGCAGATCATGACATCATCATGCATCCACCTCCTGGGACTAGAACTGGTTTGTAAAAACACGTATTAGAGTAGATTATTTAGCATGCTCCAACGCTTCCCAGTATTCTTGCTAGGGCTTAGCATTTTGATCTTAAAACAGGAAAAAAAAAAGTCATAAATGCCATCTCAGTACTCCTTTATTACTCAGACTCTGATTGACTGGTGAATTTGAATTTGAAATTGAATTTGTTGGTACACAAAGAAAAAAAAAAAGAACTGTGACGGTTGGAGGCCAGAAGATCATGAATAGCCAAAATAGGAACTACTGTAGTACTAACATGTAAATTGAAGACTTACTGGGTAACTCAAGCAATTTATTTAGGTGTGTGGATCCGCTCACATTCTTCTGGCACTTATGTCATGTACACCCAACATCACAAATGAGAGTTCTGTAGTTTTCCTGACAACGCATTTTAATTATCTGCATACAAACTCACAATCCATGAGCTCAAAAAGATTATTTCTATTGGCCACTGTGCTTCACATGACGTCAGCAAGGGCGCAGCAGTGCTGCTGCTGCTGCTACTTTGCGTGGCTCTCCAGTGGGTGCAAAACTGTGACCGACACAAACAACTATGTTTAACTTATCTGCCGACAATGATTTTTTTAAGTAATGTGAACTTATCAAAGCATTCTTTTCTATAGCAAAGAGTGTCATGTGGTTCGAGAAAATTTATAATTTGCAGTAGTTGAATATGACATCCATACATTGTGTCTGCTTTAACGTTACCCGTGATGCCATATGAGGCAGCTTGCTTGGCTGCTGGAGCCAACTTGGGTTTTGATGTGTATTTTGCTTAACATTATCCTGAATCGTCACACAAATTGAACAATGTTACAAGTGTTACGAGTGACAAGTGACAAAAGATTACAAGTGACAAGTGACAAGTGACAAGAGGCACAGAGAAATATAAAACAACTACTTCTCTGGCAAGATGACGAAATCACTGGAGTTGGCTTTTAAAATTGTAGGTATTATCCAACCATTTTAAAGTTAAAGCAATGCGAAAAATCATTTCTGCTATGGTTGCTCATAATGAAAGCAAATGCAATTAAACACAATATTACACTGCCGTTAAATAGCACAATCTGTTCCACCAATACAAATTTTGTAGAATTAGGTATAGTTACAGTCAAGCGAATTTATTTTTCCTACTTTACATGGCTGGACAGATGTGACTAGCATTAAAAGTCACTTAACTGTTAGCTGAAAGAAGATAAACACTTTGGAACTAAACTTCGGGACGTGCATTTTTGCAAAGTCAAATACTTATTTGTTATAAAATAAGCCAGAACTTTTCAAATTTTTGAAAAAAAGAAAAAAAAAGATTGTTGGTAGAAAAAGGTTCAAATCTACCATGTTTGTAACATCCGGTACATTCTTGAAAAAGTTGAAAGCATGACACTACATGAAATTGAAGCCAAAATGCTTCCTAACCAAAGTGCTGTGGTCTAGTAAAATTCTTTATCCTAAAAATCACTTCTCGCAATGACTTATGTGCACTTCCTCCATGACACTTTCTGAGGTTATGTACGGCGACATGGCCGAATAACTGTGTGTGTGTGTGCAAAAGGGAAGGACAAGACATGTGGCTTCTGATGGAGGGGAATGCTTGCACACATCTGACCATATTTCATAGAGGGCATCATCGTGATTAACATGGGGCTAAATTATTCATACAACAGGTCATTGACCAATGTCAATTTTGTGTGTTTCTTTACAATGGTCAGTGACGTACGAATAATGTTTTTACCTGACCAGATGGCGTTCTGCTTAACTCCTGATTACATGTGGCTAAATTGTACTGCCTCTGCCATAAAGCTATGGATGAAGTCTGACATACTAAAGATAAAAAGAAAGAAAGAAAACAGAAACCCTACTGGTTTTAATTTGTGCCTCAACAGAGTTTGGTAGCCGTCTTCCTCTGTAGATTTTTCACTTGCTTAGTGGCAGTGACGTGCTTCAGCAAGCCAGTGCTTCAGCAAGCCAGTGCTCTGAAATCAGAAGCCCTAGCATTGGGCTTTGAATGTGACAATTATCAGAGAGGCTGACACAAGGTTAGTATGTAGAAGCATCGACCAGTTTCATTAGTGGAACATGGCACAATGCAAATAAGTAAAAGCACTAAAACCAACAGCGAGGAAGACAGGCCATTGTAAAGTCACTAACACATGGTACAGATGGTGAAAATAATTTGTAACTGTAGAAAGCATGCCAAGTACAAACATAAATTCAGCAACATGGACAATACAAATGTCTCGCAATGCCAGACATGGTGTTCACATTCATGCGATGTCATGACACATAGCAAAAATTGCTGACGTTGTCTAGCAATGGGGTGAGGTATGAAGGAGTTGCTCATAAATAAACTACAGTGCTGCACACACGTCATGAGGCTGTGCTTGCTTGCAGCAATCAGACGAACTGAGTGAGCCAGTGCAGTGTCATATTACGATGCATCCACTTCCTGGGTACCAAAACTATAAAAACAAGAATTGTAGTAAATTGTAAATTATTAAAGGGCCCTTCACCGGGTCCCCATAAAAATTTTGGTTACACTCTGAAAGCATTAAGGCGCTGTCTAGGAAGTGTTTCACCGAAATCATTCTTTTTCATTGTTTCACAATTAGAGGAGATAGTAGAAATTGAAATGACGTGTTGCAATGTTGCCAGGAGGCAAACTTCACAACATAAACTGACACCCTCTCCCTTTGCTTTGAGAAATGTGAAAAGTGTCCGCACAGAATTCCTCCTCTGCCTTCTACCATACCATAGATTGTGGAACAGCATCACATTTACACCATGAGCCCCACATGCATGGTGCTTTCAGTAGTAGTATTGTATATTCTGCATGGGATGATTCCCCGAATTCACATGCCATAATCGGTGACATTGCAGGAAACGTGTCTGTGTGACACGAAGGCATGTGTGACCTTGATTCTCCACATGGAAGCGAGGCCCCCTCTTGGAGGGAGGGCATGTGCGCTTTCGTTTGAAATTTTAAGTATTTTTGCACCAAGATACCGTTTCATACTTTGCGGACACATTTGCCATTGCAATTGTCTTAGCAAAGTATCTTAGCAGAGGGTGCTAAGAATCTCTGGGTCCGGACAGGCTGCCAATGGAAACTGACCCTGTCAACCTTTAACAGCCAAACTCTGTCGAATGAAGCTAGCTTAGCAGGACTCTTTGAGGGACTATCAGACATTGTTTGGAATATCATTGGCCTTAGTAAGATTAGAAGAACTGGTGAAGCTTATACATTGCTGAATAACAGCCACGTCCTCTGCTATAGAGGTCTCCCAGATAAGAAGCAATACTAGGTGGGATTCCTGATCCATAAGGACATAGTGGGCAACATCGACGAATACCGCAGCATTAATGAGAGGGTAATGAATGAATGAATGTAGTTTTTATTGGCGCAAGGGCCAGATATGGCCAAAGAGTGCCAGGTCTGTGGTGATGAGTTTGCAATGTAGGTATGACATCTATGAAGTTGGTGTGGCGTGGCTGTAAAGGGGCCTTAAAAATAGTCACTCTATAGTGCGTAAAATCTTTCTGTAATAAGATTATGTCGATGACAGATGACGTGTTGAAGAATGATGCAGAATAGAAAATATATGAGATGCTAAAATTACCTGGAGCACTGCTGCCTCGCCGGAGCCCTTGAAACACAAGGGCCTAGAGGCATGTGCTATACGAAAGAACTATCACAGCGACATCCTCTGAAGAGAGGAGACGCTACGAACATGTGGGGCTAACAACATGCAACACAACATCTTTCAGATAACTTAGGACTGCGTTGGTGTCAAATAGCGGTTCTGGGCCAAGTAACATTACTGGATGAAGGGGGTTGTGCTGCCGGTATGCTAAGGGAAAATGTTTCTTTCTTTCAGATTCGGCTTTCCGACACTCCAGGAGGACGTGGAGGACGGTCAGCCTCTCCTCACATCTACCACAGGTTGGAGGGTCATTTCCGGTGAGTAGAAAATTATGGGTGCCAAATGTGTGTCCTATTCTGAGATGACAGAATAGGACATCTGTTCGGCGTGATTTTGTTACAGAGGGACAGAATCCTAACTGTGGCTTTATCATGTGGAGCTTATTATTTATTTACGCGTCCCATAGGCGTTGCCAGTGGTACCGTAGTTTCCTCCATAAGAAGGGCTTCAGATCTGTGACAGGGACTGCAGCGGTGGAATTAACAGAATGCGATGCAACTGACGTGGCCATCTGGTCCGCCAGAACATTACCGTCGATGCCCCTATGACCTGGCACCCAGCATATGATGACATGCAGGTTTCCTATATATGCTTTACACAGAGCAGAATAGAGTTCATTATTTACCAGATTTTTGTGGTTACAGAATGTCATCAAGGCCTTCACAACACTAAGGGAGTTCGTATATATAACTGATTTCTGGAGTTTTGATTTCCTGATATGCTTCACAGCCGACAATAGTGCGTAGGCCTTAGCCGTAAAGATACTAGTTTCCGGGTGCAGTACATCGTATTCCAAGAAGGATGGACCGACGGCTGCATACGACACCCCCTCGCATGATTTCGATGCGTCTGTGTATAACTCGGTGCAGGCGTACTTGTACTGGAGTTCCAGGAAATGCATTTGGATTTTAATCTCTGGAGCATGCTTTGTAACTTGAGTGAAAGATGTATCACATTGTATAAGCTGCCACTCCCAAGGAGGTAGCAGCTTGGCTGGATGCATTAGGCGAAGCTCGAAGAGTGGGACATGCATTTCTTCACTAAGCTCCCTCACACGCAGCGAGAAAGGTTGTCTTACGGAGGGACGATTGCGAAAGAGTGTAGCATATGTCATATCGTTAACGGTATTAAAACACGGATGTTGAGGATAAGAGTGCACTTTCAGAAAATATGCTTGGCTGATGCATGCTCTCTGCAGATGAGGTGACCACTCATTTGATTCTACATATAAACTTTCAATGGGACTTGTTCTGAAAGCGCCCGTGGCTAAGCGGATTCCTAGATGGTGGACTGGATCTAGCATCTTTAGCGCGCTCGGGGCGGCAGAATGATAGATCACGGCACCATAATCTAATCGTGACCGAATCAGGCTCTTATAGAGATTCATTAAGCACATCCTGTCACTACCCCACGTAGTCTGCGATAGAAGTTTCGTTAAGTTCATTGTTTTCAGGCATTTTTCTTTAAGATGTTTAATGTGAGGGACGAAAGTGAGTCTATTGTCAAGTGTAACACCTAGAAATTTGTGTTCTTTGTTTACAGGTATCTGTTGTCCACACAGTTCTAAGCAAGGATCCGGAACCAGGCCTCTCTTTCTTGTAAACAGAACACAAGAACTCTTGTGAGGATTGATTTTAAATGCATTTTTCTCTGCCCACTGTGACACCTTGTTCAAACCATGCTGTACCTGTCTCTCGCACACTGCGAGGTTACAGGATTTGAAACCCATTTGAATGTCGTCCACGTAGACGGGATACAGAATGGCCGGTGGTAAGGAAGCACGGAGTGTTGTCATCTTAACAATGAAGAGTGTGCAACTGAGCACGCTACACCAGTTTCTTGTGTGAAAGGATGTGACAGTACATTGCAGACTTTTACCCCGAATGTACGATTGGACAAGTAGCTGTTTATTATGTTTAGCATATTACCATGAATACCCATTTCTGACAAATCTCTCAAGATGCCGTAGCGCCACGTTGTGTCATACGCCTTCTCCATGTCGAGGAATGTTGTGGAGCACCCTTCTCGGAAGCCGCACTGATAGGGATCAAGCATTTTGCTCATTTCAAGGAAATGAATGAGTCGCTTATTTACCATTTTTTCAAATTACTTTCAAATGCAACTTGTGAGGGCTATCGGTCAGTAACTTGCCACTGAGGAAGGGTCCCTGCCTTGTTCCAAAACAGGGACCACAATGGCTTCTTTCCATGCGGTTGGAAGGTACCCTGCCTCCCAGATAGCGTTGAAAAGTCTAAGTAGTGTAACTTGCGTATCATTGTGCAAGTTTTTGAGCATTTCATACATGATTCTATCAGATCCTGGTGCAGAGCTCTTGCATGCGCTCAAGGCAGCTCTCAACTCTGCAATACTAAAAGGACGGTTCATTCTGCCCACACTTTCTTATGAGTGGCTTACATTCTTCTATTTGTTTATATTTGAGAAAGGGTCTTGAATAATTGGTGGAACTTGACACGCTCTCAAAGTGCTCCCCAAGTGAGTCTGCCTGATCAAGCAGGGTATCACCTTGTGTGTTTACCAAAGGAAGTGAATATGTTGGTCGTCCTCTTATCCTATAAACTCTGTTCCAGACTTTCGCCTCATCTGTATACGAATTGATACTCGATAAGAACTTCTGCCAACTCTCTCTTCTAGCCTGTCAGCGCGTTCTCCTGCCTTGGGATTTTACTTGCTTAAAGTTAATAAGATTCTCCGCAGTGGGAGAGGCGCGTAGCAACGCCCACGCTTTGTTCTGTTCTTACGAGCGATCCTACAGTCGTCGTTCCACCACGAAACATGCCGTTTGCACGCCAAGCCATTTACTTGTGATATGCATTTAGATGCGGCGTCTATTATGAAAGCTGTAAGATACTCCACAGCAGCATCAATACCTAACGAGGACATGTCATCCCATGATATACTAGTAAGGGCTCGGAATTTCTCCCACTCAGCTGTGTCAATCTCCCACCTAGGAGCCTGTGATGGATATTCGTTTTCTTTTAGTCCTTGTAGCAGTATGGGGAAGTGGTCGCTTCCGTAAGGATTGTTTGTAACTTCCCATTCGAATTCAGCCAGAATAGAAGGAGAAACTATGCCGAGATCAATTGAAGAAAGGGTTTTGTTTGCAAGACAGTAATATGTGGCTTCCTTCTTATTCAGAAGGCACGCACCAGAAGAGAAAAGGAACTGTTCAACAAGACGACCTCGCGCATCCGTACGAGAGTCGCCCCACAGGCAACTGTGCGCATTGAAGTCGCTAAGAACAACGTAAGGTTCAGGCAATTCATCTATAAAGGATTGAAATTCATGTTTGTTTAAATTGTACTGTGGGGGTATGTAAAGGGAACAAATGGTAATGAGTTTGTTTAGGAGAACAACTCGAACCGCCACAGCTTCAAGGGGCGTTCGTAGCTGTAAGCGCTGACAGGAAATGCTTTTATGGATAAAAATGGTAACACCGCGTGATGATACAACAGCATCATCACGATCTTTGCGAAATGTGACATTCGGTCGGAGAAAGATTGCGTGTTGTGGTTTTAGGTGTGCTTCCTGTAGACACAGCACTTTTGGATTGTATTTTTGGATAAGCTCTTGCACATCATCAAGGTTCCGAAAAAGACCTCCGACGTTCCATTGAATTATTTGCGAATCCATATTTGAAGTAAATCGGTGCTGTGTATACAGAAA
Source organism: Dermacentor albipictus (assembly GCF_038994185.2). Taxonomy (NCBI): domain Eukaryota; kingdom Metazoa; phylum Arthropoda; class Arachnida; order Ixodida; family Ixodidae; genus Dermacentor; species Dermacentor albipictus. Next base: position 252,020,017 of record NC_091821.1, read on the forward strand.
CAGAAGTGATGCATTAGGTTACAGAGCTCTTTCGAGGCCCTGTAACCGGGGTTTTGCCTTTTTTGAAGCATTCGAGGGAGTCTCGCCGCTCCTTAGGTTCTTGGTGCACTGTGAGGATAGGTGTTGTGTCCATTGCCTCTTGTGAGGCGCCGGACACGCGAGAAGTTTTTCGGGAGACTCTCCCCACGGAAGGCAAGACCCCTGCGCCCACCAGCCCGGAGGTCGATGGGGCTCCCTGTAGAATTTGGCTGCGCTGGCTGTTGCCAGCACTGGGAGGGGCCGGGGAGGTCGAGGCAGCCTCAGCTGCGCCTACCTTCGTGGCCGCTATCGGTTCTGCGGGATCGCTGCGTGTAGCGCAGGTTGCCGCAGATAACTCTTGTGGGGCCGGCAACCCAAGGGTAGCCTGGCCTGGTTGCTGGTTGGATGGAGTAGGCTTGCCTACATCCACCCTGCGGGCAGGAGGCAAAAGTACCTCCTCGCTGCACGCGGGCTGGGTACTTGGCATTGGCCGCTGCGACGCTACCCCCCGACGCGCTGCATCAGCATAAGGTGTGCTGTGGAAAGGTGAGCACCTCTTATGGGCTTCCTTAAACGAAACATTTTCTTTGACTTTGAGGGTGATTATGTCCTTTTCTTTTTTCCAGTTCGGACAGGAGCGCGAGTAGGTTGGATGGTCTTCACTGCAGTTCACACAGTGAGGTGTGCCACTGCAATTGTCGGAAGGGTGGCCCTGGACTCCACACTTTGCCCAAGTTATTTGACCCTGGCATCTCTGTGAGCCATGGCCAAACCTCTGACATTTGAAACACCGCCTAGGGTTGGGGATATATGGTTGCACAGTTAACCTGATCTATCCTGTTTCGATGGTTTCTGGTAGTACGCTGGATGCAAATGTTAAGATGCTTGGTTGGAATTTCCTTACTGTCCTGTCTAATGATAATACGCTTTACATCGGTCACATTTTGATTTTTCCACCCTTCCAGGAGTTCAGCTTCTGTCAAATCCTGAAGGTCTGCCTCTGACACGACTTTTAATACGAGGTATAGATTAAAGGTAGCATAAGCCTACGGTCCAACATCCAGTCACGATGACGAGGAAGTAGATAGTTTTATGAAGATGTTGAATTAGCGATGAGAAAAGTGCAACCTCAGTATACTGTAGTAACGGGTGACTTCAATGCAAAACTAGGGAAAAGGTAAGGTTGGTGAACAAGCACTTGGCAACTACGGCGTCGATTCTAGGAATGCTAGAGGTGAGATACTGGTAGAATTCGCAGAAAGGAATAAGCTGAGAATAATGAACACCTTTTTCAAGAAGCGTAGCAACGTAAAGTGGAACTGGAAAAGCCCTAATGGTGAAACAAGAAATGAAATTGATTTTGTACTTTCTGCCGATCCCAGCATAGCACACGATATAGAAGTGATCGGTAGTGATAAGTGCAGTGATCACAGGTTAGTGAGGGCTAGGATTCACCTTAATTTGAAGAGAGAAAGAGTAACATAGATATAGTAAAAGAAGCAGAAGAATTCTACACTGACCTGTACAATACTCAGAGGAGTCAGGATACTTCCATTAGAAACAGTAATGAAGAGGATACAGAAACTCCTCCTATAACAAGCGATGAGGTCAGAAGGGCCTTGCAAGACATGAAACAAGGAAGAGTGGCAGGAGAAGATGGAATAACAGTCAATTTAATCAAAGCTGGAGGAGACATAATGCTTGAAAAACTGGCGGCTCTTTATACGAAGTGTCCCTTGACTGCAAGGGTCCCAGAAAACTGGAAGAATGCAAACATTATACTAATCCACAAAAAGGGAGGCGTTAAAGAATTGAAAAATTATAGGCCCATTAGCTTACTCCCAGTATTATATAAAATATTCACCAAGATAATATCCAATAAAGTAAGAGCAACCATAGAATTTAGTTAACCAAGGGAACAGACAGGTTTCAGGAAGGGATACTCTGTACTGAATCACATGCATGTCATCAATCAGGTAATCGAGAAATTTGCAGAGTACAATCAGCCTCTATATATGGCTTTCATAGATTACGAAAAGGCATTTGATTCAGTAGAGATACCAGCAGTCATAGAGGCATTATGCAATCAAGGAGTAGAGACTGCTTACGTAAATACCCTGGAAAACATCTACAGAGATTCCACAGCTGCCTTAATTCTCCACAAGAAAAGTAGGAAGATATCTATAAAGAAAGGAGTCAGAGAAGGAGACACAATCTTTCAAATGCTATTCACTGCGTGCTTGGAAAAAATATTTACGCTATTAAACTGGGAAGGCTTAGGAGTAAAGACTGATGGCGAATACCTCCGCAACCTTCCGTTTGCCAATGACATTGTTCTATTCTGCAATACTGCAGACGAGTTACAACAAATGATTGAGGACCTTAACAGAGAGAGTGTTAGAGTGGGGTTGAAGATTAATATGCAGAAGACAAAGATAATGATGAATAACCAGACAAGGGAACAAGACTTCAGGATCGCCAGTTAGCCTCTAGAGTCTGTGAAGGAGTACGTTTACCTAGGTCAATTAATCACAGGGAACCCTGATCATGATAAGGAAATTCATAGAAGAATAAAAATGGGTTGGATCGCATACGGCAGACATTGTCAGCTCTTGACTGGAAGCTTACCATTATCATTGAAAAGGAAGGTGTATAATCAGTGTATTTTACCGGCGCTGACATATGGGGCCGAGACTTGGAGACTGACAAAGAAGCTTGAGAACAAGTTAAGGACCTCACAAAGAGCGGTGGAACGAAGGATGCTAGGCATAACTGAGAGACAAAAAGAGCAAACGGGTATAGATGATACTCTAATTGACAGCAAGAGAAAAAAAAGGCGCTGGGCAGGTCATGTAATGTGCAGGTCAGATAACCACTGGACCATTAGGGTTACAGAATGAGTACCAAGAGAAGGGAAGCTCAGTAGAGGAAGGCAGAAGACTAGGTGGTGCGATGAAATTGGGAAATTCACGAGTGCTAGTTGGAATCGGTTGGCGTAGGACAGGGGTAATCAGAGATTGCAGGGAGAGGCCTTTGACCTGCAGTGGACATAAAATAGGCTGATCATGATGACGATGACTTTGCAGACAATTGCCATTGCATCATTCACACTGCCGGACTTGTCTGTTTGCAATGCCCAAATCTGGTGGATTAAGGGTATTTGGGTGCTTGCCAGCACTTCTTCTAAGCTTTGGGGGTTTGGACCTTCATTTAACATAAAAAAAATTAACACTTTAAAATGTCCTGTCAGTACTCCTTTAAAGATACATCTCAATGCCCCGTGGCAATTGTTCTTTATGGACAATTAAAGGATGTTCTGCTTTATGGACTGTAAAGGTCTTCTGTTTATAACAGTGGTGGTTCTCCAGTGGGTGCTATAATACATACCACTGAAAACCTATACCACCTGCTGTTACCTTAAAATTTCATCACGAAAATAGTAGTAGAAATTTGTTGCAACAACGACAATAAGGACAAAAGGAGGTAGGAAATGAAGGTCTGTGGGCACCGTAAACATCCAACTTCTCAGTGGATACCTGGACTGTCTCGCAGATGTAACAATTATACTACTACCAAGAGTAAAGACAAAAGGGGATGGAAAGTTGCAATTAAAATAGGCATAAGGAAAACAGGAAAGAGTGAAGAGAGGATATACCTATAAACAAACAGATCTATATATTGAAATAATAATATTTGGGGTTTTACGTGCCAAAACCACTTTCTGATTATGAGGCACGCCGTAGTGGAGGACTCCGGAAATTTTGACCACCTGAGGTTCTTTAACGTGCGCCTAAATCTAAGCACACGGGTGTTTTCGCATTTCGCCCCCATCGAAATGCGGCCGCCGTGGCTGGGATTCGATCCCGCGACCTCGTGCTCAGCAGCCCAACACCATAGCCACTGAGCAACCACGGCGGGTTATATATTGAAATGTCCAGGAAGCTTATTAATAAAAAAATATTCACTAAATACATTCACTTCGGGAAATATGTTGCAACTAGACACTCCAAATGTCCGTTACTATTGTGTGCTTATTTTTGTTACTTGTGTAGCTTGTGTATGTGTCTACAGTGTATGAGTGGGTCATTTTATGTGTCACCTTTGTCACCTGGAGTAGCATGACAGGCATATATGACTGGGCAAGCATCTACAACACCTCTTATAGAATATCTCTCTCTTGCATGTCAGTTAGCAATTCCTATGAATACTTTCACTCATGTAAAAACATAAACAGATAAAAATATTCAAGTGAATTAAAGAGAAAAATTGACATCCACCCGAATCGTAGCACAAAGTTACAAAGGAAACCCATACAGGTTTCTCAGAAAGAAGGAAAGCCTCGCAGTTGAAGAAGAATTTGCCCTGGTCTGGGGCTCGAACTCGGAACCAACGCCTTTCTGAGGCGGTCGCTTTACCATCTGAGCTAACCAAGAGGCTAGCTGATCATAGAGCAGGCGCTAATTAATCAACAACTCGAGGCACTCGGATACTGAATATGGCAAATCAGTTCTGCAGAAGCCCGCAAGGTGGAGGAAAGTACATGAAAGGGAAAAATTGGCTTCCACCCGAATTGTAGCACAAAGCTACAAAGGAAACCCATACGGGACATGTGCCCTGCATGCCCTTGTCAACTCTTCATTTAAATGGCTCTCTGTTATATTTCAGCACTGAGTCGACCAGGCAGACACTGTTAGATTCAAATGTGGCTCTCAGATTGCAGGATACCAGAGTCCATTCCCACTCACGTGTTTGCAGACCACCCTGTGAGCAACGTGTTCAGTGTAAACTGTGGGACCGTGAATAACTCAGATATTAGGGAGCCTTCACACACACGCCGCCTATGCACACAAAAAAATATAAATAAAAGAAAGAAAGAAATAAAAGCATGGACGTGTGTATGAAAGCCCCTAACAGCGATGAGTCTTGTGTGCCACTACTGCGAAGACCTTTCTACGAAGACAATGAAGTGTGGATGTGGCATGCGGTATTGTTAAATCAAAATTGTAATGAAAAAAATCTGCTGAAGTAAGGGTTGAGTTTAGATTTGTTTTGGTCTACAAGAAAACAAACCTGGCAGCACAGATATGTTATTCACATTTTCTTCGAAAATGCACATTCAACAGGGAGGCCTTTCAAATTCTTGAAGCAGCGTGACGATCTGCTCTTACACATAATGAATGGCCAGAGTTTGCACGAGCTATACAAACTTGCAGCAAGCGACCTTGAACACGCACCTTGCTCATTTTTTTTTTTTTTTGCCCCCATGGCATGTTCTCCCCTTCAGGTGCAATGGCAATGTCTTGTTGGCAGCATCTGCCAGAACAGTGCTATTTCGTTCCCATTGAATATTTCTGATGACGTGAGAAGGGACTGTGGCCTTGTTAGGAGAAGTGAACTTGCAGGGACACAACACTTAACACTTGAATATGCGGGTGAATAGAAGTTCGATACACACGTAGAACAGTGCTTTACTTTTGAATGAAATTTCCCAGGAATTATTTCGACTGTTCAATATAGACAATAATATGATATGTCTGGGTTCTATGTATCTGGGTGAGACTGCATGGAGTCATACCTCTGTAAAGTGTGATTTCCCTCAGCATCTCTGTCACGCTGATGCTCACCTGGGTCACTCTTATTAAAAAAGACTTGTTTTTAATATGCTTTGCACTTGCAAGGTCAATCAGATATTTTGGACTAACACTGCAGCAAGTAACCAAAGATTATTTTAAAGTGTGGCATGCACATTTAATAATTACAGGGTGTAACTCAAAACTATAACCTTTTTTTCTCTCTTGTAAATATAGTATCCTTCAGTTGTTTCAGGTGCATAGAATCCACTCTTTTCCATGCACTTGACAGATGCCTCACTTTATATGAAATGTACTTATTTCACACAAGTTTTGTTTTTTCATTGTATCGCCCAGTCCTGCCTATGCCTCCATAGGGGGCTGGCAGTACTTCTGAAATAATAAATAGAGTGTTGGATACCATATCTTGAAGCTGTACGATTGCAATCATCGAAGTTATCAAAGATGCTGGAGGCCTCAATCAGATGTAATATTGCCACATTTTATGCAAAGAATTATTGATACATTGTACTATTTTTCAATATCATTAAAACTTTATATATATCCAAGAATGGATTTTGCTGCCATGTTGACAGTCATGTTTCTGACATGATCTTGATCAATATCAAATCAAGAGCAAGCATTCATGCTTACGAGTTGCTGCAAATGACTTGACTTGGTAATTCTTTTCACAGATAGTGTTCAATGGTACGTCTGTACAGAGATCACCATGAACCCCTTAACTGATGATGTATAGCATCCTGAAACTACACCCAGGCTATTAGAGGTGCTGCAGCGGAAGATCTGGGATTCGACTATCTGGGCTTAATTCCTATGCACCTACATAAAAGCACAAAGGCATTTCTGCATTCTAGTTTTATCTGAGTGTGGGCGTCACTGCTGGGAATTGAAAATGTGATCTCAAGTCCAGCAGCAGAACATTTTAGCCACAGAGCCACCACAGTGTGGAAATCCCTGAAAGGCTGAGATACGTGTGCACCTTGTGAGCTGTTGCACATATTTCATGCTTTGGACTTGGTGGCGATTCAGCTCACTACATGATTATAAAGAGAATGAAGATTCTAAATTTTCAAGTATTTACTTTTGTTACTGGGAGGGAATTTGTTTTCTATTACAAGCACAGGCTAATCTTGAATGATGAGTAAACCTCAGTCAGCACATGACGCTGCAGTCTACTTGCAACTATGAAATTAAAGAGCAAACGCTACGTGACTGCACTATACATCCAAGGCATATATTAAAAAAAAAAGCCATATAAAGTATATAGCTGAAGCGATCAGGTTTATGTGTTTTGTGAACCAAATCTGATTATGGATTAGTACATGAAGTGGCTTGAAATTTTTTTTTTTTTTACAGCATCCTCTTAAGCAACTTATCAACTTCAAGGTTGAGGCAGTATCTTTTTGTGCTCATTACTTTCTCTGCATTCTAAAAAAACAGGAAACTTTATGTTGCAATAGATAATTAAAGCATAGAAAAATACAAGTCAATGCTACATGCCATTATTTTTCACAATGCTACATTAAGGAATAACACAAAGTGGCCCTCAAATAAACAAGCAGTGTGGCTGCAACTAGAATGGCAACAATCATAACAGATTTCTTTGTGTGTGCATGCGCAACTCTGTTGTTTAACTACCGTATTTGCACAAATATAACAAGTTTTTTTTTTTTAATTTCCAGCCTCAGAATGTACCTCGCCTTATATCTGGGTCATGACGCAAATATGACGTGTTTTGAAAGATTTTTTTTTTTTCTCAGGCACTTCAAATTGCATTCAGCTAAACCACTAGGCACCACCACAATTGCTACAGCGTAAAAAGCCGTGCTCGATTATGTTGCAAACACTTCTGAAGTGTTGCCTGTTTAATAACCTTGGTGGCACGGAGGACGACGGCATTCTCGCCGACATAGACAAAGACGTCCGTTCGCAGTTAGTAGTAATGCAGAGTAAAGCACCCTGCGGGCATCTGCATTTATGCATTGTTTCCGGCTTTTTTATAGCACCACTTCGTGTTATAATCGTAACATAAATTTTATCCTTTTTTTTGAGAGACTGAAAGTCCCCTTTAGTGTTCTATTCGTGGTCGCGTTATTTACATGCAAATACGGTAAGTTCATGCTGATAGTGCTAAAGTTGCAGACTACAATGCACAAAAGTATGTGTGCATTATTAACAGGTGCGCTGGTAATGGTTAGAATAAAGCAGCAAAAATAAATCCAATAAAGGCAACAAAAACAGTTACAATAACCAATAAAAATGTACATTTATTGAAAAGTAAAATGCAAGCAATTGATCAAAGCATAAAATGCAAGCAATTGGTCAAAGCATAAAAGTGGTTTGGCACAAACACACACGTGACCCCAAAAATCAGCGACGCCTGTCACGATTGCGGTTAGAATCATTAGCAGATGAAGCTGGCAAAGGCTCGCTTGGCTCTGCCTGGGGAAGTGTCTCCACGCCCTGAATTGAAATCAGGAGGGGAAAATAAAAATCAAGGGAAAAAAAAAACAGTTTCCTTTGTGAATGCACAGCTAATTTATTCGTGCTGTTGATCTATTACCACACGCACGCAGAGTGTCCAATGCAGATCTGAAACCTTTTGCAGACATGCTTTCTCTAAAAGCTTTACAGAACATGCTGTCTGACCCACCAATACCACTTGAACAAATATTTTTCAGTCGGAAACCTCCTTCATATGCATGCAATAGGCTAGAGCTCACGAGCAAGCTGGTGCTTTAGTAATAAATAGGCCAGTGCTGGCTCTTTCTCTAATAAGGAAAGGGCTAAAAGAAAAAAGAATGGGTATGCATGCACAAGTGGCTTCTCCAGGCAATGCCATTATATTTTCACTCAAAATGTTAACATAATAAAGTTGCATCGGAAGAGCACAATCAGCATTCCATGAGTTCAAGTATGCCTAGGAGCATTAGTCGCACCAGTCAGGAGGCTGCGTTTGGTGTGCTCATGACAGAAGTGTTCATTTGTTCATGTATACTTGAAAGCAAAAATAAGTGGATCATAAACTCCCACAAAAACTTGAATCCCTTGGCAGCCTATGGCATGCAGCTGAAAATTGATGACTGCTTTATAATGTTCCTGGAGCCAAACTAAACATGCGTTCTTTAATTCTGTGCTTTTGCTAAAGTGAACATTGATGTTTGTTAGCATGTACAGTTGCGCAGCCTATTTTGTCACAGGTGAATATGACCTTTCTAAGTGATGATTTGAGATCCTAAATGTGTTGGTACGGCCACTCCTTGAAGATAGGCCAAAATATTTATAATTGTCCCTCTTTTATGAAATTTGTCACTGCAAGATGGGTATTACCCTTTTCAGGGTCAATGACGTAAATATACGGCGGCGCGAACAAGTCCAAAAATGGTCGATGCCGTATATTTACGGCGCAGTCTATACATTTCAAAAGCGCGCCAATTTCCCAACTTTTTCGTTTCTGTCATTTGCTGCCACTATGTGCGAATACAGGTAATTTTTTTTTTTGTGCGCCTCCCTTTCTCGGTTTTCGTTGCATGCTTTGTTTTAGAGCTAGTTTGCTCCCGCGCGTCTATATACTACCGCTGGCGCAATGCCGCGGGTGCGCGGGCGGGCGGCGGTTTGCGTTTTCTTCTGCGGTAGTTTCGACTTCTTGCGCTTGCAAAATTTATGGCTACCTCGTTACTAATCGCTCAAAGGGCAATCGCTTGTTTCTCGCGCATAGGAAGGATGCCGCTGTGCATGCGTTTCCGTTGCTTTTTTTTGGGGGGGGACACACTCGCGAAAACTGATTGCTTCTGGTTGGCGATGAAATGAAGAATAGCGGAAGTTTGTCACATGCTCTGCTTTTTTGGCGGGCACAAAACTACACAGTTTTCTTGAGTGCGCGCGCGCACCTACGCATTTCGATTACGATATGGATGTACATATTAGTGTAAGAGCAGGAACATTTGAGTCTTGCAAAATAGTCTCATGTGCGCATTTTCAAAGCCTTTAACTATGTGTAAAACAATGCATCAAAATTTTAATTCTTATACAAGTTCATTTCTTTTTTTATTGTTTTTATTCACGAATGACGAGTACATATATACCAACACAAAATATTTTTTTATCACTTTACGGTCACCCTAGAAAAATTACGGCAAACTTTTTTCGAAACAAGCCCCTAAGAATTGGAACCTGAAATAATAAAATCGACCCTGGGCGGTCGCAAATGGTGAAAAAAATCGACCCTCAAAGGGTTAAAAAAGAAAACGACATAAAGGAGCCTACATACATATCTGCCCATACAGAGCACTGTCTGAGGGTGCACGAGTTGGCACGTAGTATCAACTTATTCAAATGAACTTTTTTTCCCCAAAACAATTTGCAAATGGAATAAGCTACCCCAGAAAATGTCTGTGCTTCCCCTTCACCATTTTCTTCCTTGCTTCAGAATTTCCTTTTCAGTCAACATAGCCCATGTTGAGCATAGTTGTTTGTTTTCCTTTTCTGTCTATGTCATTTATATGTATTCAAATGTTTTTAAACATTTGTTTTTGTTATTATTGACAAAAATTTTTTTATTGTTGTTCTCTTCATTAGTCTGATTCAACCAGCGTTTTTTATGTATGCTTTCTATTTTGTACCTACAGTGCATTGTAGGTACTGTAAATGTAAATACATAAAGAAACATGCCTGTGTTCTGAAGAAATGGAGGTTATTTTGTATACTTCTTTTCATGACTACTATATTTCTGCTTTATTGCTTTGAACTTCTCTGGTCACCAAAAACTATTTTTGTTGCCTTAAACAAAATGGTGTATGAAAGCCTTTAGGTGACAGCATAGTCTGTTGCATATGCTTGTCTGATGATTAACATATCCAGCCCTCAGTCATTGTTTTATAGATATGGTGCACTGTACACAGCTTTCTACACATGCTTGTAAGTACTGTGGTGATTTTGTGGTGATGAATTCCAACATTTCAAAATACACCAACAAAAAGTAATTTAGACATGTCTGTATGAGGAAAAAACATCAAATATCAAGCACTTTCTTATTGATCATCATTCTGATAACTCAATGCCAAGCAATAAAAAATAAATATTTGGAGAAACATTAAGCATTCTAGATGGCTACATGGTACAAGTATAGGGAGACCGAGAAGAGAATCTATATGCATAGATCACAGTAAAGCCATGCCATAAGTATGGCATAGGGACAATACAGAATTCTGAGCTGACAGCCATTTCTTCATGCCACACTTTATACTGTCAAACCCAGGTACATCGAATTGAGAGGGGTTTACAAAAGATATATCGGCAATTCAATGCATAAATAAGTGCTAATGTAATGTCTTTTATATAACCTTCCCGAGTTCATTTCCTAGAACAGCAAGAGACCAGACCTACAAGGTAATCCTATCACGAATCAGTAAGCTGCTTAGTTTTGCGTGGCTGAACTGTGTGCGGGATGTGTACACCCACTGCACTGTTTTGGAAGGTAAGTAGCTTCTCATTCATGTGGTGTTTCAATAAAAAAGTGACCACTGTCCAAGATGACCAAAGGCAACTGCGATACTGACATCATATTCTATGTGCACAAGCTGTCACATTCTTGGAAACAAATTGCTGGAAAGGACAGCATGTGTACTGTTTAACACGGCACCTTTGCAGGAAAGTATATGACAAATCAGAGAGGCCTCCTCCATGCAACACCAACATTGTGTATCAGATACCAGTGTCTTGCAGTAATAAGGAGGATGAGGTGGTGCTTGAATGAGTGTCTTAGAGAACATGCAAGCTTCCTAAAGTTGACCCCCAGCAGCAACCTTATGATACACTGTTGCTCCTGAGGATGTCACCAAGATTTTGGTCGGAGTTGCGCTCAATTTTCGCACAAAGACCAGCACATCTACCAGACATTTCGAGGCCTATGTGATGCAGTGTGAAAGGTATGTGTGCGAGAGCCATCTGCTTTCTCTCTCTCCCTTTTCTTTTCACAGAGATGAATTGCCTACATGGTCAATTAGGTTAGCCAACCGAAACGTCTCCTTGCACTAAGCTTACTATTGTTTCGTTAGCTTGTACTCCTTTCCCAACCGACTACGCATCTTTTTTTCCCTTTCATCGTCTCTGCTCATATTTATGCCTCACACATCCTCCAATTGAACCCCATCCCTCGCTTTAAAGCCTACCACTGACCAGAAGGTCTCTTCCCTTGTTTGGCCCTCCCTGCTGATCTCTATCAACTTGACCTTCTGTCAGCTGTTACAATTTGTATAATATGTTTATGTAATTGTGTATAATATAATATTTTCCTAGCTTTCTAGTCTTTTTCTGATATTCTTTTAGGTCAGTTTGCAACACGCCCACCCCCCCCACCCACCGATTTTGTGATATTTATTCATTTATTATTACCCTGAGGGCTTACAAGAAGCATTATAGAGGGGAGGGGCTTTAGTATATCAGTACATATAAAATAAACACAAGGAGAAGTGAAGAACAGTTATACTGCAAAGAAAATACAGCACCAACAGCTAAATGAGCACAAAAGTAACAAAGCAAAAATAAACACTTCAATATCAAGTAACGAGTAGAAAAATGAAAATATGGAATAATAGCAACGAAATAAAACGATAGCAATAGGTGACAACGCGGTAGTGACGCAGTTTTGAAGTAGGCTCATAATTCATTTGTTAGTGCTTTGTGAAAACGGTCTGTATCTGTGATAGCGACTAGTGACGCAGGCAGGTGGTTCTACTCAAGACATGTTCTCGGCAGGAATGAGTACGAGTAGGTGACTGTGCGCTGCACAGGTACATGAACTTTGAAGCGATGATCCACATGTGCGGAGACATAAGATGCTAGTGTAATGTACCGGGGCTTCAGCTCGTGGTTATGATAGTAGAATTTGTGAAAGAGGGAGAGACGAGATAATTTTCTTCAGGAAGAGAGAAGGGGAATGCCAAGAGCAAGTTTCATGTTAGTAATGCTAGAAGTACAGTGATAATCGTTAAGAATGAAACGGACCGATCGATTTTGCACATTTTCAAGGATATTTATTAGAGTAGCATGCCCAGGGTCCTGTATCGAGCATGCGTATTCAAGGTTAGGTCTGACATAAGTGACGTAGGGTTGTTTTAGTTTCGGTGGAGCTAAAGAAAAGTTAGGTCTGAGATAGCCAAGCATGCAGTTAGCTTTCGACGTGATGTATTCTATGTGTCTTTTCCATGAAAGATTACTAGCAATATGCACACCGAGATATTTGTAAAAAAGCACTGGGTCAAGGGCAGTATCATTAAGTATGTAGACGGGGCAAGCTGACTGGTTATGGGAAATTCTCATTGTTTTGCATTTAGAAGTGTTTAGTTCCATTAGCCAAAGCTTGCAGCATGCTGCAGTGTTATTGAGATCATCCTGGAGTGTTAAAGTATCGTTAGTGCTTTCAATCTTGCGGTATATAACACAGTCATCAGCAAATAGACAAATGGAACTTGCAGTTTGGTTAGAAAGATCATTGATATAAATTAAGAAAAGTAAGGGTGCTAAAACAGAGCCTTGAGGTACCCCTGAACCGACCGGAACTTCAGGAGAATCATTATCATTAATGCTTACATGTTGTGTACGGTTAGAAAGAAACTCTCGAATCCAGCTGAAGACCAGGGGATCAATATTTAGCTGGCCGAGTTTTAGTACGAGTAAGTGGTGGTTAATTCTGTCGAAGGCTTTCGCAAAATCTAAAAATATAGTCTACGATAAAGCCAGAGTCTAGAAAAGTATGGAGTTCGCCACAAAATGTTAATAACTGCATTTCGCATGAGAAGGACTTACGGAACCCATGTTGACTGTTATGAAAAAACCGGTTTGATTCCAAAAAGTTGACAAGATGGGAGAAAATTACGTGTTCAAATATTTTACATGGTACTGATGTCAAGGAAATAGGTCTGTAGTTGTATGGGTTATGGGTGTCGCCGGACTTGTGAAGTGGAATCACCTTGCCTGGTTCCCCTCCTTTGCATATATTTCGACATGTGCAAGATAAATCTTCAGTTGCATGATTGTGTTGTGCGGAGTTTTTATTGCAATAGCAATTACATGGACACTCCAGGCGCATTTTTGCCATTGTCGAAGCCGTGATGTTCTGTATAAAGTCCAAGGGCAAAAACATTGTCGCCATGCGCTGTATGCTGTATGTGTGTGTGAAAGCGTGCAAGGGTGAGCCGACAACAGCGGCTCAATCTTGCAAGGGAGGAAAGTGGGGTCGAAGCGCACGGTCTTCGGTTGCGTGCAAGGCACTGGGAAGAGTGGAAGGAAAGAGGAGAACATTCTACTCCGGCTGCTGCTGAATATGGTGAAGCCATGCAGGCCCTATCTTGAAAGCGACCTGCAATGGCGACAGAGTGTGCCGAGTGCTGATAGCTTCATGTGCGCTGGGTTTTCGCCGCTTAGTTTTCGTTGAAGCGTGAGGCAGCACGAAGGTCAATTCGCTCGCTGCTGCGGGCATGCTTCCTCACTCTGGTGTTTTGACAGCAAGTTTCCGTCGTCATTGAGCGAGATGCGTTCACGTTTGCTTGTGCAAGCACTGCACTGTTGTTAACTTAGCAAGCAGATGTTTAAAAGTTTATACGGCCAATACAACTACAGTGAAACCTCATTAAACCGTAGGTGGCCGGAGCTCAGAAAAAGCACATACTAAACGGTAGTACTCCTTAACTGAAATAGCACGAGATTGCCCACTTACCTGTCAAAAACAAAACTCAAAAAGAGTGCGATGAAAGGGTTGAAAAAACATGCAGTATTTATTTACTTCACGCGACAAAAGTGTTATTTTCGTTTAACGCGGCAGCCTAGCAGCGACGACAGCGGCCTCAGACTTACTGAAGCTACGAGCCAGCTTTGCAGCCAGCCCCCTCTTCTCAGCAAACACTCGCATAGCAGATTCCTTGCTGGCGTTGCATATTCTCCGTGCACAGGCGCGGTAGCGTTGCAGAAGTCGTGAAGTCCTTTTCATTGCGGGGTGCAGTTCTTGTCACGACGATTGCATTCATGAGGCTGACGTAACGCGCAGCTTCTGCCACTGTCGGGCCTGAATCGGCTGTGCTGTCGCTTTCCGTGTCATCCTTATCACTGTCGCTAGGCTACACTTCGGCAACAACAGAGGCATAGGGAGCGACCATAAACACATCATTATGAAAATGGGATATGTAGTTGGGAAAGAGAGCAAGGAGTGCAAAATGGACAGGCCAAATTTCAACGTTGAAAAAATAACAAATATAGTCACTAGAGTCGAGGAAGAACTTAGAAAATGGCCAAGTAACGAGTGAGAATACAGTGAGCTAAGTGTAATAACAACAGAAATACGGAAAGAGAAACAACACGTTTGTTGGAAAATAAAAAAGAAACCGAAAAGTTGGTGGAACAGGGAGATATGAGAAGCGATTGCCGAACGACAGAAAGCATCCCAAGAGCACAGGCAGGCAAAGAAGGTGCAGTTGCCGCAGGATGAAGTAGCCAGTAAATGGGAAATATACCGGGAGAAAAAGTCTACATGGTTCAAATACTAGTGCAAGCAAAGATAAAAGGTGAAAGTGAATGTTGGTTGCCAGAAATACGGGAGAAAAAGAAGGCCACACCTAGGATATAGTGGAACCACACAAAATTATTAGGCAGGAAGTAAACAACAATACAGCAACATATCCTAGACAAAGATGGAAACAAACTGGAAGGGGAAGTGGCATTAAATTACACCTAAAAAATAACAGCCGAATCTTTCCAAGGCAATGACGAGGTTGTATTCGAAGAAAAAAAGAGCATAAAAGAGAACCAGATGAAAGAAGAGCTGGTGCTGACAAATTTCAACTGGAAGAAAGCCGAAGAGAAAATTCCTAAGCGCACAGCCACAGTGCTAGACGAGGTTGATATCTAGACGAGACAGTTGATAACAAGGGACTTAGGCAGGGGTGCCCTTTATCCCCACTGCTGTTTATGATGTATATGCTGAGCATGGAGAGAGCGCTGGAAGTAAGTAATATCAGGTTTAATCCCTCATACAAACAGGCGGGTACAGTAGTAGAGCACCAGCTTCCAAGTTTATTTTAAGCGGACGACAGTGTGTTGCTAGCTAACAAGCAAAGTGATTTGCAACGTCTGGCCAGGGGAGAACTTAGGCTTGAAATTTAGTGTTAGAAAATCAGGTGTTATGGCATTCAATGAAAACAGTGAACAGACAGTGGCAATAGAGGGCCAGGAAATACCTCGGATAAAAGAATATAAATACCTTGACATATGGATAAACGAATGCAACAGGTATACGGAAGCACAGGAAAAAACAATAACAGTAAAGAGGAAGATAAATGTAGCCATAATGAAGCACGGAGCGCTAAGGGGATACAATAGGTACGGGGTGCTCCGGGGTATGTGTGTAATGGTTCCAGGACTTACTTTTGGAAATGCGGTTGTTTGTTTGAAATTGGGGTTACAATCAGGACTCGACGGGAACCAAAGGTCAATGGGTCACCTCGCATTGGGCGCTCACGGGAAGACTACAAATGAAGCTGTGCAGGGTGATATGGGCTGGACTAGTTTTGAAGTGAGGGAAGCGCGCAGTAAAATTCTGTATGAAGAGCGCCAAAGGAATATGGAAGAAATTAAATGGGCTGGGAGAGTGTTCAGGTATCTGTACAGGAAAAACATTGATTCACAGTGAAGGAAAAGAACTGGGAAGCTTACCAGCAACTATGCGGCCTGTAGGGTGAGCAACACAGCAACAAAGAACGTCAAGCGGAAAGTCAGAGAGGCTGAAATAATCTCATGGGTGGCGGCAATGGAAAAGAAGCCTGCCATGAGCAACTACTTAAAAGGAAAAAACGAAATCAGGAAAAAAACAATTTATGAAAACTCAAAATTAAGGGAAGCTCATTACTTTTCGAAGCGAGGTCGGGATGCCTCAGATATAAGGAAGGAGGAAGATGTAAGTGCTTGCTGCGGTAAAGCTAGGGAAACGATGGAGCATGTTTTATTAGAATGTGAAGACATTTGCCCAGCAGTCGATTACTGCACAACTGGCCTCTTCCAAGCTCTTGGGTTCAGCGAGAGCAGGAGAAAAGTGAATATGTCTGCGATAGAGAGTAATAAGTGACAACTGGAAGATTGGTGGAAGTAGTGAAGCGACAAAAAACGGAGCCAACAAAAGGAAAGTTCACAATAGGGGGCAAGGACATTTGGTTGTGGCAGTTCATTGTGTTTTTTTTTTTCTTTTTCTTTTAACCTAGATAAGACATTAGGCAGTGTAATAGATAGAGCTTGGTGGTTCAACCCACCGCCCCATTCTAAAGCGGACGCTCATAACATCCATCCATCCATCCAGGCAACGATGGCGAAAAGCAGAACCTCATAGCCAACATCTCTTGGCGGTCGCAGCAGCGCTGCTGAGCAACTGCTTCGCTTTCCAAATGCCACACGCCGTAGTTAACAGTAGACCCATGTAGTGTGCTAGCACCGACTTCTTTGTGTCACGTTCGATAGCATGAACAATGTAATTTTTCTTCTATGCTGAGCACCCAGCATCTTTTTTATCCGAGCTTCGGCATGATGCGAGTCCTCGCTTGCATGACGCCACAACGCTCTCTGGCACGCCACCAAAAAGATGTTAATGTTCATGTGGCTTCACGTGCAAACGCACAGGGTGCTTGGAGGCCGTTGTTCTGACACTCTGAGGCTTCTTGTTCTGCCGGGTCAACCGATCGAGATGACGCATCGGAGTGCTTGCGCGACGAAAAGTGGAAACACTACGTGTTAACCAATATGTACGCAATAAGCTGGTACGGTTTATGGAAATACAAAACACATAATGTTCAATAGCCGCTGAGTCGGGGATTTTACTTTACCATTTTTAAAATGAAACTACTGTTTAAGCGGGTACGGTTTAACAAAGTTTTACTGTACCATCCTTACTTCATATAGCTGTCTAGTAATATGCTATCGCAATCGATGCTTCACTTTTCAGATAAAAGTGACTTTTTTATGGCTAAATGAATGAAAGAACACAAGAAAGAAGGACATTGCGTTTTGTCCTTCAGCCTCGTGTTCTTTCAATATTTCAGTATTAAAACTCGGCGCAACACAATTGCTTTACTTCAGTTGCAGGTCAGCACTGTGTTCTTTCTTCTTTTTCAATTCTGAATTATCATGTACCAACTAGTACAACAGGAAACCCTGCTGAAGTTATCACAATCCCAAACGATGATAAGTGAGAGCACATATTGTAAAGGGACACGGTTTAAAATAGGCCCACAATGCTCCTATACTTTTCAATGACAATTTTCAAAGAAATACTTGCAGCATTTCATACAAGCAGTGTTCTAAATATTCGTGTTACATATAAATGGGCTTGGGACCCTATAACAGAAAACTATTCCAATTTGTTTTTATTCCAAAACAGCCATTAGCCCTCCCTCATAGGCCAGAATGTTTGGGTCCAACCCATATGGGTGGGCGGCACAACCATATCGGCAGAGCCCGAACCATCTTGACGTATCACTGAGGGCTAATGGCCGATTTGGAACAAAAACAGATTGAAAAAGTTTTAAGTTATACCGGCCTTGAATGCACATGAAATTCATGCTATGTGAAAGGCTCCCGATTCAAGAACAGAAGTAAAACATGATGCACTCTAAAGCCCAAAGTGTAGCACCACAAATTACAGCATGTGACCATGCACAATATAATTTTCATGTGGCTATTGAAAGGCAGGTAAAAGAAGGTTGATCAACCTTTCTGTAACAGAGGCTTATGATTTTATGAACCAGAGCATGGCAGCACAGGCCTAGAATAAATGATATCTCTGGTTTACTTATTGCATGTGAATGTAGCCTAGTATGGTAATTAAAAATATTTTATTTACACTCCAGAAGAAATCTTGATGTTCTACAGCCCTGTATGGGAAGTGCTAACGCTGCATAATTTTGAGAATGTCTGAGGGGATTAAAAAAAGTTATGTTTTCTGTGCCACGTTTCCATGAAATCTATGTGTCCTTCTTTATGGTTAGACAGGAATTCTCTTTCTCAACGTACCAAGTGTAAGGCCCATTTTACACACTACTTCAGCAAGAGCACTTAGAGTCAACACTCTGGATTTAAGAAACTTTAGCCAAATAAAAGGTGTCTGCTTCTAAGGGTTTTACGATATGTGATCACAGCTGCAGTGGCCAGCACCAGCACAACATACTTCAGCACAAGAAGCTACTCACAGCTAGCAGAATTCCGAGTTTCTTTAGTTACCTGCATGGGTTTCAGTACACTACATATCCTTTTATAAGTCCATGAAATAGAATAAATAGGGAACATTGTTTGTGCTAGCCTTGTTAGTATTTCATTTATGACCCTATGACCAATGCAACTTAGCTTGCAATCGAAACTGTGGCTGAAGTCAATTGCTGTGTGGAATTGAGGGTTAGTCATGATGCCTTAGAGCCCAATCATGCAAAACAGAAGCTCGCTGCCCTTTCATGCTGTGTGTATCAAGCAAATATCAGGTGCCTACTTTGATGGCTGTCTGGAGCACCACACTGGTGGCATAGCTCAGACCACGGCTGCCAAGAAGCAACATGGTAGAGTAGCCTTGCTCCTTTGCCTTCTCGATCAGTTCATCAATGTCCTGCAAAAGAGACAATGCAAGAATTACTAAGCAATTGCCAATGTGACAGCAGCAAGTAAAGATGTTTATCTACTTGCTTTTTTTTTTTCAAGGTACGAAGAAATAGCTTGCACAAATGGTACAACTGACTGCAAAGCCTTTCAGAGCTTAGAATGCACTAAAAAGTTAAATTTCCTTAGTACTTAACTGTTCAGCACAAAATTCAGGCGAACAATGCATTGGTCACATGGTGAATATATCTACTGCACTTATCAAATTGAGGCTGCGTACATTGGATATAATGAAATTCAATTTTTACCCTGATGCAGTGCTCCAAAAGGTTTTTCAGTCAATGGTAAAACTAAGCAACTTGAAGGTTGAAAGTAAGGCTTTCCTCTAGAGTAAATGTGAAAGCTGCAAGCTGTTCCCTCAGGGCTACATGTTAATATGCCTTCTGAGATTGACTCTGAAGGTCAGACTACATGTAAAGAAAAAAAAAATACACATAAAGTGCCTTCATAGATTCTATTGGATTTACAAGGTTCGCTTGTATGCTTCAAGTACAGCAGTATACGAGCAAGAGCGCACGTGCCTCTTGCTTTGGTTATATCATGAGAAGCCAACAAAGATGCCAAGGACAACATAAGGAAAATTACTTCTAATTACACGTTCCCCAGCTGCGACAAGTTATTTTTTCATCCACTCTCATTACCATTAATTTATCATTTCTTTAATTCAATTAGTAAGTACAAGTAATTTTCCCTGTGTTGTCCTTGTGTCTTTGTTTATTGGCTTCTTATGATATGTTTAATAAAAATTGGGCCCTCAATTGACCCCATTTCTTCTCCCTTATTACATAACAAGGGTCTCAAATCCGGCAACATTAGTCCCTTCAGGTAGCATGTGCAGGTTTATTGCCCAGTTGCCTTCACCCAGAAAGATCACATACTCGTGACGCCTGCGACAGAAAGGATGTTCCACATCCGCCCTCAAGGTTTGCGAGTGGTGGCGCTGGCTAACAATCCCAGGGTTGTTCTAGTAGTAACATATAAATACCTCAGAAAGTTGATGGGAGGGCGGCGCCACGGTAGCTCAATTGGTAGAGCATCGCACACGTAGTGCAAAGACGTGGGATCGTTCCTCAGCTGCGGCAAGTTGTTTTTTCATCCGCTATCATTGCCATTAATTTATCATTTCTTCAATTCAATTAGAAAGTACAAGTAATTTCCCCTATGTTGTCCTTGGTGCCTTTGTTTGTTGGCTTCTCATGATATGATTATTAAAAATTGGGCCCCTCGGTTAGCTACCTTTCTTCTGGTTTCAATTCTGGTTGTATCTTATTTTCTTTAGCCGAAGGTCACCGAATGCGCAATCAAAGTTTCAAGAGTGTTTTGCATGTTTGGCATTTTTTTGCCTCCAAAGTGATTCGGAGCACTGTAAAGAATGTGAGCCCATGTCAGGTGCTTCGGAAGTGCATTTTGAGTATGGCAGCAGGAGCTGGGGCTCACTTCACTTACACTATCTTTTTAAAGCTAAATACCTTGTTTGGATCTTTTTGAGATAAATAAATATAACAGGTACAACCAATGTGTTTATATTTAAAAAATATGGCACTCCTGTGAAGGAAGTATTCAACCTCCACCTTTTACAAACAAAAATAGGCAAGCATACTAGCCCAGGGTGCAACAGTACTTGGAACACACCTGCTCACGTTGAACAAGCTGTGGATGAACAAAGCGTCGGTACAAGAGACTTGATCCTTTTGTTGCAGGTGACAGGAGCCACAGAACGAACAAGATCTTGAGCTCATAATAAAATGGCATCCTAGAAATACAAAGAACCAAAATGTTATTGTGGAGAACACCATATAATAATGCATGTTCTCATGCCGAGGTATATCTAAGTAAATAAGATTTGACTGGAGGAGCAGCCTCACTAAGTAAATAAGATTTGACTGGAGGAGCAGTATTTACACTTTCTGATCAATGCAATACCACAATTAGAAAAATTTTTGATAAATTATATATGCAAAAGTGAAAATGTTGGTAAAAGAAGCCATTCTGTTTAATACCATTTTATTTATTTAACAAGTGCTTTCTGGGTTTCAGATACAACTATTACATAGAACTACAGAACAAGACAACTATTTGTTCTGTACTTTTTATCAGAATATTAGCATTAAAGGATAGAAAAGCAAACTTGTGCACACTAGAACAGCTTAATAAGAACAATCAATGCCAATTTTATATTTTTAACTTCATGCAAGAAAAAATGCAACTAGAGGCCTACTAACAACAGCCTACTAGGATAAAGGCTCACATAAAAATTTTATTCACTTATTACTGTTGTGTTACACATGAGAACAGCAGTTCCCACATTGAGCTAAAGAGAATCACTTGTGCTGTACAACAAATATCAAGTACGTGCAAACAAAAGTTACAAATTTGCTCATAAGCAAACACTGAGAAGTAAAGGCACCCATCGGGATAAAAAGCATTAAAATGTCTAAAGGGCGAAAGTGTTACACTGGGGCAGCAATAGACATACTGCTGAGAATTTCAGTGCTAACCAGATCTTGTTTGATCTTAACAACCAGTCCCTTGCTCCCCCTTCTCTCTCTTTAGCTACTTCTGTGAATTGAACTGAAAGGGCAGTGACCCATCTCAGTCTTTTAGCAGCTAACCACCCTTCCTTTCTCACAAAGCAGAAACCAAGGGTAGCTCGCACCTGAAGGACCCATGGTGGCATTGGTATGTGCCCCCAGAAATAGAACTCAAAAAGTATGGACACTCACTGCAGTGACAAGGCCACCTCAATAAGCCAGGCTACAGCACACACTTCTGAAACCCTCACCGATAGCAGCTTATGGTGTCAATGGTAGAGTGAAATGAAGCACACACTTTATTTTTTCTAAACTGTTTCTGTTTTGAATTTTAAGGTCGAACAACTTTTGCCTGCATGTGGCGATTTGTCTTATTTTTGCATTAAACTCGGAACCATACAAGGATTTGTGGGACTACTTTAAATATGTACGGTCACTTTCAGTATGTGTAAAGAATTATGTTTAAAGTAGGAGTCACCAGCAAATGCAGACGACAATATATGCAGAGGTGTGAATGTGTCATTGGACATGCATATGCAGGTTCTCATTTCTACATTATACAGGGTGATCATTTTTACGTCCTACAGGATTTTAGATATTACTTGTGGCAGAAAGCATAATTCATGTCGTTGAGTTGGATTATTTGAAGAGGCAAACATTACTAGCACAAGAAATCTAAACACACATTCAACTAATTAACAATAATTGACTAAATAACTTTTCATTATTTATATTACGGCACATATTGTGATTTACTAATTGTAGCTGGCAAGTTTGAATGATGCATCCACTTGAAATGAATTTCCAGGATGACACCGATTTTGAGATATTATTTCCCAAAACATGGGAGGAAATACATGGGTGTTCCAGTTACTTTCATTCTTGAATGCATAAAACAACGTTTTGTTAAAAAGTAAGTGCAACAGCGCATTTTTACGGCGAGCATGATGGTGCATATCTCCAAACTGGAGTCATTCTGGAAGATCATTCCAAGTGGATAGACAAGCTCACTGGCTACAATTAGTACAGTGCAATATGTGGTCTACAATAATTAAGATAATTAGTGATTTTTGTTAACTAGTTGGATATGTGTTTTCAATTTTTTTCACATATCACATGGACTAGAATTACGTTATTGGCAACAGGCGATTTTTAAAATTTTCGGAAAACCTAAAAATGATCACCACCTATTTTGTATAAACATAGTGTAAGGTAGAGTTAATTCTAGCAATTACGTGAACTGTGCTGGCCACAATTCGAGCTGCACAATGGCAGCTGTAATGGTTGTGCACCTCCAGTTTCACCAAGCAGTTTCTCTGGAGTTGGTATATTCCCTCCATATGCTATTGCTGTGATGAAGGAGCAGACGTAACTGCAAGGGTTCAAAGGGAATGGGACTGCAATTGTGACTGCAAGAGGGTTAGCAAAGCAACAAAAACAGGAAACTTGCAGGAGTAGGAATGCATTAGTTGATGTGAAACTGGTGCAACTGAAGATCTCTGGTAGAGGCTTTCATTTTCCCAGTGCACTTATATAGGGTGCTGCTGCTGCAGACGAACAGTTTACAATTTAAAATTTCATATACCTGATGCCACTATGCAGCTCAGTCAGAACAAAGGCATGCACCGGAAGAAGCATAACATCACAGTGCGTTGCACTTGGTTCGGATGATACCCAGTGTTCAATGGCACACTGCCATTGGCCTGCTCAAGATTTCAAAAAGGAATAAACAACAAAGTTAGCTGCTTTCTTGCTGCTTACAAGTGTTCTTGGTATTCCCGGGTGGTGGTGGTGAAAAACCTTATTGATAAGACGGCCAGCATGCCAGCGATGGCTTTGAGAGATCAGTAACATTTCTGGAAGTCTTGATGGCCAAGTACGCCACACAGAAGCCATTATTATTACTGGCCTTTTGCACTAGATTTGTTTCTGCTTGTTTTACACTTACTCCTCGCTAGTGAATAATTTCTTGAGAAGCACCAGCAAGGAAAAGCATTTGACAGGGTCGAAATATATTTGCTCTCCTTTTTGTTCCACTATGCAACACGGTAGCAAAGTAAATTTGAATCCATATGACTCACTAATGGTATAAATGCACACAGTGCCAGCACTTGTGTAATACTGTCTACTCACAAGCAAATAGTGCTAGATATAAACAGTGTGATATGGGTTCAAACTACTGAAGTACCAAATCCAGCTGCACTTACCAAAATGAAATAAAGATGTCAGAAAATGTCTCGATGCATGTGAATAGGGCAAATACGATCCAGTACATCATCCATTGAAGCTGCAAAGGAAGGATTAAAAAAAAAATTTAATTCTAGTGTTTTTACTTGCCAAAACCATGATGTGATTATGAGGTACACCCCAGTG
The DNA here is from genome assembly GCF_038994185.2 of Dermacentor albipictus. Classification (NCBI taxonomy): domain Eukaryota; kingdom Metazoa; phylum Arthropoda; class Arachnida; order Ixodida; family Ixodidae; genus Dermacentor; species Dermacentor albipictus. The sequence continues at coordinate 252,044,210 of NC_091821.1, forward strand.
GAGACCGGTTTAATTTTAACCGCCTGAGGTTCTTCAATATGAACCCAATGGGCTGTACCGTATATGAAAACTGCACTTACGTGAGACCTGACGTCCTTGTTCTTGACTGCCTTGTAGGATGCATACGCAGGGTACAGCACACCGAAGAGCAAGCTGAAGAGACGATAGAAACAATGAGCCAGCACCGGGAAGCAACAAGAGCAAAACAGTAACAGAAGGCACAATCGGCCGCGTGTCAGCTGCAAAGATGCACCAGCCAGCTGAGCACCAATTGAAGGATTCTGCATTTGTGGACTGGTGGTTCCAAGGTCACTCACACAATGACACTGTAGCAGAACATTGTAAGGCACTGCGCAACACAAAAGTCAGAGCTGCAGGAGGATGAAGTACACAGCAGGGCTGTTCCTGGATGCGAAATCAGAGCTGAACATTCCCAAGCAAGGAAGGGTGCATCTCTACACAGAGGCAAGCTCCTGCTCCCAAGGCCCCAAAATAATCGTCGGCTCCAACCAAAATAAACGGACTCCCCTCCCAGCAGGAAGTGGAGTTCTTCCCTCCTCTCCCAGGCCCACAGGCAGCAACAGCAGCTCACCAAAAAGGTAGAGCGGCGGTGGGAGGGGGTCTGACCCCTCCCGCAGACACACGCTCTATGCCATGCAGCTCACTCCATCAAGCAGCTTCTGCTGAAACAATGCCCGCCTGTCAGATGGCACCGTTCGCCTAAATGTGGGGCGGCTGCCAACATGTAGACGGCAAGGCTCAACTCCACTCAACTGTGAAAAGATCTGCTGGACGGCAGCAGAACAGCACAAGTAGACCTTATATTACGTCCACGGTACTTAAAAGAATGTATATTTAAAAAACAGTCTTGCTAATCGTCTCCACGTAGTAGGTTCGCTGCATTTTTAGTTAGTGCTGCGTCAAATAAAGTGTGTCCGGCAGTAGCGACAAATATAGGCGTATTATGAAGGTGCGCAGAACAAACTGAAGGTGAGTGACCTTTGTACACGCTTGAACTAAAGCCCCTCCATACTACTACCGCTGTCAAGCGTAAGCTGATGAACGGGCTTTAGCTTGAACCAGTCACTAAAAATTGTTCAGTATGATCGGCACAAGTGCCTACGAGCTGACAATCAAATAGGATAACGCTCACGTACCCATTCGCATGGCCCAAATTACTTGTCCATAAGCAAAACGGCTAAGTGCATACATCCTCCATGAAGTGCATCTGTTGCCAAACATGTGCGATGACGTGTGGCGAAGGGCCAACAAATAAATATAAGGACACGGGAAACCTCTTCTACAAAATCTATTCGAAGTCCCTTATTTTTTTGCAGACCACACGCTGTTAGCATGAACAGACAAGGCCATGCGGCAAAAACTGGAACACAATACAGTCACACAATAGGAACAAACGAAGGACCTGGCCTCACGAACATCTGCTGCCTGACAACAATGGCACGCTGCGGACGCGCTTTGTGGCGCAGTAAGGACTTGGACATCAGGCGGTCAGGCATAATATAGTATATCCCGTGTATAGAGAACATGAAAACTAAACTATTTTGATCGCTGAGGATCAGTGGTACAATGCACAACATTCACGCATAAAACGCAGGCGATAAGCTACGGCACTGTTAATAGCAGAGAATGACGTAAGACAATCCCACGCTTCAGAACAACGACCACACGGTAGAATTTTCCCAGAGCGTGCGTCCTTAAAACCGATGTCTAATAATTCCATTAACGAATTAATTCAGATCGTTAATAAACACACCAATCATGCGCAACATGCAGCGATTTATGCTGCCTACACAAACAAACAAAAGCTGCAGCGTTCGCTGCACAAATGTTCACAAATACGCGCTACATGCAAATAGGAGGGTGTATTAGTAAATAACCGTGTCAGAGGCAACATGCACAGTAATTATTTGCTACAAATTCACCCCATGAACATGAGTCTTTGTCTTGCAATACATGGAACGAAGGATCGTTCGCTACACTCACATGATTAGGCGAGATATTACGGTGGAGATCATCCTGCATATATCCAAAGTGATATGGATCCTCGTAAGATTCGAAAGGCACACGACGACAGTCCCAAAGTTCAAACAACTGCATCCACAATTTTTGAACAGAGCGTGGAATACGCTACGTCAGAACACGAGCCGCTGGGCCGCAGACAGCGCGCCGGAGGCGACGCGCCACTTTCAAGCGCGGACGCCGCTATTGGCCGAGCCGCGCATCTTGCGGCATCCCATTGGGCGCAGAACGCATTCCTGCTCCAGTGGTGGGGCTCCTTTCAGTCACGTGGCTTAGCACAATTTTTTTTTTTTTCCTCCCTCCGAGGTCGCGCAGGCGTACTGAGACTTACGTGGCGACCTTTCAACTCCCGTATTATTCGTTCGCGTTTGGAGACGTGGTAGTGTTTTCGTCCAGTCCACGCAGTTTTCAAGTGTGCACTCTGGGCTCCTGTAGCCAGAGGTTGGATACTTAATATGTGCAATGGCCTACAAGCATCGCGAGGAGATTGTGGGCAAACGATTTCTGTGTGTTAATAGTGCGGGCAAAGGCAAACTTTCCAAGGCATCAGATTTGGATTGGAGGGCTGGAATAATCCGTGCAGCGTCACATAAGGATCCTAAACACCCCGAGCTTTCCGTAAGTAGCATTACGTTTCTGCGTATGTGCGCGCAGTTTCGTGCGGGGCGGGAAGGCTGTCTGCCGCTGGAATGTAGCGCAATACAGCCATTTTTGACCTTCCGCGCGCCCAACAGCAGCCAAAAAAAGCAACGTTTTGTAGGTAAATCGAAACAACTCGTGCAGTTTTTGTGCGAGTGTAAGAAGCAGTGTTTGACAGTTTATTGTAGAGCGCTTCTACTGGCTGGCATCAGCTCCGCTAACGTAGCGTCAAGTTAGTTTACTATTAAAAATCGCGCCAATATATATATATAAAAGAAAGAAAAAAATATTCGAGCTTTTCAAATATTCTTTTATTTTATCATGACGTGTTGCACTGCTAGCGCTGCTGCAGTTATGCAGTGCGAGAACGAACTGCAGCAGCGTTTGCGGTGAGCGCCCGCGAACTGTTTACGTTTTCAGAAATGGCGGCAAAACGCACGGTGTGCCTAGTGCAGCGTAGTTTCCTTTTCGGGTTTCTGAATCTGCGTGTTTCTTTGGCCCTTGGTTGTAATCGTACTGTACCCGTTCAGAAAATGCTCACGTGTTTTTCTCTGTTGAATTCGGCCTATCTATAGAGATTATAGCAAACATAATCGGCAGTTACTGGTAGGACCTTGCTTTCTGAATAGTGGTGCATTTGGTTTCCAGTCATGGCAGGTGCATATCTCGCTGCGACACATGTTGAAGAGTTTCTTGCACTCATATCAAGCTAGTAACAGCAGCAACTTCCCCGCGTCATCACCGCGTTAGTTTGGTGCCTTTTGATGGCGACTGAAGGTCTGTTTCAAAAGAAGAACGCAAGCTTTTCCATACAACGATGATAACACGTACAATTCCCGTGTGCGCTTCGTGTTATCGTCATGCGCCTGTCGTCTATTTGCTCACTGCGGAACTATATAGAACGGAAGCAGCACTAATTATTTTCAAAATTCCGTCTGCTACCAATGATGGGTTATAATTGTTATGGGGCACAAATGCAAACACATAAATTGGGGGGGGGGGCGAAGGGGGGGGGGGCGGATGATTTTACGATGTGTGTGCCCATCGTTCTATAATTGCGCGATCTACTGTTCTAATGCATGATCACGCTTAAAACCAAGTTTCGTGTAGTCGCCCATAGTGGCGTGTTGTACTGTGCATGCGGGCTGAGTGAGAGAGAAAAAAATAATTGTGGAGTGTGCTTTCCCTCTTGCGCGCCTAGTCCGTTTGCTTCCTCGCTGTGGCGCCGATCGAGGAGGTCTCCGTGGGCGTGCATGTGGAAATTTCTGGAATGGGGTCAACTGCTCCGTTGTGAGGCCCTTGTGGGGCGAGGAAGCGGCTGGATATCGAATGTGCCGTACTGTAGCTGCACGAGTGCGTGTGTATAAATGCATTCACTGGGAAACAGGACGCACGTTTCCCGGGCTTTTTGGTCGCTCAGGTCGCAGGCTACGTTGTGTTGGCCGGCCTTGCATGCACGCATCCTACACTACCTCTAGTACTTTGCGATCGCGCACTGAGCTACAAATTCATGTGACATTTTATTTTTGTTCGTCAGTGCGTGTTGCTGTCATCTGTTCACTCGTCATTCCTGCTCTTACGTAACACAGCCTCAGCGTTGAATGAATGCAGTCAGCGGAATACTGCTTCGGGATAAACGAAATCCTTTTGCCCACTAATTTAGAACTACACGTCGTTTTCCTTTTGCATACCGTCCCAAGCATTTGCAGGTTAAATCAAGATGGTCAACACGGAGCGTTCAATGTGAATTGGTTGCTCATTTATTTGTCTGTGCATTATTATTATTATTATTCCCGAAACGGGATGATCGAAATATTGCACTTTGTGCAAACGTGTTTTCGCATTGTGTCCTTGCTGGCTAATCTTCGGTTTGGTCCCCTTGGATACCTTTGCGCGAGTCGTGTATGCGTGAATTTCACAACGCAAGCATTGGCGCATTGATTCGTAACTGACCATGGCCGCGATTTGGTGGCGTTTCCATATGCTGAACGCGACCACTCACGAATGCGAAAAACACCAAGAGGCATTAGCACCGAAAAAAAAAAATAAAGGCGTCGCTACAAAATAGCGGCCTATAAGTGGCACTCAGTTTCTTCTCTTGAAGTACTACATGTATGCAAAGCAGCAGAGACGTTCACCCTTACGAGGTCAATGAAAGTAGTTTAAAAATGTGGCAGTGTTCATCTCGGTATAGGTCACCATCTATTAATCTCTAAATATGTGTGCTAATGCTTTTTAGACGCGGAACTAGCACAGCGCTAAAACACTGGACACAATAAGGGGACATATACGGTGTCCTTTATTTTCACGTTGTGCTAGTTCCGTTTCCAGAAATGTACCACCAGCCAGCCCATATTGCAACTCTGCTGAACGTAATGCTTTCCTTTTAAAGTAAGGAATATCTTCAACCAAAAGTGAAATTTATTTTCTCCTAATGTTTCCGGGTCAACTCGGCTCATCGCTGAGGGTTCAAACACCGCGCAGCAGTCGGTGCACTTTTCAATGAAGAACTTGCCATCCGCCGTCGAACTTTGGGTGTATGAATACCATTTTTGCTCTGAGACATTTTTTTTTACTCCATAAAGAACCGAACCAGTAACTCCCACGTTTCCAGAAAAAAGAAAGCGCTACATCGAAACGGACCCGCCGTGGTTGCTTAGTGGCTGTGGTGTTGCGCTGCTAAGCGCAAGGTCATGGGATCGAATCCCGGCCACGGCGGCCGCATTTCGATGAAGGCGAAATGCGAAAGCACCCGTGTATACTTCGATTTAGTTGCACGTTAAAGCACGCCAGGTGGTCTAAATTTCTGGAGTCCCCCACTACGGCGTGCTTCATAATCAGATCGTAATTTCGGCACGTAAAAACCACTTTTTTTTTTAATACTTGGAAACGGCACTTTACTGAGTTGCATGGAGAAATTCTTGCACACCCCCTGTATATGCATCGCTTTCTTGGCAGTACCAGCCACTTGGTTCGTATTTTATGACGGATGGAAGTAGCATTGTGAAATGTATAGTGCGAAATTAAAAAAAAAAATCTTGCACAATTGGGTAAAGTGATGCAGTAGTAATGACATCTCAGATGCAGAAATGCTGCGGTTCTAGGAGAGGATTTGCAAAGGATTTCTTTGGTAATATCTATTTGCATTGGCTGACCGCCTTCGCTGATACGTCCGCCATCACGATTGGAGGGCACCAGTTTTTTACATATCACTTATTCGTAAGGAGTACTTTATGAACACACGCTCTCTTTCATGCCCGCAAGATCGTTTTTTAGCAGGGAGAAAGGTGCTTGGCAGAGAAGGCAGGGAGAAGGCTTGGCAGGGAGAAAAGTGCTTGGCAGAGAACAGTCTCTGTGCATAGATTGGTGGGACAGAAAAACGCTATGGTGGTGGAAGCTGCAAGATTAGGAGGAGAAACCGGCAATCCTGCAGCAGATTTTTTCTCCCCTTCCCTCCTTGTTGCTCCTCAAGCGGTCGTAGCAGCTTTCAACTTCATTTACCATCTGTGTGTCATTACCATCCTACCTAGACATCACGCATCAGAATACTAACCCAGCAAGCTGGAGCTTCGGTACAGTTTGTTGAGGCTTGCGACTGACCTATGAAGCTACTGCTACACGTATTCTGTGTGTGTTGTCAGGCGGTTGATGGTCATTTTGCTGGGGCATACTTGTGATAATCGGAGTAATCTTGCTGGACCGTCGACAAGTTACGAATCGTGATGTGCAGGTTCCTGGCTCGGTAAATTTGCATCTGCGATGACCCTTGTGGTTATGTGGCCTTGAATGACCGTTGCTCGTGTTCCCGGTCTTCACATTCATACTGAATACGAGCATTGTATGGTTTGCTGGGTCGACAACAGTGGAAGTTTCGAAGTTTTGCTACAATTTATTCGAAAAAGTGTCACTAAATGTGCCGTTTTCTCTGCGTGGATCGTTTGCAATTCTTTGTAGTACGTAACTTATCGGCTCTTGTCATGGCTTCAGTTGCATTGAGACTGGACGTGGAGCCAAATTCTGCGGTGGCAAAAGTGCACGGCATCGGTCGCGGCTCGAGTGCCCATCGTTGCGGGCCATGCTAGTGCGCACGTTTGTTGCGCAGTGCGTGTTCTGCAAGGCCTGCGGCCTTGTTGCCGCGTCCTTGTTGCTGCGGCAATCTCCGCACGCCTGTTGAGGGGAGCGAGGTTGGTGCGGTGGCGCGGGTAGGGGGGGGGGGGGGCCGCACCACTTGAACTCCCTCCAGCAGTGTGCCGTCCAGCGCGCTCGGCGCCAGTTTCCGGTGCCACCCGCCAGCGCTGGAATGTCCCTGGACAGCGTTCCCCCTTAGCTGAGCCGCCGGCGCACTTTTCGTGCGCGCTGCTCGGGCGGCCGAGGGCGTTGAACCTTGGGCTCGGCGATCGATTCCGGGGCTCTCTCTGCGAGACCTCTGCTTCCTCGGCCGAGGCACAGCAGCTGGCCCCGTAAGGAGCCTCGTTTTCTCTTCGATGCCCTCGGGATTCTTTTTGCGCTTTCTTTGCTGGTTCCGTTATAATTAACAAACCGTATGCGAGCGGTTACTAGCTGCAATCGCTTCGACTTTAAGCATTCGCACCTAATGGCCACTGCCGAACTGGCGCAAGGGTTTCGCGTCGTTCTGCTGAATTGAGCCGCTAGTAGTCGCTCTTCTTTGTGCTTACCATTTGACGTGAAGTTAGCCAGACATTGCCAAATATTAAATTATGTCGAGTTCCTTGGTGCGCTGGACGGTATTCTTATTCTAGTTGTAAAATTTTAATTGTCGTCCTGAATTTTCGTTCGTGTGAACTTATATGGGTCACTTAATGCCAAACGCATCAAACCTTTAGGTCGACCCTCTTCGATTTCTTCTTTTTTTAACATTACACGTTTAGAGAAATGCACCCCCAACATATTCCAAAATATCAAATATTTCGTGCGACATACATACATACATACATACATACATACATACATACATACATACATACATACATACATACATACATACATACATACATACATAAGCGGGAACCTTTCATTTTTGGGCCACGTGGAAAGATGTTTCTATGATATTTCATCACACATTACAATAGCTTGTTTTTCTGCGTCAAGGCAAAAAATTTCAGTATGAGGCAGATCTGAGGCTGATATTTTAAAATAAAGAATGCTGGATGCCTTTGCACATTCTTAGTAGGGAGCAAAAATGAGATATTTAGCGATTTTTTTTCGGTGCGAAGAAATCCCAAATCTCTTCGAAAGGTTGTCCCGTATTTCAGATATAATTTTGGTTCAGTGTTCGGTCGCGATTTAAGTAGGATGGACATAGATTAAAGATGTTAACCTGGTTTATCGAAAAGTCTTGTACGACTATCAGATTTGTGGGCTTACATAGGTGAGATAAAAAAAGAAGGAAAAAAGTGGTCCGACTTTTTTTCTAATAAGCAGTACGTGTGATTAGTTTATTATGACGGCTGCGCAAAGGCGACGGCGACACACCGAAAAAAAAAAAAGGCACGCAGATGAAATCCTGTGCATTTTTTATTTTTATTTATTTATTTATTTATTTATTTTTATTTTTTTTTTATTTTTGTCGCCGTCGCCTTAATATTGGACATCAACCAACTCGCCAAAGTTTTGAATCAACGCTTGCCTTTAAAGTCATCAGCGACACCTTGCTTGAGTGGACAATATCGAGCATTTCAGTCTGACTAGGACCCAGTCATAGGCCCAGGTTTATACTTCAGTGACAATGTTCATTGGGCCACTTATGCCGCTGACTTTACATGGGTGGTGTTTGTTCTGGGTTTGCTATGAAAGGAAGTAACCTGACGAAACGAACATAATTTAGCCCCGTCATTGTGATAACGTTTTGTAATGTATTGTTTGGTGAAAGCGCATATATAATCATTTTGTTGTCAGTTCTTTCTTTTTTAAAAATCCTGATACGGGTGCTCGTATTCGCTGCGCCAACGCACTTTTGTGCGCCCAGCATGCCGTAGCAAAGGTGCCCTATACACACAGTGTCTTAACGAATCACGAAATCGTCACATCTACGCCACCGCGCAAAATGTAGAGATGTTCGCAGTTAATCTTTTTCGCGCTGACGACCGACTCCCGTCGAGGCCCATAATGAAATGCCTTCTAGGTTGCGTGCTTCCAGGCTACGCAGCAAACCTGATCGAGCTCAAGTCTGCGTCTCCTTAGCTGTATACGTTTACATGAACTTAATTGACCAAGTCGAATGGAGTCTACCTGTCAGGCCGAAAAGCGGTCGTCGGGTTCATGTAAACGCTCAGGTGGCTCGAGCCGATTTCGCCAAGGGGTGGCTTGACTCGCGCGATGGGTCAGCAGCTCAGCTTCTGACTCGACCCGCTCGCGCATCGAGCTCACGTAAACGAAGCTCTCGTTTTGTGTCACGCGCTGGTGGTCATAATTCAGCTTGTCCAAAGCTGCGCGTTATTGTAGCCAGGCTTGCGGGCTGACTGTCGCGCTGTTCGGCTTGTTGGAACGATGATGATCATGAAACTGTATAACTTTGGTGGGGAAGGGGCTATAAGGCAGGAGCATTTATTAGTCCAGGTTCCCTATGATGTGTTTTGCAATGGTCATGCTTCCGTGACGAGATATATTCTAACATCCCGGATACATTGTCGCCTCGCACTTCTGTATGTGACAGCTGGAAATCACGTTAAAGTTTAATGATTCCTGCTATTAAAAGAAACTTGTTGGCGGGAGGCTGTACTGCCGAAATCCAGGAGTGCAGATTTTTGGGCTAGTTGGTTAGTTGCATCAATTGAAGTCATCGCGCTGGATTGACACGGACAAGAACGACGACAGGACGTGCGCTACCAACTGAATTTTATTTCAGGAAAGCATGGTACTTACGGTACACATGATACTTAACATGGTACCTAACATCAGTGATTGGGAATATCAGACTGTTGGGTACCAAACTAAATTTGACCGCCAATCATTGCTGTTGGGAATATCACTCTAGGGAAACAAAGATGCAGCTTCCGCATGCCTCGTCACGTTCCAAGCTGGTGAAGCGAGCAATCGCAAACCTATTTCTTGTGAATGCGCTCCGCAGATCATGCCTCCATCGGATGCTTGGGAATTTTTCTAGACAGAAAGAGCGGCTACTGGAAGCCGGCTACCCTATTTACGTACGTTTATCAGTGGCGGAAAATGCGCCGAAAAAATTAGGAGAACCGGGTGGCAAGTGTGAGCGTAGCCACGAAAGGAGAAAGGAGGTGGTTGTACCGTACATGCATGGGATATCACATGATTTATAGAAGGCGGCCCGAAAAGTGAAAGTGGGCGTTCTATTTTCAGCTCCACAAAAGCTATCAAGCATATGTAAGGCCACCAATCCGTTGAGAAAGACGCGCCGAGGATGCGCGAAGAACCATCGGCCGCCGTTTGTGCACTGCGCACCAGGTGTCGTATATCGCTTCCCTTTCTCGTGCGGCAAACATTGATGCCTTCAGGTAGCACGTGTGGGTCTATTGCCCAATTGCCTTCACCCTAAAAAATCACGTACTCGTGACGCCTGCGGCAGATAGGATGTTTTACATCTGCCACCAAGGTTTGTGAGTGGTGGCGCTGGCTAACACTCCCAGGGTTAGTTGAAGTCGAAAAATGGAACTGTTACCGAGAAGAACATGTCTCTGTGCATTGTGATGATTGCGGGTGTAAACCGCTGTTTAAGAATGGTGTAGTCGTGTTAACTACAGATAAATATACGCGGGGAATTGTAGAAACAAGCTTGATTGCAAAAAAAGTTGCTAATTGCGTCAGCGCTCCGTCGATTACTCCAAGCAGAAAGGAAACTGCCTATATCTGGAAAACGTTGGGTTGCGCGTGCGATCATTTCCACTCGTTTCGCTTGTGTGAGTACCACGCTTTTCTTAAATAAAATTCAGTTGGTAGTTAGCGCACGTTCTGTCGAACGCCGTATCTTTCTTAATTATAATTATATTTTAGCATAGGAATGGTCTTATTTTTTTCAATTGTTAACGTGCTGTTTAGCCTATGTCTTTCCACACAATACGATATTACGTATGTTATTCCGACTGCGCATCTTACATTAAAAAAAAAATGTGATGTTTCATACGACAAGCAGTGTTTTCTTTCTCGAGAAGTTGGTCGGCGATATCGGGGCCACTTCGCATTGTCCTCATTTCCGTACCCGACGTTTGCGGCAGCTGTTTGTGCATTGTCTTGAGTGAATAAGCGTCTGGATCGCAAAAAAATATTGGTCGAGGTTTCGAAGACAGGCCAGCGAAGCAAACTCCCAAGTGACCGACCATGACGTTTTCGACGCTGTGTCGCGCAGAAGCATCCGTTGTGCTCGGCATGTACGATGAAAGTCACGCGCTAAAACTACGGCCTCGAAATTCAAAGTGGTAGGCATCCGCACAGCCGAAGCTGCTGTACGTCACAAATCGGCGCGAGCAACGCCGTTTTCATAAGCTCGTCGGAGCTGCCGGTGCCTACAGCAAATACCTTAATAAAGTACCGTCAACGCGAAGAAACGCAATGTTTCCAGGCAGATTCACTGTAACTTGTAAGTGCGGTGCTTGGCGCGTGTTTGCATGATACCAGAAAGCTGATCAGTACTATTTATCAGTAATATAATAATTAAAGCCCTCGCCTTTGTTTTTTTCTTATTTTGAAGCACCGTTTACCGGATTTTCGCCTCTGTTAGCTGTGGCAGCTGTACCCTGCTCCTGCCGTAGGTTCTCCGGCTCGACGCAGCTTCGGGTGGCCGGCGGACACGGCACGTGGTCTCCCGTGCGCACCGTGCCGGTCAGCGCACGCGGTGACTGCGTCTGGCAGCCGTTCTCATTTCAGGACTAGAGAAAATCGAGATGTTTTTGGCGTTGGGAAAACCGTGTACGAAGGGCGGGCTCCCTGAAATGAATGACCCGACTTCTCGCTCTCCACAGGCCGACCAAGCACAAAATTTGTCGTTGGCCACTGAACCCTTTCTTCCCCTTCCCAACGGGAAGGAGAACAGACCGCAAAGCCGATTGCCTACCTCGACGACGACGATTATTATTATTATTATTATTATTATTATTATTATTATTATTATTATTATTTGTTGGCATCCCCTTTCAAACGGGGCAGTGGCAAATAGTCGCCTAGCATGCTTGACTTAATCAGGTATACTGTACGCTTTCATTCCAACATTTTTGTATACATCTTCATACTCTTTCTTTTTTTTTTCCTCAAAACTTCTACCTTGTAATGATACCAATGCCTGTAACGGATCCGGTCGTATCAATTTCTTCCCTGCCTCTATTCCCACCAATACTCTAAATGTCTATTTCTTATCTTGACTGTTGGCCGGCTGATGCTTCCGTCCACTTTAAGTCAAAGCGCTTCTGGAAGGTGCGTTACCTCCGGGGCACTGGATGAATCCCTTCGCATTCCATTAGGACGTGCTGAGTGGTCTCCGGATGTTAGCTGCAGCGTACACATGCCTCATCTTTTTGCGAATATTTCCTCCGGTACGTTTTTTTCCCCTTAGCTAGTAAGCTGCAGCCTCAAATAGCAAGGCACTTGCCTTCGTATTATCGTACAGATTTTCCCTTCAAGTTTTTCTTCCCATTCTTGTAAACCTCAATGGTCTCTTTTGTTTCCATTCATTGCATCCAGTTCGTTGCGCTTCTCTCGCTTTTCAGATGACTCTTGGTTGTCTATTTGCGCTTTCAGTTACCCTATACTTGTTTACCAACTTTCTTGACCTCTTCCTCAATTCTGTGTCGATGCTTTTAAAATATAGATGCTTGTGCACTTCAACCGCCCATTTATATTGAACCATGTTCCTGAGTCTTTCTTCAAAACTAATTTTGCTCTGCGCTTCTCCGACTTCAAAAGAGGCCCAACCCATGACACCATGCACTGCCTCATCTGTGGTTTTGCCGTGAGCTCCCAAAGTCAACCGGCCTACCGATCATTGGTTTACTTCCAATCCCGACACGATAGCCGATTTTAAGCACAGAATGGCATTTGCGAACGTTAGCGCTGGCGCCATTACTCCTTTCCAGATTCCACATACCACCTCATATGTATTGTGGCCACAAAGTGCTCTGTTTCATTATTGCTGCATTCCTACTTCGCCTTTATTTTCAGATCATCTTTGTGGGTGTTTGAGTAAGCCTCCCCTTCGTTTATGCATACGCCGAAGTATCTATTGCTTGACTATGGGTATGACTCGCTGTTGAATTGACACCACGTAATTAATCGTCTCTTCATCAAAGATTATAATTCCCGATTTCTCTGTGCTAAACTTGAGGCCTAGATTTGTCGCTCCGCTGCCACAGATATTCGCAAGTGTCTGTAAATGTCTTGCATAGTGCGCTAGTAGCACTATGTCGTCCGCATATATCGTTCTCGGGACCTTCTGTTGCACCATTTGTCCATTAGGCATGTAGGATAAACCAAACCCTAATTCACTTTTCCAGTCGTCTTTCTATATATGCCGTTAACATGAAGCGTGAGCAACAATAGAGACAGAGGACATCCTCCCCATACAATTTGCGCTCGGCTGTCTATATATGTCCCTCGGCAGCTCCACGAAATCGTCATCTGTGCCTTCGTGTTTGAGAATATACTATAACAATTCCCTGTCTACGTTGTCGCAGGCTGCTTTAATATCTAGATATGCTATCGATAAGGTCTATTGTGAGATACTGAAATCTATGCACTGCCTTAGTACAAACATATTATCACTCCTCCCCAAATGTCAGCGCCGTAGTGTCCCGCGGCCTTGGCACCTACTGGCGACTGTAGGGGTGAAACGAAGGTCAGTGCACGTAAGCATCGATAGGCGTGCGCCGAAACGCGAGAGCAAAGAAAGGGGAGAGCCAGCTCGACAACCGGCGCTACTCCATCGGTGCCGCTCTGTACTGTTTTTTTTTTTTTTCACTGCCTTTATAACCGCAGTACGGAGCTCTCACGGGCAGTCTGGACATTAACCGCCCAGGCTCCGTATTACGTGTACTAGCAACGTCCAGGGCTCACGCACCGTGCAAGCAAGGTGTAGAACAGTAAGGGCCTGCTGAAGCTCTTTGCACTCCCTATAAACGTAAATAGTTCGCCTGTAAAAACAGTTCAACATACTTGTTCAACGTTTCCTGCCTACTACTTCACCCCCGCCAAGCTACTTCACAGGGACCTCGTCCCTCAGCACCACTGGAAAGGAAACATTATTACCAATTTCTGTATTCTCGTCATCCAGGTTTCGAAATGACCTTGAGTCTTCAGGCGCCGCTACTATTAAATAAGTTGGCATGTCATCGCCGGCACGTGTGGAAGCGCGTCCTTGAAATACATGTTTCAAGGACGTGCAGATATACGGGCTTCTGCATCGGAAAATGAGCTTGCATAGTTGCGCAGTCCCGCAATAACGTCTATGTCCGTGATCATGTCAGCATGTACACTGTACACATGCATGCGTACGTATCGCTGCTTACTGTTCTCGTTACCCTTCGCAGTGGCTTGGTTTAGCTGATTTTGTGATTCGAGAACGCTGGTGTATTCCTAAATTACGACGTGCCCAGGCGGAGACCTTGATAAGTGCTTCAAGAGGCGACTCTCAGTTCTTTTCTTCTTTTCTTTTTCTGTTTCTTGCATGCCGGCCATTTCTCTCGACGTGCACGGTGCCTTCGCGTATGTCAGACAAGGGTTTCCTCCTCATCCTCCCCCTTTCTCACTCATCACTGTTAGTTTACATAAGCGAAAGCAAAGCTTAGCATATCGGCAGTAAGTGGTGTCTAATCGTATCGAACGTACTCTTCAAAAGTACGTCTTCGAAAGTACGAACTTCTCGGTAACGTTGAACTGTGTCATTCTCGTGGTTCACGCAGTGTAGGCCTGTTTAATATGTGAGCACTTGACTACTACATCCAACGTGAGGCGACTGTTACACGCGGCGTGGCAGCCGCGTGGTAGCCCCGAGCGGCCTTCGGTGCGGTCGCGTTGGCTTGGCCTCCTTCGGCCCAGGAGCGCGTCCTTTCACTGTGACCTACTTTGGGGAAGTCTCTTGCAGCCGGGCGCGTGCGGCGGCCCTTTCTTGGCAGGCGCTTCTTCCATGCCGGTCGTGGTTCGGCTACGCGGCCGACCTTTCCCGGTCACTGGGCGGTGCTCCCGTAAACCTCTGGTCTGCCACGTCAGCGCACACAAGGCGCAGTCGTATTTCCCGGAGCAGCGCCGCAATTTTTCGCGCGGGATTTATTCATTTCGCATTTTCTTCCTATTTATGTGTCATGCATCCATCCAAAACCGAGACACGATGTGCGTCACGCAAACACTTTAGCGACGTGAAAATTCCCCGCCCGTAGCTATAACCGAAGGTGCGCGGTACCAATGTATAGCTAGGCGTTTTTAGTGGTGCTGTTAATTTGTTGCCCATTTGTTTAGTAACGGCAACAATTGTCGTTACCGAGAGCATGTTGCGATACTGCAAAAGATGCCTGGGTGCAATATTATAATTTCAATGGCAGTCTATGTATGTGACACTGCAACGCTGCGAAAAGCAAGTTTTCAGCGAGCCAAGTTAATCCTTAGGCCACATAAATTGATTCTTAATAATATGTACATGCGCGGCCACTGCTAGTGGGAACGCAGATCCCATGGCATCGCTACGCAGAGTACCCCGCCACTGGTGCCTCATGAAGTCTTGCGGTGCGGGCGCAATCAAAGCGATTTGCGGAAAGCCAACACAGTCGTCTGCTATGGTGATTTCTCTGCCAAGACTTCGCGAGGCGTCGGTGGTGGCGCTTCGCGTAGCAATGTCATGGGCTCTCGCGTTTCCGCTAGCAGTGGCCACGCCTGTACCTCAAATTTTCTGTTTATCAAACATGCATGGCTGCTAGGTAATCCGGCACAGCAGCTGCAGTTCTTTTTTTTTTTCTTCGGTGTGAACATACGGCTTGATTCTTCGGCTCGAACTTTGAGCCGCGCATTTAATCTCGGCAGGGCTTGATGCGAGTCATCCGTCGCTGCGCCCATCCTCCCCCCAGTTTGTGTCTCGTCCGTGGAAAGGCGTTGCCGGAATACGCATATTACACACACACACACTGTGTGTGCGAAGTGGCACAGAAGCGACGCCCGCTATGATGTCGCGGCATGTGTGGGTGTGCTTTTCCTTAGAACATCATGTAGTTTCCGCTATAGATGCACTGTTCTATCGCGCAGGTGCTCGTGTGTGCTTTCTGCTTTGGCACACACTGATTCTCGCTCTGTCTGGGTTAAAACGTGACTACTATGTTCGAGCGACGCATATCGACGACCTTTTGCTTCATTTGAGGAATGCGTCACTCGTGAGTCATAATATATTACGCTGCGTGCTCCCGTTACATGTGTCCTCTGTTCTGATTGCATCTTTTGTTACTGCGCAGTCCTACTTAGCCACGGCCTGCCAACTTCGAGATGCGTATATAGTGACTTCCTCTTTGCTCTGCTATGCCTGTGGGCGCGGAATCAAATCCCAGCTTAGTCGGACGCATTGCGATGGGGGCGAAAGCGGAAAAAAAAAAACCGCCCGTGTATCGCACATTAGGTGTACGTTAAAGAACCCCCAAGTGGTCAAAATTATTCCGGAGTCCTCCCTACTACGGCGTGCCTCGTAATGCTTTTGGTCCGTAAAACACCAGAATTTTTTTTTAACCGAGATGCGTCTGTATTTGCAAAAGGAAATGTAACAGCGCCTAGCTGTCTCGCAGCTGCATATTGTAGGCACTTTACGCTGAATGTTTTCACAGTTGAGGGAAGCGCCAGAATACGCAGCTTAGCGGAGAACGCACCGGATCGCTTACCGCGTACGAGTGTGTTTGAACTGAGCAAGTGTTACGCTGTGCGAACTGTGGTGCAAGACTGCGCATGATCGTTCTTGAACGCGGCAGCACGGCGTACCTTCCCTAGCTTGGGTTGCGAAAAGCTGTGCGCACAGCACTCGGACAAGCCGTGTGTATACCATATGGGCGCCTCTCTTGGCGTGTGGAAGGGCATTTCACTTTCTTCGTAGCCCTATCTTATCGGCGATACCGGTGTGGCAGAGGATGGATGCTATGGGCGTCCTTTCTTAGCCCAAGGTGGCGGCGAATGCCGCCATGCTCATCATCTTTACTTGTGCCTTCATTATGAGCTCTTAAGACCCATGTTTTGCGTTACCAAACCATGGAGCCTCATAGGTATACTTATTGATCTTAAAGTCCAAGGCCCTGAACACTTATTGCGTCCTCATTGATATCTTATTTGGTACTGCCACGTATCAAAAATAAGCCCAATGACTTCTGCGCTATTTCAATACGCTACAAACTTGTAGTCATCGGCAAATGTTCTCCTATTACACAGTGTTCTGAGATGCAGGGCGGTATTCTCGGGCGATCACATTCGACTATAGTTTCATTTTCGCGTTCGCCCGGCCCTTGTGCGCATGCGTCCAGTGCCGATTCTCGCGGAAAGGTAACTACCTCCAAAAGTTGTCGTCCGTAGAGCACGTGCCCTGATCTGGCTTCGCACAGTAGTGCGCTGCCGTTTCAATTATCGTTACTTTTTCTGTTTCAATTTCATTCTTCGCCGTTTCATATATTTCCATTCCTGATTTCTACGTACGCGTCCATCCAGCAGATGTATTCTCGAACAGTCACTTTCGAGGATACTATACTCGCGGACAACTTTCTGTGGCTATGAAGGGAAAGCTACGTGGGCGGAGCTTTTGCACATGTTACAGCGCCAAGTAGTCCGCCAGCGTTTGACTGCTTTTGGTTGCTCGGAACTGACGCTGAATCGACATAGCTTCCACGCGTTTGCCCAGGCGCGGAAGGAAAAAGCCGCAAAATAAGTAAACTTTAACACTCAGTGGTGTGTTCTCTTATTTAATTAACTGTTGCTAATAATGTGTTTATGTTTACACTTCCCCAGCTTAAACTAACGTGGATGGAAACGCGGGACTCTTTTCAGAAGCGCTTTCACTTGTGCGCGCTTTGCCTCCGTAGCTTTCCCTTCATATATATCCACGGAAAGTTGTCTGCGAGTATATCACTTTCGCATGACTCGGCACGCTATGCGCTTTGATGTTTCTGGCGCATCGCGTTTCTTGTGCCAAGCTCGAAATCTTCCCACAGTGCCAACCATATGCTGCCGGCCATGTAGTTCGACGCTCCAGTGCCGCACACGTGAAATCTCGCGAAAGTGATCGCTTCGTGATTGCGCAAAAATACCACTCCAGTATGCTTTTTCTGGCTCGAGCTTTACGGTTAATCCAATTTTCCTTGTCACTGTAGGCGCCGTGAACTTTTTTGGTCAGTTTTACTGGTCAATTTACTGGTTATTTTTTCTCTGCTGTGGTGATCTAGTCGACATTTTTTCTGGGTACCTAAAACATAAGCAAATTAATTAGAGCATTGCTCTTTCATATGAAAGAGACAGCGTCATCTGCAAGGCACCCTGCACCGGCCAGATAGCGTTTCATAGCCTTGCGTGATCATCATCAGCCGAAGCTTGGGAACGTATACGTCCTGCCCCGTTCCATCGCACACAGCCCTCAGCGTAGCTTAACATTGCCGAACTCGGGCACTCATAGCTCGCGCTAAGTGATGTACGAAGTGTCATCACTAATGTGAATCGCGTCTTCCAATTTTGCTTCCTCTGCTGTGTGCCAGTGTCTCTCTCAACTGTGGACAGCTTCAACGCACTTTCAACTGTGGACAGCTTCAACGCAAGGCCGCTGGGATCGTTAAACGCTCTGGAAAGCGGGTCCGTTTCGAGGGCGGCGGTAAGAAGTGCTAAGTAAAAAGTAAGAAATAAAACAAAACACGGCCCTGTGTGTGTGTTTTTGTTTTGTTTTGTTTTTTTTTAATTCCTAACACAGTTCATCGTAAATAATCCATTTGTGAGCCGGGGCGATTGTGTGTACAGTCGCCTGCATTTCGAACTCTATAGGCTGTGTCACCACGCATCCGTACTAAGTGGATGTCCTGGTAAATAAATAGGAAGGTCAGTTTCTAGGACAAGGTCAATTTCAAGGATCCACTTAGAACGAATTCTCAGGATGACGCCAGTTTCGAGACACTAATTGCCGAACTTTGCGGCGAAATGCATAGGTGTTCCAGTTACTTTTGTACTTGAATGCATAAAACGACTGATGTCATCCTGAGAATTCGTTCCAATTTTTTTGTGCATGTCCGCCTCTTCGAGTAGACCAGCTCGTGAACTAGAATTGTGCAATCTGCCACAGGCAACCTTGAAGTGTACAGGTTGTACCGCTGAGCACCTACGTATTTGGATAAAGAAACAGTTATGAACCAAATTTGTATATAACGTTCAGCCAGCACATACGTACGCCACAACGCATCGCATAACTATTATTTCAACTTCATGATAAAAAATTTAATTATGGGGTTTTTCGTGCCAAGACCACTTTCTGATTATGAGGCACGCCGTAGTGGAGGAGTCCGGAAATTTCGACCACCTGCGGTTCTTTAACGTGCACCTGTAGGTACACGGGTGTTTTCGCATTTCGCCCCCCCCCCCCCCCCCCACATATTTAACCATATTTTGCAAATCTGAATTTGTAGCTAATACATTATGCGGATGTGAGAGTTGCTGCCGACTAGCAGACGATATTAGCTCGATCCGAATCGTTGGACCCTGTAGCAACGACAGCGCTTGTGGTGTCTTCTTGTCTCTTGTCTGCATTTTGCGCTGTTAACAGCACGATGGAAAACCAACAAGCCCAAGCTGCTATTCTAGCGAAATTGTTGATCGCGATCAGAAGTGTACGTGCGACACCCGTATTACTGGTCCCGTCGTGCTTTTGTGGGGCACCTCCCGTGCATTCTGTATACGCACTGCCACTGCAGCGGTGCGCGTGCTCCGCCGCCTCGCAGTGACGCGAGCCCGTCGGGAGGAATGGTTTCCAGCCAAGCGGCCGCTGCGTGCCCGGCTCGTCCCCGTGGACGCAATGCGTGCTGCATCGAGGCGAGCGACCCTGGCGCGCCTCCAGCTTGAGGAAAAAACTCCGCGGCAGTTAGCAACAACGGTGCGCGCGCTGTGTCTTTAAAATGGACGCCGCCTCGGCGGCCGTTCCTCGTGGCGCACATGGCATACCTGACGGCTCTCCCGGGATTACCACATCGGCGGCCCGGCTGGAGCGAGGTGGGGAAAAGCGGCAGCTGCGCGCCAGCCAAAAAGCCGCGCAGGTGCGAGGTGGCTTGCGACCTGCTTTATCGGGTCGTCCGTAACGCGCGCGTAAAAAGAGAAAGGAGGAAAGAAAAAAAAATTGGAGTGGTACCTTTCTGTTTTAGAACCGCATATTCTTATTCTAGAACGCGAGGTTTTGGTTTTCGTTTGTACACGTCAAAGCCTTTTAGTTTTGTTTGAACCTATCGAAGCAAGGGCTTCGTGATGAGTGCTGCGATTTTTCGATCACTTTCCTCTCGTGTACAATTCGATCCATTGCGCATCTTTGTATATATAAGAGTACTCTGTCACGACATTTATCAATGTCACGATAGCTTTCATGTGGTATACAGTAAGGATGATGAGAGTATGAAAACAGCTTTGCTGCAGTGTGTGCGACGACAAGGGAGCCCCAAGAGCCTTCGAGACCACGAGGCGGTGCTGACATACAAACAGAAAAAAATTAAACATCTAATTAAAACGGCGTTTAATTCTCCAATATTTTGTATGTCGGCACTGCCGTGCATTCTCGCCACTTGGGCACGAGCTTACGTTGAGCGCGATCGTGCAGCTGGCATTCAATTATAACGAAAATCAGCGCGACGCACATCGGACCAAGAAAGATGCACGACACTGGGCTTGTGTCGTGCATCTTTCTTGGTCTTATATGTGTCGCGCTGTTTTCATTATTATGACGAAAGCAGTGCAAGAATACAGGCGCCGTATGCATACATGGTGGCATCAAAAAGTGTTGAGACTGGCTCTGTTTTAAAGAAAGCAATTTGTGTGCATTCAAACACTGTCACCTTTGAAATAGCCATTTGCGCAGCAGTCCAGCGCTTCCTCCCTTCCTCCCTCTTC
Source organism: Dermacentor albipictus (assembly GCF_038994185.2). Taxonomy (NCBI): domain Eukaryota; kingdom Metazoa; phylum Arthropoda; class Arachnida; order Ixodida; family Ixodidae; genus Dermacentor; species Dermacentor albipictus. The sequence continues at coordinate 252,064,943 of NC_091821.1, forward strand.
GCGAATATGTCCTGGACGTCTTCTTTGCGGAAGGAGTCGAGTACCCTTCTGTGCTTCGAGCTTGGTTAAGGTAATCAAGCCAAAATGGCGACTGCAGAGCTGGGTTTTTAATTTTGGGAAGGGAGTGAACTGAACTGGAGTCTAATCTGATCAGTATAGCCGGGTAGAAACCATGTTATTTCCGCCGTAAAACTTGCGTGTGTGGAGTGATCTGTGACAGGGTTCTTTGTCGTCGTACAACATCCAGCTCCTCGTGCACCCCAGATTGGTTCGTTTTCGTCAAACTTCCTCTCCCGGAAGCTCTAAAACTTGACAGTAAAAGTAGCTGTTCATAGTCTGGCCATTACGAATTCCTCATGCACAATACCGAGAATGCCGAAAGACGGGATGAACATCCACTTTGTCAGGCTGCCTAGTCTTCCTTTTTTTTTTTTTTTTTCGATCTCAGACGTCGGGCTGTTCCACAGCGACGACTGTTTCTTCGTTTCGGAGGCCTAGCCGTACACCTAAGTTTCGTCTCTATACTGATGACCCTCGACGTGAAAGACAGGTCATTCGTAAGGATTTGCTTCCGCTTATTTCGCTCTTTCCAAACTTCAAAACCCAACTCAAAGGTCGCCATTTTGTCACGATTGCTTAAATCACGCTCGGAATCGCAGAAGGATGTTCGACTCGTTTCTACAGGACATATTCACTAATCGGCATGAACGCTGGGAACGCTTTATTGCTGCGCATGGAAACTATTTCAAATGCGACAGTGTTCGAAAGCACATAAATATTATTTCTTCAAAACAGAGCCAATCTCGATATCATCTGGTACTCCCAACCCTGTACTCCCAGTTGGAAGCATAGCGCCTGTCCTGTGCACTATCTATTCGCCCTTGTATTATTACTACTTTTTAACTACGATTTTTGTTTATTTTACTTGACAAAAGTTGAAGCTGTTTGACATGCTGTTCTTACGTAAAGGCAGAAAACATGGAAGGACTCTGGTAAAGGCCTTGCGCGCCTTATCGATTACTGTGCCAGAAATGTCTCCCTCGCTGGGTTCGATGGTTCACCCGAAAAGTTTAGCACGAATACTACGGAATCGCCAGAAAATTCAATATTTCAGTTGTCTCTAAATGTGCAAACCAGCCTCTCCTGTCCTACTGCGGCGAATCGCTTCGTGAAGCTAACAATGCGTCCCCTCAGGCAGGCCAGCGGCGGCACCAAGGCGAGACACGTTTGGCGAATAGAGTTTCAGTTTCAGTTTATTTCTTTAATAAGGAGGGGGACATACATGCTTACACAAGTATACAGGATGATGGATGCCACACTGCCGCCGACCCCGACGCTAGGAGCTAGAAACTCCTGGAAAAGGGCGTTCTACGCCGCTTCCTCACGGTCATTGCTAGCCGCCAAGGCCGTTTGACAGACGCACCAGTTAATTGCCGTGGCATGCCAGGACCGAACCAAGACGCGCCAATTGAGTCAAGCGTGACAACACCTCTAAGAGCACAGCGTGTGTCTGCCGATGGCGAAAGTAAAAATCAGTGGGCTCTTCGGGTAGCTCGTGACCGAGGCCGCAGTTTCCAAATTCTTGTCGCTGCAGTACCCTTCCATGTTTTCGAATCGGGTGGATGAGTTACTGAGTGAGAAGGGGAAACTTGGAGAGGGCGTAGTACAGGCGTTGACGCGATCCCAAGCTCGTCAAATCGTGTCGCTTTTCTCAGAAATTGCAAAAGCCGCTCCAACAGAAATAGCAGAAGAGATAGCCTCGGCAAAAGTAACCGAGCTAGGCTAGAGGGAAGAAAAAGTGACTGAGGAAATCCTGCCAGCTGACCAGCTCTACGAGAGCGTATCGCAAGGTATGTGTCAAAGTTTGTGCCTGTAGGGAGAGCCAGTTGACGCACTCACAAGCGAGACAGAGTCTCAAAGAACTTTGATCGGCTCTTACGTGTGGACAGAGAGTCACTGGCAGCCGAGCAAAAGAATGACGGCAGCCTAGCGAAATTAGATGTAACAGCCACATAGGCATTACTAGGCGCAACGTGACGATGCACGGGAAAGGAGGTTTGTTACAACGGCACAACCGAGACCGAAAGCGCAGGATTCTGGATCAGTTAGTTGTATCTACTAAGTGCAGGGAAGACCTGTTGGGTCTCTGTCATGGAAATGGGTGGTCTGGCATAAACAAATGGAAAGAAAGATTGCTTATGGAATACTACTGGCCTGGCTGTTTCAAAGACGTAGAAAACCTTGTGAGATCGTGCGACGCTTGCAAGCGCTCAGGTGAACCAGGAGAAACATGGAAAGCACCACTAAAGGTAGTGCCCTTAATATACGAACCCTTCAGACTACTTGATGGACACGGTAAGGCCTCCACCAAAAACAAGGTCGGGTTATAGGTACCTGTTTACCATGCTGTGTCCGGCTACAAAGTTTCCGGAGGCAATCCATCTTAAAGAACTCAGCTCCACCGAAGTAGTAGACGCGCTTTTGACAGTATTCGCACGAATCGGGTTTCCAGCAGAAATTCAGGCGGATCAAGGGTCATTATTCACCAGCTCACTGACTTCTACATTATTACTAAAGTGCGGGGTAAAGTTAATACAAAGTTCCGTCTATCACCCTCAGTCAAATAGTGTAGAGAGGTGGCATTCAGTGCTTAAGCGAATTTTGCGGGCGCTCTGTTACGAGCGCATGGAGGACTAGAAGAATTGTCTTCCAGCTACTTCGTTTGCTTTGCGAACGGTTCCTCATGTGGCTACAGGGTTCTCGCCAACAGAGCTAGTGTATGGGAGGACACTCCGTTCCCCACTGAGAATGTTGAGAGAGATGTGCAAGGAAAGAGGAGTCAAAGAGTGGTAGAGCACGTGCTAAATCTCCTGGAACGGCTAAGTACAACACAAGAGCCAGTAGAAAAGAACATGGGCGTGGCACAAAAAAACAAACAAAAAAAACGCCAAGTTCTATTATGACAGGAATGTGAGGATTCGAATCTTTAACACCAGGAACCAGGTAACGTTTCTCAGACCTGCAAGAAACAATAAGTTTGAAGTTCACTAAGACAGAGCCGTCAAATTGTATTGAACAAACTTTCAGAAACTGACTATGCTCTGAAAGTGCCCGGTCGCAGGAAGGAGGTGTCAATGTATTGCTACAATTTTATAAATCCGTACATGCAGCGGAGCGGAGTCGTTAGCTTTACCATCAAAGAGCCGGTGGACATTCATACAGAGTTTAACGCATGTAAGGACCTCCTACTCTGACATCAGCTTTGAAGAAATTGGTAGCACCCTCTGTAAGCACGGACGCTCTTAAAGCCGAGCAGCTATAGACGAGCTAAATAGGCTGCTAAGGGAATATCTCGATAGATTTAGAAATTGGCCAGGTAGAACTGAACTAATAACGTATGTAATAGAGCTGATATCAACAGAACCTGTAAGATGAAAGCCTTGGAGTGTTTCCACTCATCATTATTAGCCTATTTTTGTCCACTGCAGGACGAAGGCCTCTCTCTCCCTGTGATCTCCAATTACTTCTCTTACGCTGATTCCCATTTCCACCTGCAAATTTCCTAATTTGGTCTCCCCGCCTAGTTTTCCGCCGTCCTCGGCTGCGCTTCCCTTCTCTTGGCACCCATTCTGTAACTCTAATGGTCCACCGGATTATCCACCCTACGGACTACATGGCCTGCCCAGGTCCATTTTTCCCTCTTAATGTCGATTAGAATATCGGCAATCCGCGCTTGCTCTCTGATCCACACCGCTCTCTTCCTGTCTCTTGTTACGCCTAATATTTTTCGTTCCATCACTCCTTGCGCGGTCTTCAACTTGTCGAGTTTCTTTGTCAGTCTCCAAGTTTCTGCTCCATATGTCAGCACCGGTAGAATACATTGCTTTCTGTTTAATGATAATCGTAATCTTCCAGTCAGGAGCTGACAATGTCTGCCGTATGCACTGCAGCTCATTTTTATTTTTCTGTAAATGTAAATTATCAGGGTGCCCTGTAATTGACCTAGATAAACGTACTCCTTCACGGACTCTTGAGTCTGACTGGCGATCTTGAACTGCACTACAGAGGGAAATATGGAGGCAGAGTTACAGCGCGTTGGGAGTTATTGAGCCCGCTGTCAATGGCTACACGTCATCACTAATGTTGAATTCCAATGGCGGAGTCGGAGCAGCCGACGGACTCCGCGAGTGGAACACAACCTGCGCCGGAGCAAGACGGAAGCGGAACTTCTATCGCCGTGTTACCCAGGATGCCTTGCGTGTTGTCATTTCCTTCCGCTGTTTCCTCCCAGCACCGCCGCACCGGTCACTTGTCTCTTCAGCGCCGTTCACCTGTTGTTTTTTTAAAAGTGCGGAATGGATATCTCGCCAAGCGTGTACCAGCTTTTGCTTCCTCGCGAGTCGTGACCGGTGGCGCCTCCCAGCAGACAAACGTGGTAAAGGAAATACGTCACGCAGAGTTCCGGTACACTCCACCGATTTTGGCGGAGCATATTTTTCTGCTCCACGGAGTGACTCCCGCTCTGAATCCCCTCAGATTATCTCATTGGAACACCTTACTCCCGCCCTCACTTTATCATTGGAACAAACTTGCTCCGAAACGAGCAGAAAAACTTGCTCCGACTCCGCCATTGGAATTCAACATAATACTTGCGGAGGCCCCCAATAAGGGCCCTCGTCCGCCTATTAAATGCCATCTCCAGGGATCAGCTGCACCCGTTACCCAACAGTGAGGAACGAATCGAAAGAGTCAGCGCTGCGAAATACATTTCCACTCTAGATCTCGTGTGGGGATACTGGCAAGTACCCCTTGCCGCTATGCCCCATTTATCTCGCCTGTAGGCACTTTTCGCCCTCTCGTTCATAGCTTCGGGCTGAAGAACGCGCCGTTTAGTTTATGGATATTGTCCTAAAAGACTTGCAGGATTTCGCAGTGTCATATCTTGATGTCGCAATTTTTTCTGACCTTCCAGCCTCTCCTACCCTACTGCGACGAATCGCTTCGTGAAGCTAACAATCCGTCCCCTCGGACAGACAAGCGGCGACACCAAGGCGAGACACGTTTGGCGAATAGTGTGTTGATGGATGCCGCACTGCCGCCGACACCAACGCTAGGAGGTAGAAGCTCCTGGAAAATGGCGTTCTACGCCGCTTCCCCACGGCTAGCCGCCAAGGCCGTTTGACAGACGCACCAGCTAAATGCTGGGGGCATCCCAGGAACCAACCAAGACGCGCCACTTGAGTCGTGACAACCCCTCTACGAGCATCTTCCTGCCCCCCCCCCCCCTCCCCTCCATTCTACTTTCTCTGGGGCAGTGACCCGGGGCTGCCCTGGGGGTATTTCACCGCGTGTGTTCATGAACAAAAGTTCCGGACTGATTGTGCATATCCTCGCCCTCAAGGCGGTTCCTTCGGCAACTTTGGACGCTCCGATTGGACAAATGTGTGACGGCAGGGAGGACAGAGGGGATTTAAGCGGTCCTTTTCAACTTCTCAGTGTGCTTCAATACAGTCACGCTAGACTGTTGAGACGTAATGTCCTCTACTCCCCATGTAGATATTGTAAATAAACCCAGTATTCTTCGTTCTCAATGAGAACCTGTCCTTCCCTTCAACAACGTCCATAGCGTGGATGAGTAGGACGACTGCATGGGCCAGCTATACCTTTTGACTTGCCCGACGCCAACTTTCACAGCGGCAGCCAATTGAATCCCTTTATTTATCGTGAGCAATGTTTCTTTTCATGTCGTATTCGCGCGTCTCTCCTTCCCTCATTGTTCACGGCGATAAAGACGTCTTGTCGGAATGACGCCGTTGGCTTGTCAAAAATGATAAAAACATGACCGTTAAAGTGACGGCTGGTTCTTAAGGTTGGTACATTATCGTGACAGTACTATTAGCCGTCTTAAGCAAGTGCTTATTCCCCGCCTCTGTATACATAAATAAACTTAGACCGCAATTCTTACCGCACCTACGTTGAGGTTATACTTGCCAAAGAAAACTTGCTTCTTCTACCGGTTTTTAATTTGATTAGGTAGGCGAGCTCCACTAATTTCTAGACGTGGTTTCAACATCTCCCTGAAATTTCTCACCACGTAAAGCCGAGCTGACAGGCTGTTTAAATGCTGTCGCGGTTGTGGAGTGAGGTTTGAAAGCGAACGTCACATTGCCCCGATGACGCTGTATTCAAATATAAGGTCCGCACGAGTGTGAAGTAGGCGTCGGAACGCGGAGGTGGGGGTGGTGAAGTGCATTCTTTGCCTCTTTCTGTGTGGCTCGACGGGACGCTTGGGCCTCGGTGCCGGTCGAGCAAGCTCGCTCATGTGAAGCTGTTCTAGCTCTGCTGTGTTAATGCGTGCTTGACACTCGCTTACATCATCCTCGGCAGAGGAGTCTGCTGATAGGGGAGACCACCAGTGTCTGCGCCACGTCTGCGAGTCTCGGGCGCCTTGTGGAGCGCTTGTGGCGTTCCGCATTTTCTGCTCTTGCGCTGGGTGTGTATTCACGTCCCTTGATAACACCCCCGCAGAGAGGTCTCGTGGATCTCCTTGCGCGTACCCATTGTGTGAAACGTTGGAATGACTTTCGCTGTTTACTTTAGTACAACTGTGTCGTCGTCGATTATCACCTGGGAGAGGCGCAAACCATCACCGTCGCCCGAGTCGCATATGTTGTAACAACGATGTTGATTAAACGTTGATATCGGTTTAACGTATACAAGTAGGGTGTTGAAACAACCGACGACAGTATTTCCGGCTTAGCTGCCCTGCCATTTGCCATTCCAATCTGCAAAGAGCAAGTGTCAACTCTGATAGAAGTGGTGGTGAGTCACTTCTGCCCTTTGGGAAAAAAAGAAATAAAAAAAAACGACGACTAAACAATTGTGTGTGAGAAATCATTGTGTCGTAAAGCCTTACTGCTATGTTACATGCTTGAAAAATAAGAGAGCAGGCCTGAAAGAGGCAACATTACAAGATCGCCACAATCTCTGGAACGGAAAAATTAAGCTGTGTGCCATCCTTTTCTTTCTTTACTTCTTTATTTTTTTTGGGGGGGGGGGGGTTCCTTTAAAAACAAATCATTTCCGTTACTCGCTCGCAACCTGCGTCATCTTTTTTTTTTTTGGATGCCCTTTCCCGTTTGCGTGGGACAACCAAACGTGGAACAAAACTTTTTTTTTTCAACACAGTGTTCGTTTTCTTTTTTGTTGCCTATATCGTGGATACCTTTCAGTGCGTATGCGCGTGCTGACCGTAACACTGAGCCGGACAGATTGTACTTGACCTGGGACCGCATTTCGTGCAGTGCTGGGCAGAATCTGTAAGCTAGATGGTGGATGTAGTTCGTAGTCCTTATAAAGGGAAGAAACGAAACTGCAAGGCAACTTGCCGCGCTGGTGGGAGGCGAACCCACAGACTTCGCATTACGCGTGCTCTCTGCCAATTGAGTTACGACGGCGTTATGCCGCCTACAGCAGATACCTTGTACTGAATAATACGCGGACCATCATTCCATATTTACACTGATATGCGCGCTCGAACAATAATCGGGTGTTTCCCATAAGAGTGGAGGACTTTATGTACTCTGTATGTGCAAACGAACCTTATAGGAACGAACAATAATCGGGTGTTTCCGATAAGAGTGCAGGACTTTATGTACTCTGTATGTGCAAACGAACCTTATAGGAACGAACAATAATCGGGTGTTTCCGATAAGAGTGCAGGACTTTATGTACTCTGTATGTGCAAACGAACCTTATTGGAACGAACAATAATCGGGTGTTTCCGATAAGAGTGCAGGACTTTATGTACTCTGTATGTGCAAACGAACCTTAGGAATGTTAGCCACTGTCGCCGCGGATCGCGTTTAGTGCGTTTAGTTATGAAATTTGGCTCGCTCAATAGGTGGACGCAACCTTCTGAGCAGTGAATGACTTGCGGCCCGGGACCGTTAGCGACCCTCTTGTGGCGTACGCCGACCGCGAGGTGATGGAGCGCTCTGCGACTTGCTCGGGACACGGCCCTCGGGTCTTGTAATGGCGTGTGGAGCGTTCCTTCGCCTTCCCTGTCGGGCGTCACGTCGTCATAGGCGATTTGGGGAAGCTTGTCCAGAGGGCCCGATAACGTAAGGAAATTTGCTAGCGAAGTGCCTGCTTCTCACTCCGGCGGCGAAACCAATGTACGCGAGGCCATTTAGCTTCACAGGTGACTGTTGTTTTGGCTCGCGTGAGCAAGCCATGAGCTATGCTGGCTATTGGTAGGAGAATGTCGATTTAGGCTCCGAAATAATGCGTAAATGTTTTAAGGTATGGCGCCTTTTATGTTTTTGTTAAGCAAGATAAACTCGTTGCGTAAAATAACCTGCAAAATGCTTTTGTTAGAACTCCAAAATCAGGCAAACTTGTCACATTTTGTTTGAGTATATATATTGTCAGAGTTGTCGGACGATCCCACCGCTGGCATACAGTTGTAGGAGTTGTCGGATGATCTCGCCGCTGCCACCATTTGTAAGGGTTGAAGGTCGTAGAGAGGAACTTGGGAGGAAGTAGGCGTACAGGGTTTATTTACATTTTAAACAAGAGATACATTTGACAGTCTAGCGTGGCTCCCAAATGGAGCACGCAAAACGAAGCATACAGCATACAAGCACGACGACGAGCACCCTCTAGCAGCCGACAACACTGCTTATAAACACTCCATTGGTCCCTAGATCCCTAGGTGAGGGATACGTTCGAGTCACCGTAGATGAGCTGACCAGGCACGGTAGGCGAGCTGACCAGGCAGGGTAGGCGAGCCGATCAGGCACTGTAGGCGAGCCGCCTTTCAGCGGGAGGGCACACACACCCGTACGCACTTTGGCTTCACCGAACTCGAGTTGAGCACGTCCCGTAGCCAGGTGGTCACGCCTGACCGCAGCCGGCGCCTCTAAATTCCAGAGCTGGCTTTCTCCTGTAGTCACCGATTCTGCGAACGAGGCGCATGGTGGATTAAGGAAGTTCATGGTCGGAAATTCCAGAGCTGGCTTTCTCCTGTAGTCACCGATTCTCCGAACGAGGCGCATGGTGGATGAAGGAAGTTCATGGTCGGTTAGCACTGTCGTGCTCGCTGGTTCTTTGTACCATTTGCAGAAATGAACTTTCCATATTTAGTGAACTTAGTGCAAAGCAGTATTTGATCTAAATTTCCGAATTACCGCCCCATATTCGCATATCGTATAGTCCGACATACGTGACACGGCGTCCTCTGGAGCTGTACTTGTGAAGTCCCCGGTTGACGCTGTTCGTGTGAACCCTCTTTGGCACATCGGTTTTGTCTGCAGCCTCTACAAACTTTACTCCTACAACGCTATGAGCTCTAAGGATACCACCAAACTGAATATGACTGACAGCGAATGCATTTTGACCTCATTTCAATACTGCTACAGCGTGCTGCTCTACTGACGCTGCAAGTTGGTACCACATCGACGCATATGCGCTCCACTGTCCGAGGTGCTGTATCGTACACGCGACTTTCTGCACAGTGAAGACCGTTCTTGGGAGTGTGAGCGCGTGCTCAGTGCGATAAGCGCTAGACCAGCAGAACGTGCAGTAGTAAATGGATCAGCGGGGAAAAAAGGAAAGAGAAAACAGCACGGACCCCTCGACGTGTGTGTGTGTGTGTGTGTGTGTGTGTGTGTGTGTGTGTGTGTGTGTGTGTGTGTGTGTGTGTGTGTGTGTGTGTGTGTGTGTGTGTGTTTCTTGTCCTGTATAAGTGCTATCCGCGTTCATCGTAAAACGTGGCAAAGAGCCCAATTGAGCACTTTGCAGTCATCGTATCATCTCGTGACCACTGCGAACTAGATGGATGAACCGCAACGAGTGGAACGCTCTCTCGTTTATTTCCTGGACGCCTGCGATAGCTGCCGCTGCGTGCGTTTTCGCCCTCGTTACGCTGCGTGCTCCGTTTTCCGTACCGAGGAGCGCCTGTGCTTCCTCCACCAGCTTGCGTAACTTCGGCCGGAGAAGGGAGGAGTTGCCATAAACATCCCCGGTGGAGGCCGTTCAGAAATAGTGCACTCAACAAACAAATAACGCTGCAAGAGGCCAGCTACGTTTTGTTTGCAAACAAGTGGCCTGGCGGCACGCAGGCACGCTTGGGCGGAGACCGCGGCCGTATCGTCATCTGGCCTTCCGGATGATCAGCGCGCGCTCCCCATCACCTGTCGCTACGCAGCGCGCGCTTGGAGCCGCCAACGCGATTTCTGGAGCTGCCCGTGAGCAGCGGGAGGGGGTCGTTGACTCTTCGCGGCACGCCATGCTATTCTGGGCCAGTCGTCAGAGCAGCGCCGCGGGATCCGCTCCAAGTCGAAGCTACGCCGCGTGCTTGTGACCGTCTCCTGCTGAACAGACATAGCTTTTGGGTCAAACTGTCCGAGCTCCCTAATGCGGCCATATCGCTCTCCTGTACGTCTGGTAGCTGGCTGCTGACCACTTTGACCCTTGTTCCATGTGTGGGCATATTATGTCGCGAGGACTGCTGAACAGAATCAGATACGCTAGGAATGAGTCCCGACTTGTGGCCAGCGGTTTCCTGAGCCATCCCATACCCTTGTCACACTTCTAATGGTCAACAGTGGGCAAACAAGGGAAATCTTAGCCTGGAGCCAGTGTTTCTACAAGGGGCCTCGTCTTCGTCAGGCTGAGTCACGTGGTCGAAACGTTGGCTCAGGGCAGGGCCTTCCCTTGAAGTCTCCACCCGCCTGTGAACCTGTCTTATTTCTTCTATTATGTTTAGTTTATGAAGCCTGCTGCCTCATTTAAATCATCCTGAAGGCTGTATTACTTTTCCATGAGCAGTCGTACATTTCTTTTCTTCATTTTGTGACGTAAATTAGTTTGGACGTTTCGCTTTTGCCGGTTAGATTTCGAATTAAACAGGGGTAACTTACAGTTCACTGGCAGAGTTATGCGTCGTTAGGTCTCTCGGATGTGCAGCTCAGTTAGAGATGTATGGGACGCACTATTCTCACTTTCTTAGCGCCTGTCACCAGTCACCTTTGCTCGAAAGTCATACGAAAAAACTTAACTATCGTAGCCAATATTTTGAACAATAGGGTCCGGAACAAAAACGCGCATCCCTATATTTCTGTGCATCAGAATCATTCCATGCATGCTGTACAAGTGCACTGCACTACTCACGCGTCAAAACTGGAGCTGCTGCGCAGATGTCTGAGAGCAACCGTCCATGGAAATGTCAAAACATGTAAAGTGGAAGCTTCTCTGACCCTTGCCCTCTCATTGTGAGTGACAGTTTGGTCCACTTTATAGGACTCGGAAAGCAATTCAGGCAATAAAAAGGATGCATGCCAAATTGCTAGTACCATAAAAAGGCCAGGATGGAGCCGTCGGAGGCAATGCTGGAGGCAATGCTTGGCGCGCTCTAGGTATAGTGCTGTTGCAGGAAAAGTTTTGCAGGTACTTATAAGGTGCATTAAAAGCCGTAATAAAGCTCGGTGCTCACAACGATTGACTTATGTGGACCGCTACACGCGACACCCTCTTTGGCGTACGAAAATGTTCCTAATTATTCATTTTCAACACAGGCAAATGCTTCTTTTTCATCTACTATGTCCTAAAGAGACAAACATGTAGAAATCGTTTCCAGTACGACGGCGAACTGACTTGAAGTGAAACGATTCCTAAAAGCCGAGAATTGTGTGTTGGGAAAGAATAGCCATGGTCTCATCCAGCGGCGGAAGCAATGCGTGTCCTCATGTAGCGAGAACTGGGGGAACATACGTTCAATCCGACCTTTAATGTTTAATCGGCGTTCCATCATGACAGTGCTGCCGAGCCCACTTAAAGCGATATACGTGTGTGCGGCAGTCGATTTTTGCTTAGCTAGCCTCTCTCTCTCTCTCTCTCTCTATCTATCTATCTATCTATCTATCTATCTATCTATCTATCTATCTATCTATCTATCTATCTATCTATCTATCTATCTATCTATCTATCTATCTATCTATCTATCTATCTATCTATCTATCTATCTATCTATCTATCTATCTATCTATCTATCTATCTATCTATCTATCTATCTATCTATCTATCTATCTATCTATCTATCTATCTATCTATCTATCTATCTATCTATCTATCTATCTATCTATCTATCTATCTATCTATCTATCTATCTATCTATCTATCTATCTATCTATCTATCTATCTATCTATCTATCTATCTATCTATCTATCTATCTATCTATCTATCTATCTATCTATCTATCTATCTATCTATCTATCTATCTATCTATCTATCTATCTATCTATCTATCTATCTATCTATCTATCTATCTATCTATCTATCTATCTATCTATCTATCTATCTATCTATCTATCTATCTATCTATCTATCTATCTATCTATCTATCTATCTATCTATCTATCTATCTATCTATCTATCTATCTATCTATCTATCTATCTATCTATCTATCTATCTATCTATCTATTCCCGCACCAATTGCACGGAAGTGTTTTCTCTCTTCCTTTAGCATTCAGCAATGGCTGCGTGGTGATTAACAGGCAAGTGTAATCAATAGGCAGATAGCGCTATCATGATCATGTTGTTCCTGTCAGGTTAACGATAACACATAATCGCGGCAGGAATCCCTTAGATACATCGTCATTTGACAGCGGCTGTGGCAATGTTTGCTCCGTGTTCGGCCGGCAATCTCTTCCCTTGCGAGAAAGAAATGTCGCTTCTGTTCCGGATTCGCACGTGCGTCTCCTGTGTAACACCTGTGCCCGTGCGTACCAGGCTGTCTAGGTCGTATGCTGTAGTGTTTCTTGTTTTGTTTTTTTCTTCAGAAATGTGGTACAAGATTTATTGAACTGTCGGTTATTAAACTGCTTAGACATACAAGAGGAATCTGGGCATCTTATACTGTAGTCGTGGCCTCGCATACCATTAAGTCGCTCCCGCTGCGTTAAGCCTGGTCACCCGTGGACCTCGTTTTCTTTGTTTTCTTTAAACGCAATATTGGTTTTTCTTGTAAAGCGCGATTTATCGCTGTCTGTCAAAAGCTGGCTGCTGCACTCATTTGCACGTTCGCTCTCTGTCTGGCTCCCCGCTCTATTTCCAGCGATGTGTAAATGTCGTCCCCTAGCCCTACCAATAATATTTCATGCATTTCAAATCTCTTACGGATCTATTTCGCTTGCCGGCGTCCTTATCTTTGTTTAGCCCCGGTTTGTGATGTGCTTCTACGTGTAACAGCCGGTCGCGGGTCTTCAACGTACTACGACCATGCTATAGCAAAGACAAAAATGGCGGTTGCAGAAACTGAACAGAGGTTCTTGAGATTTGGTCCGGCCAGTTTTCATTTTCACTTCCACATATTTATCACTTAGTATGTACTATCAGGCGCCAGCTGAGCGCGCGGTTTCTTGGCGTAGCAGTTCCTGTGTCCGAGAGATCCAATTTGTGTCTAGCCACGATTACTAACCGTCTTGCGTGTATCGCCACATCTCGCTGTACGGCCGCACTGACCGAGGACCATCGCGATGGAATGAGACTCCTGTCGGCTGGCCTTGTCGTGAAATGTGCAAGAGGGGAAACCAGTGACAACGGTGATTGCCGCGAGCAGGCAATCACTCTGTCTCAGGCGCTCTCTCTACTTCGATGCGCGGCTTTTAAATTAAAAAGCAGGGTCGTTTGCAACAATGAATGCCTGGTTACGCTCCGGCATTCCGAATGGGGGAGCTTCTACCGTTGCGACGGAGGAACTCATTTCTTCGTCAGGTCGAGCGCTCAGCCGACTTCATCCGCGTTAGCTCTGCGTGCGCTTTCTTCCTCGGCTTTTCGGGTCATCGCGCATATTTTGAAGATTCACCGCGTTAAAGCTTTCTTCTACGTTGGTAAAGTTCGCCGTTGGCGGTTTCGGTGAATATAAACCGCCATGCTTGCATTTTTTCGCCCAGCGAAAAATACGCTGTGTATTTCAGGTCCGATGAAACGACAGTCGCTTAGAATGTAAGGGGCAGATCCTCTTGAACTAAATTTGCTTTAACAAATTTTCTACAGTCGCAGTGATATGACATAGCCGATAGCGCCAAGGTCTCGGTATCTGGTTTAAAATTGGTGGTTGCACAATATGGCATCAAAGAACAGAGGTTGTTTCTAGCCGCCACGACACTTTTCGACATCTTTAAGAGCGTAATTAAGCAGGCAGGGAAGCATTTCTGATCCCTGCATACATTCGCTAATGACCAATTGTGATGGATCTCTCGGGTCCTCAACGGCAAGTCGCGACATCCGCTACGCCATACTGTCTCTATGTATACTTTCTCGCGCCTTTTAGTTTGACATCGTGGTCTTCTCGTCGTGCAATGTAACCGGGGTTTAATCGATGCTGCTAGCCTTTTCTACGTCGCGAGCCAGTTTTGTGTCAGCTGAACGAATGAAATGCGATCAAACTAACGTGCACGGCATCATTTTGAGTATTTTGCGCTGCCTGTGGTGGGCCACAAGCAACGCAGATTACTGAACTTCTCTCTATGTAGGAAATTTTGAGACGAAACGGGCGGATGTGTAAGCGAGAATTTTAGGTTCTTAGTATACTGTATACGACCTGGTGAGCAGTACATAATTTAAAGTCTGGGCCTTCTTATTATGGCCGTGCACCACCATGCCACGAATGCATGCCATGCCATGCATTCGTGTGGAATTTCTTTTGCCCCAAAGTGATGGAAATTGGAAGAGGTTCACTTCCCCACTCTCTCTTGAGCATCGAAGCGCCAGGAGGACCCCACCGTAGGTCTTCGCGACAGCTCTTGTCACTCCACAGCTGGTTCGAAGCGTTGGGCAGATGCCGTGCTCCTTTTTCCTTTTTGTGGACGTGCCAACTCTTCTCTGCATATGTGCTTTCCGTAGAGTGGCCCTCTGGAAGCTTTTGCAGAGAATCATGAATGCTTAGTTGACCGGGGCCCATTTTATGCCTTTGGGAGACCAGCTGGCCGCCACCTGTTGTACGGTGCGAAACCAAAGCGAAAGGGGGCACATTTTTTAGTGAGCTCACGGTGAGGTTTTGCACGGTTGTGCCGCAGTCACTCTGCATTCGGTCATTTGTCGGTTTATGTCGTGTCGGCTCTCCGGCATGGTGGTCTTTCGGAAGTCTAGGCAGTTCGTCGCAAGCGATTTATGGAGCTTTGGTGCATTGGTCTTACGTCAGAAGCCGGCCATAAGCATCGTGCGCTCGGAGAATGGGGGAGGAGCAGGCAAACGCGTAGCTTCAACGGCGCGCGCATTTCGGCAGCGCTCCGCAAGAGCCCAGCTGTGTGGTCCAAATTGGCCCTGGAGCTCTTCCCCCGATGCGTATCTCGTCCCGTGGAGCAACTTCCCGCGTTCCTCGGGTGCGGCTGTCGCCGTCGTGATTGCACCGCCGCGTAGGAAACGTGCGCTTCCCGCCCTTTGGTGCTGGAGGAGCACCGTTACGGCTGCTCCGATGCAGCGTCAGTTGTGTACCGCCCTTTCCCTTGGGGGGAAAGGTCGCGCGTGAGCAGCGGCCGAGCGTGCCTTCGGCTTTCTTTTCTGCTCTTTTGAGGTCAGGGCCTGTTTTCCGCGCGCGGCGCCATCTTGGCAATCCGTGTTGGGCTGCTGCTGCTGGCGGCCGGTCGATTCGCTGCGGCTGCCCGTGTGGTGTCGCCGAGCAAGCAGAACTTTTCTCGCCATCGTCGAGGCCATTCTATGCCTCCGCCCGTGTCCCATTGTGCATTGTTCTTTTCCCTCCGAAAAAACGTTTCGCCACTGCCGGTGCGCACGGACCCCAGGACAGTTTGCTCGGCCGCGTGTCGCCTAGTGCCGTCGAATTCAAGGTGACAGGCACATGCTAGGCAGGCCTGTGTTTATTGCGTCCGCGAAAAGTCCAACTGTAAAATCAGTGCCCGACGCAACTGTTCTAGCAAAACTTGCTTCGCTTTCTTCAAAAGCGCCTCTATTCCAGCGTGTGGAAGACCTGCGAGGGCTTTCACAGACTTTGCGTGCGAAGATGTGCTCGGAGATATCGTATGAATGAATGAAAAACTTTATTTTCACAAAGGAATGGTATACCGGCGAAGGTGGTAATGCTCAGTCCTGAATGATATGTGACGTACAGGCGAACATGTACTATTTGAGTTATACCACTGTGTAGCTTAACCGTGACATTATTGTGTAATAACGGCAAACAGGCAAAAATATAACGGCTGCGCGTGGCCATTTTCAATATTGCAGTGAAACTGGCCACCACCAATAACACTGGCCACGAAACCATGACCACGTCTGAAGCGTGAACATTGATGTCAGTTCACTACCAGTCGGGACGCGACCGACCCATTCTTTCCTCTTTCACTTTTTCATTCTTTGTTTCTCGTTCGCAAGCTCTAATTAGTGCTGTCGACATGCTGGCGTGAATGTGTTATGTAAATTAATGTGAGATTCGCAGTACTTATTGAAGTCAAGTGTCATGTTAGTCGCACCAGTCTTTCCATGGCTCTGAATATAGGATAGTGATGGGTTTATGATTCACGAAAACAGCGGGTACACACTGCTTGAAGCGCGATGTCATATTTTGCGATAATGTACGCGAATTAAGCGCATGGCTGTGGCGCCTGGAGTGAGGTGCGCTGCCACTCGCGCTTTCAACCGCCATCCGTCCGTGCTCGCACTCACGCACTCGTTTGCCTCCGGGGCCGCCGGGTGGGCGGCTGGCATTGTTCGCCGGCGGCCCGGAACGCCCGGCGAAGAGTCAACCCGTACTGACCTCGATACGGCGGCGCCGCATTTCGGGAGCACGGGCGCCTCCCGTTCTAGAGCGGCGCGGCATCCGCTTTTGCTCCTGGCCTTCTCTGCGCTTTGCTGGCCAGCCATTGGCAGGCGCGTGGACACTGCTGCTTCCACTATGTACGCGTCGCGGCGGTCCTCGAGGAGGTCCGCGCACCAGCGATGGCGCATCGAGAAACAGGCCTATGACATTGGACTAATGAGAAAACTGCAGACGTCTTGGTGACATGCGTTTGTTATGGAAAGGAAGTAAAAAAAAAAAACTCTACCTATCTTCATATCTATGCCGTTCTTTCTTTTTCTAGGACACATAAGCGGCTAGCCGTTTTGTGACGCGCAGTGCTTGCAGCTTGTGAATGTATTCGGTGTTTCCAGTGCCTGCGTTATGTGAGGAACAGCTTTCTCCTTCCGCGAGATTGCACTCACACGTAATGCAGCTTTAAACGAAATAATAATAATAATAATAATAATAAATCAGTTTACTGATTCCTTTTGAGCATGCGTGATGCACGCGGAATCCCGCTGAAATTGCCAAGCGCGGACGTTACGCGATATTTCAGTGCTTGACGCGTCCGTCTCCCTAAGTTCAAATTGCCCCAGAGGCACGCGTTTGATGCACAGTGTGGGTTCTACGCCACATCGTGAGGTCGAAGCTGAGGTTATGGCCTGCACTACGTGACAGAAAGGACGGACTCTGTTTCCAGCTGTTGTCGCAGTAAAATAAGTTGAGCCGAGTCAAGGCAGCATGCACGTTTGCCGCGCAGTCCCGTTGCCTGTTCCGTGGAGGGTTTCTGACGTGCCCGTGGCCCGCGCCTCGCTCGCTGTGTGCCCGAAGCCAGGCACTACCCGCGCGTCACTTGCGCGGCCGGGGCGCGCTGCGCGAGCGGGTCACTGACGCGTGCGGCGAACGTTGCACTCTTTTTCTTTCTGGGCCACGCTGCGAACGAGGAAGCTTGGCGAGGGAAAGCGAATGTTTCCTCCTAGCGGCCCCCGCCCGCAGGTCACTCGTTTCTGGTCTCGGCCTGTTTCTCCGGAAGCTCCGACCGCCGGGGCCCTGCAGTGGCGCGCTGCCGTCGCCGCCCCGGCCTACTTCGCTTCTCCGCCGAGGGATGTCTCCTCTGCGTGCTTTTTCTTCCGCCGCGAAGTTGCGCAATATTCGTAACGCAGCCTCCACCTTGTGGATCCCACTGAGAAGGCGCCTTTTAGCAGGCTTCTCTCAGATACGCGGTCTACCTCTTCGTCCTACTTCGGTTAAAAAAATATATAATTCGAAATAAATAAAAATAAGGGGTGGAAGAGGGGGCGGTTGATACAGCCTCCTCCCGCAGACGTGCCTGTCCAGCCATGCCATGGTAGCTCGTAAAATAGGGGCGCTGTCTGGTCGCCTGGGGAGAACTTACGATCCTTCTGCTCGCGCCTGATGAGCACACCCTTGGAAACATTCGCAACGGTTCCGAACTCGCTGGCGTATTCTTGCTGAAGCAATAATACGGTTTCGTTTCTTCGTGGCTTTCTGTCAATACACAGCTGGGGAACTTGATCGTACGCCTCTGACTTTTCTCTTCAGGTCACAATGCTTCGATGTAAATGCCGCAAACTTTTCCTCTTGAGTGCCTGGACAATTTCCGGTTGCATTGAAGAACGTATGCGAAAAGCCACGCACCTTTGGAATTTGAGGCGTTGGTCTCCAAGCACAGGGATTTTTGCCTTCTCTCTCTCTCTCTCTCTTTTTGGAATGTGTACTTCGTTTTTTTTTAATTTGCTTCGGAAATGCATATTTTCATATTCCACGCAGCTTCATCGAATTTCCACATTGTGACAATAAAGTTTTCTCTCTCTTTTTCGCAGAGGTGAACCCTTTCCGATCTACCTGCTGCTAATAAGCTATGTATGATCAGGTCATGGAAGCACTGGCAGTGAAAATTAGCGTACCAGTATCAGCAGTTTTCGTCTCACTGAAACACCGAGCATCATTACCAGCACTCATTATTATGGAACTTGCTTTAAAAACTAAGGTGGCGCAATTCTTTTGTAGCCGTGTTGCGTAATGACGCCCTCGTAGACGCTCTAACTAACCATAATATATTTTCCGCTCTTTCATTACTTTTTTAGAAAGTCCTAGACTTCAACCCCCCCTCAACACACACACACACACGCACACACACACACACGCACACACACACACACACACACACACACACACACACACACACACACACACACACACACACACACACACACACACACACATACGCGCGCGCGATCGAACGAACGTAAAAGCATCAGAGCGCGCTACTTAATTCAGTAGAATAGCTTTTCTTCACCTAGTTGTTTCTACTTTGTCGTGATGTCATGACGCAGAAGGTGGTCACGTGGAAGCACAACACCGCGACGTTTTGCTCCGGCAGTGTACTACGCTGTATACATCGGCCCTCGTAACGAGCACAAGAGGCAACCGCGCTAAAACTATTTCGGTTGTCTCCCTTATTCTGCCAACGCTGTTGGCTCTGCCCACGCCGCGCTGGCTCGGCGGCTATGGCGTTGGGCTGCTGAGCACGAGGTCGCCTGTTGGATTCGCGGCCGCGTTTGTCGCATTCCAATGCAGGCGGAATGCATACAACAGTTATGCTCGTGCACAGTGCTTTGGCTGCACGTTAAAGATCCGGAGCCCTCCACCACGGCGTCCCTCGTAACCCAGTGTGCTGCAGTTTGGGGACGGTGAAACCCATACGCCAATTGAGCCCTTGTTTTTTTCAATGATAGCTTGTCCTTTAAAAGCAGGAGCAAGCTCGACGATTCCAGTTTTGAAAAAGAAGTATTTTGTAGGGCAAGTGTGTAATTCCGGTAATGCTGGGCTTATGATGGTTCTCCATGAATAGGTGACTTACAAATAACATTAATGTAACTTCCAAGAAAGGGATACTTTTTATCATTAATAATTCGGATTCTGCTCAAGAACTTCAGAAACTGAGTGAAAAATACTCATTATTTTGCTGCTTAGGGATACTGAATAGCTTGATAACTTTTCTGTGTAAAACTTGTACATGCGTGACATATGAGCAGAGCGCTGATTTCCCGTGAAACGCAGAGATCGCAGTGCCGCCGCGTCTTTCATTGTTTAACCAACATTTCCAACGGGGTCTGGTGTGGGAGGCCCGAAGGGTGTTTTCCTCGCGCGTGGCAGTCGCGCTGCTGATACTCCGCGGTTTTGCGGTTCAAATTAGCCGGAGGTCATTAGGTAGTTCTAGATTCGTTTGGGGACCCAACGTACGCAAAGCGCCACGCCCGGCTTGCGTTCTTTTGTACTCCCTTGGGTTCCTGTCGTACACCTTTTTTGCGTTCTTTTGTAGCTTGGCGGTTTGCGCCCCCTAACTTTGCGTACGCAAAAGCTAAAACTCCCTACTCTGTCTAAAGCAGTCTTCATCATCATCAGCCTGGGTACGCCCATTGCAGGGCAAAGGCCTCTCCCATACTTCTCCAACAACCCCGGTCAGGTACTGATTGTGGCCATGTCGTCCCTGCAAACTTCTTAATCTCATCCGCCCACTTAACTTTCTGCCGCCCCCTGCTATGCTTCCCTTCCCCTGGAATCCAGTCCGCAACCCTTAATGACCATCGGTTATCTTCCCTCCTCATTACATGTCCTGCCCATGCCCATGTCTAAAGCAGTAGCATACCTCAAATTGAAATATGAAGACGCATACAGAGTGCGCATGTAAAGTGCTACAACCTTTCTATGACGATTGTAGCGCCTCTTAGAAAAAGTTAGGTCTGATTGCGTGCTTGACAGATTCTATAATGGCCGGCAACGTGGCTGTAGTTATACTTAAGGGAAAAAAATAAATTATGGGGTGTTTCGTGTCAGAACCACGATCTGATTATGAGGTACGCCGTAGTGGGAGACTCCGGAATAATTTGGACCACCTGGGCTTCCTTAACGTGCACTTAAATGTAGGCGCACGGGTGTTTTCGGCCCCATCGAAATGCGGCCGCCGTGGCCGGGATTCGATCCCGCGACCTCGCGCTTAGCAGCCCAACGCCATAGCCGCTAAGCAACCACGGCGGATTTATATTTAAGGAACAAATTCAATATTTGGCATGCCCTAGTAACAGGCATTTTCTGACACACCACATGAAGCATGTCGGTCCCCGTTCACATGGAAGCTGTCTGTATTGAGACAAAAGTACGTGCTGCCCTCTCCATTATCAGAACAGCGAGTTTCCGCATTAGCGAGGCGTAAGTGGATCGTATAAAATTGGTTCCCGTGACAGTAGTCCCTAATTCGACGTGTTAATGTTAAGTAGCGTAATTATAACAATTAGCACGACTGTATACGTATTGTGTGAATGCTTTAACGAAGCGCATGGGCTAAATTAATCCGAAGCCTTCCACTATGACGGCTTTATTAGCCATGTGCGCCATTATAACCTATAAGCTAACTCATCCATCAGTCGGTTCTCTCGAAGAAGCTCAAATGTCTCCGCCGCGCAGTATAGATGTCTGGCAAAACGGCCGAGACCGTCGGGGCGTCTCGATTTAAATGTGCAAAATGGATGCCTGCCCCTTGATTCCTACTGGGCACCGTCATCATGCGTGTCTGCGTCGTGTGAGTAATGCGGTGTCTTATGCCAGCTGCAATCGACGAGCAAGCACAGTTTCCGAGTGGAATGCAAACAGAGGATTCTTGCTCTTGTCAGTTTCCGTTCCATACTGTAATCTCATGGTGCCTCTAGGAAAAGGGGACGAAAAAAGAAAGGAGGGGGGGGGTGGCAAGCGACGCTCCGCGCCGGTGCTGACAGCCACAACCTGGGTGCGAAGGCCCGGAAAGTAAGCAGCGAACCCTTGCCGCTTTGGAGAGCGAGACGGTGAACGCGGGATTCAAACACAGTTGTCATCATCATTCGTACTACATAAAGCCCATCTCGGCGCCTACAAATCAGTCGCTCGCTGCAGTGCAGAATGTTACTGCGGCGACGACTTGGAATCACGAATGCGCCTCGCGTGGGTCGCCGACCCTCCCAGATAAGCTGCCGCTCGCCTCTCAGCACGGAGATAAGTCGCGTGTTTCACAACATGGCCGCCGCCAAGTCACGCGCTGCTGAGGCGGTGGGGAGGGTATCGCAACATCTGTTGTCTGCTCCGTGGGAGGAGCGCGTTCAAATTTTTCGACCCTTCTAGCCGTTTAGCTTTGCTCCCTCGGGAAGAAAAGAACACCTGCGATATGTTGAGGGTATCAAGTTATGAACACATGCATAGTGGATAAAAGCCGACCGAGATTAACCGTTCTATACCGTCATGCGTGGCTGGGCCCAGCAGGTGCGCTGTAAAAATGCTTGGCATATCTTGTTCCAGTACCTGCGTCCTTCCGCTGGGCCACGTCTCAGCGGAAATGAGCTCGCGTTCCAATCCCCGCATGATTGTCAGTCTAGTCGTGCCACTCTTCACGCTGGAATGGCGGAGCACTATTTTGCAAATTTATCCCAATACCTTTGGTGATTGGTAATGTCCTTGCTAGCTTCCGAGCTGGAAGAAGGTTGAAAGCCAGATAGTCACCGCGCACAGAGCTGGCCAACTGCTTACAGATCTTTCTGTGAAGGCTCAGTCGTTATATATAAAAAAAGTACAGCGGAGAGAAAATTCGCCTTTTGTCGTTCCGATACCGAAACTAGGCGTCATTTGGTGGGTTAGTAAAACTAGCTTGTAACTTCCGTAGCTTCATCCTCCGCAACAAGGGTAGACCAAGGGCCCTAGCTGTAGGCCAGATATGTGCCAAGTCTGCTTGAAGTGGACTCCAAAAAGTAGCACTCTTATGCCAATTAAAACGAAGCTTAAGCCTCGGGAACCATGCAAGGTACACGGGAACGGAGTAATCTTTTTTTGCCCGGCATCCACAACTTCGGATTTTGCGAGGCCTGTTGGATTTAAAAGTGAAGGGGGGAAAAAAAGTGAAAATCCACCGACTGTAGGAAGCAAATCTTTAATTCAGGCTATCAGTATCTTCAGGAAAGTTCTCGAAAATTGCGAAATTAGCAAGGAATTCAGGTTACGAATTGCGCTAAGTGTCACGCGTGTAGGTGATGTCTGATGAACAGATTCTGGCACGTTACTTGAATTTTAGGATTCCCCCCCCCCCCCCCCCTTCATTATAGCGTGCGATTGTCACTTTTTTGTTTATCATCCCTTATGCGATGGTCATATATATCTCCTTGCATGATATCACAAATAAAGCTTTAGGTTGAGGTTAGCGTGTGTTTAATCTCGCCAATTGTTTGCAGGCTAAGAAGATTGATCATGGAATACCTACTAGCCCAAACTCTGACATCGCAGAATAATAATAATAATAATAAGGCCGCATGTATCAACTTCACAACTATGTAACTTAACAATAAACAAAACATTACAATTCTGTAAATTTCAGGTATTGACACACCTAAACGGGGCATAATTTATAACCACGGCTTTGTGGAGAAGGCTTTTTGCACAACCTAAGCGAACATCGTACGTAACACTTTCATGTAAGCTGTAAACTTGTGTATCACATTTATCCGTTTCAGATCCTGTTAGATATGCAATTGCAAAACTGCGATACATTGTGATATGTAGTTTTCGTGCCGAGTTACGAATTTCCAAACTTCGTGTGTCAATTCCTGTTTTCCTTTTCGAAGCTTACCAATGCGTGGCAATTCTTGTAAGAAAATTGAGGCCCTAAATTAATTTTTCTTCCTGCAGGGGATAGAACTCTGCTTCTTCTCTGAAATAGACCTATTCAAGTAGGCTCCGCGGTTATCTAAAGAGAGCATATCTGCATTTCGCATGTTGTTGAGACCCAGGGTAGCGTATTCCATCGCTTTCACCAATTGTTGCGACTCCGGTTACTTGATCCTCGACCGGCGTTACTACTGGGTAGCGTGGCGTTTTCGGCAGGCCGCAGGCGTCCGGGAGACCATCGCGAGCAAGCAGGGGTGATACAATTTATAATGCGAAATTCGCACTGTATAATCCATGCTAATGAATGAGGAAAGACAGAAGAGAATGCAAAAATATACATTGCTGCGCCGCTTAAATAGACCCGCTAAAATCGTATAGGCGGGATTTTGCTCACGCCAACGTCACATGGTGTGTAGAGTCCTGTCAGTGACTGGCGGCTGCTCCCTCTCGCTCATGCTCTCTCTCTCCTATGTTGCACGTGCTTGCCTCCGCTGGAGGTAGCCCATGGGTCCCGTTCGGTTCGAGGAAAGAGGACCTCCCCTTGACTCGCACAGTTCACGAAAGGCGCCTCCAACCCCCCCCCCCCCCCCCCCCGGCCTGCACACACACAGAGGGGCCCGAATTAGAGTTACTGTATATGCTACCGTAGGTAGCAGAGTTGCGCGTAGGTCCGCCATCTTGCCTGAGAAGCAACCAAGTCTATGCGGCGAAGCCACACTCCGTTTTTGCAGGCGACATGCCTAGCGTATCGTCGATCGACCGTGGGCGCTTTTGCATCGCTTGCACCGCTTTTCCTAGTCGCAAACAAAGCGCACCGAAACAGCTGACTTGATTAGATTGTGAAGAAAAAGGCGCTGCCCTTTTTTAGCGCGCGGCGTAAGATGCAGCGCGTATATTAGTTTTTTGTTTTTTGGAGTTGCATTCACCTGTGCACTTTCTCCGTCCTAATAACGTATGGGCACTCGCGTATCTAAAATAGTCTGTGTATTCTATATACGCCGATCAGATGCAGCATTCGTGAACCGCGACGGTAACGATTAGATCGCACCGAATAAACTTAGGGAATATGGTGATGTTATTATATAGATTCCGGAAATCCTACAAAATTTTCGTGCGAAAAAGCTACTTCACAAGGTAGTATAAGGTTCGAAATAACATAGGGTATTAAAAACTGGACAAACTTTAGTAATTGAGGTAAACAATCACATACTTTAATAACTTTCCTTCGCTTGAATACTGCTTGGCACTCAGGTTTTGTTTCAACAGAGATAAATACGCTACTAAGAGCAGTGCAGTGCTCTTTTAGCATGTAAACAGTAACAAAAAGCACCGAGCCGCAACTACCTCTTCTTTTGGCAATAAAATCACAATGCGAATTTCAGAGAAAAAAACAAACACTGGTATATGCGCGTGCAAATATTTTGATATAGTGAGCTTTATCAAGTGGTGCTCTTTTACAAAGGGAACTGTACTAAATATAATGAGACTCTTACTTGCTTATGTGCCATAGCTCTCAACATGTAGCCAGTCTAAAATATTACTGGTGAATCAATGACCAACCATTGCTATTTCGACTCTGGTACCCCATTAGATCTTGTGTAGGAACATATCCATCTACCAGCAAGCAATGGATATCAGCTACACCTGCAAGTGTGATTTCATTAGGTGCCTTTTCTCTGCAGGGATTCCAAAAGTAGCCTTCTGTGGGAGTGTAGCGAAAGTTTTTCTCACAGGATTGACATAGCTACATTCTAGGGAATAATTCAAAACACAGTTAGGCCCTTACCGTATGTGAAATGACGACATTCATTCCTCTTGCATCCTGGTTCACATAAGCTGTAGTAGATTAATTATCTTTACTTAGTAGTAACCTCTTTCATATTCAGAAACAACCCAAGCAGTGCATAATCATGAAAATGTGAGCTGGCTTTTTTACGACACTTCTGTGAAAGCAGTGTGGTGCATCACATGCAGAAAACTGGTAATTCCAGCTAAATCTTCTGTATAACTCTTCGTGCTTCCACTATTTTTAAAAATCCAGACTTGCAGTAGCTTTTAATATACCAGCTGTGAATTTTTTTAGCACAGCCCAAAAAGCACGTAGCTGTTAGTCAAGCAATTTCATCTCATACACACTTGACGCAATACGGCAGTTGACGCAGTTGGCTGAAAATTTGTTTGTTCAGGTGGCTTTACCTGAACACCCTTCACTAGTTTTACAAAGGAAGAAAAACAATTACTGCAGTAAGGTGTCACGAGGCAGGCCGCCGAAACAAACGTGAGATGCGCTGCGCACGTTGCGTTGTTGCTACGCAGCTAGCACGCACGTGGACAGCGAACGGCAAGATCGGCCGGATTGGATTTGAATTTCACTGGCGATAACTTGTGTCAATCTAGTTCGCTGCAGCGGCGGCGGCGGGAAATACAAAAATTTGCCCGAACGTCTGCTTCTCCGCAATGCACGGTTGCTTGGCTACCACGTGATGACGTTCTGCCAATAGAGGCGCTAGCGGCATGATAAAACAGACGCGCAACTCTGCTACCTGCGGTAGCACATACAGTAACTCTAGCCCGAATCGCTGCGAGGCGCCAGCCAGACTGGGAACCACCTGAGACACCTATTGCAGTTTGCGATCTACCCTACGCTTTCCTATTAGGCATGGTTTTTCGATAATCCTATCAGCACTGACTGCTTCAGGCCATTCGTAACAATATATTTGAGAACTGCAGGTATGACCAACTGGGTAATCGCAATTGACCCCAGGGTAAAGCTTCGATATTTTAAGTCACACATCAGCATACTTTCAACCTCGTGATTTGCAGTTATTTGGCGGAAATAAGTTGATTACTAGCGGAGCAAATGAAGGGCAATATTTTTTACCCGCCCCCCTCCCCCTCCCCTCAACGATCTCGACGTCACTTAGCCCTATGACCTGCAAATATATGAACTACGTTGACGCTGTTGGGCGTGTACCATAAGTAATGATTCAGCAATTGCTAAGGACTCTAACCAACACTTCAATTTTCTGTTACACTCCTTCGGATCCTTTGTTCCTCTTTTGCTTGCTGCGAGCAACGACCAGGCATGCCGGATGTTGTTTTATCCGAACCGGGAATACTTTCCTTGCTTCTCGACATTGACAAAGAGAATTCAGTTGGCCCCAATTGCATTCCGAACCGATTTTTACGCCACACAGCAGGATAGATTGCGAAGTACTTGTTGGTAATTTGAAAGCTTTACTTTTTTATTATTGTTTCACGGCTCGAGTAGCACGTGTGTATAATTCCAAATGCGAACGCACAAAATTGAAAACTGTTCCATACAGATATCCATCACGCAAGTGTAGTATTCTTGCGCATGTTGTATTAATTACCTTTAAAAATCCACTTCACACAGCATGGCTTAAGACGAAAGTTGTCGACAGTCATCCCGCTTGTTGAAATATTGCATGTCTGCAAAAGCACATAATGAGAGAGGCAGATCGATGCAATTTGTATTGGTGTGTCCAAGGCATTTAATCGTGTTCCTCGTGAAGGACTCGAGGGAAAAGTGCTACGTTTTGGGATTAGCCATAAGTTCGTTCAAAAGCCAAGAGGAAGCTGTGGTTGCTCATAAGAAATCTTTCTCCCCTGAAAGCCAAGTGAACTGCACATATGACCTTTGGGCGTCCTTTGCTTGATTACGCGAGCAGTTTGTGAGGTCTGCACAAAAATATTGTACTGAATAGGCTGAGAGAAAAATGGCTCGCTTTATAACGTCAAAATTTAGGCGCAGTGATTCCGATACCAATATGTACGTGAAGTCAACGTCAGCTGTACTTAAAACGCTACTCATCTCGCACGTACCGAGACGGGCTGATAAGAGATTTTTTAACATGAGAACGCAAACTATTTTTCATATATTGGTTTGTCTCTCAATCTACAGGTGACTAACTCCCACCTGATAGTCATCCAGGCAGACTCCTTGAGCCAGTTTGAAGATTTGTTCCGGCAATTGATGTTATCGGGCAACTTACAGTGATTACACCGCTTCGGGTGGGTGGCTGATCACGAGGTCGCGGGTTGGATCCCAGCCGCGGTAACCGCATTCCGATGGGGGGCAAAATGCAAAAACGCCTCGTGTATACCGTGCATTGGGTGCGCGTTAAAGGGCCCCTTGTTGACGGTTAAAAAAATAATAATAATAAAAAATAGCGTGCGCTGCAAGTACTGCGCCGCCATGTATAGGCGGCATGTGCGGTCGCACAGTGGTATCCGGGTTTTCTTTGATAAGCTTGTCTTGTGTTGCATTGCTAGGTGCTTGGAGGTTACTCTTTCTCCAGTTGCGACTAAAATGGCTCGCGCGAACGAAAACCGGTGCGCTCTTCTGCAGACCTGCGTCGGCAAGGTGGTTGCTGCAAGTCTTCTGTCAGCAGCAGAAGCGTCGCCCGCCGCACGGTGTCAGGATTGGGGGCTCAATCCCATCGTCCGTGGTCCTTTGCCAAGATTGGAGTACGGCATGAATTCGAAGGTAGCTGGCCCATGCCGTCGTCCAACTTATTTACGCTGAGATCGTTGATGAAGTGAAGAACTGCTTCTCATCGAGAACGAGGAAAAAGGGTTTATTTACAGAAATTAACTCAGTCTAACATGACTGCTTGAGAAAAAGAGTAACAGTCCAACATGACTGCATGAGAGAAGTGACTCAGTCTAACATGACTGCTCAAGAGAAGTGTGTCCTCAGCATTCGCACAACCACAGTTTTTATACACTCGATCCGCCGGTCCTACGACGCGGCGGCTGTTCGTTTACACATCACCAACTCGCAGCTGCTCTGAAGACCAGTTTACAGACACAAAGGCACACACATTCCGAAGCCCAAGCGACGGCGTTGAAGGGGGTGCCGTTCCGGAAAATATCGACGCCGCTCGAGGGTCGCTCGTTGTTTTGCGTCATGCAGAACCGTGAGAAGCGCAAAAATAAGTCGTTCCCGCGGCAGCTTGACCAGGCGGGTCAAATCAGCTCCGCGTGGAATCATTGTCCACACACCGAACTCGTCCCGTCACAATGTCGAAGGGGCTGGAGGAAGGCGGCGGATTCCAGCGCAAAGGTCGCTCCTTTGAACGCCTCGCAGCTGCAGCGACGGAGAGGGGGAGGTGCGCGTCTTGCACCCCTTGTCGTAATCGGGTGGCAAGGTGGCAATCTTGTTGCGCAACTCGCCATTCTTTACAGCGCCTCCATGGCCCGAAAAGTCTCGACTGTCTAGCGCTGACAACCGCTAGGCAGGAAGAGAACGGCTGCTGGTCAGGGGGGGATTGATGTCTTGGCTCGCAGCGACCACTTGTGCATTGATGTCACCGCCCCAAAACATCCAACAAGGACAGGCAACTGCAAAATGAACCCCACAACACGGCTCTGCGCCGAGATGACGTGCATTGGCTCTCACTTTAGACTCGCTAGGCTTCAAAAAAAACAACAACATAAGTGCCGAAACAAAAAAAATGCTGCATTTCACTATGCCAATTTCTGAAGCAAATTCCTGCTGACAAATTCAGCAATCATGGAGGGAATCCTGCTAAATGAGAGGGGATCTTTTTCGCTTAATAAAATTAACACTAGTAACCCTAAAATTTAGGCGGGACCCCCAAACGCAGAATTCAAATTAGCCTGCTCAAACCATCCGCATTGCTATGCAACTTTCCCTTCTTATATCTAACGGAGAAGTTGTACTCTTGGAGAGTGAGGCTCCATCGGAGCAAGCGGCCGTTTTTGTGTGACATTTGATTGAGCCACGTCAGAGGACAGTGGTCGGTCTCGAAGATGAACTTCGCTCCGTACAAGTAACACGACAACTTCTGGGCGGCCCAAACCAAACAAGCGCATTCCTTCTCTGAAGCGCTGTAGGCTTCCTCTCTTACATTTAGTTTACGGCTGGCGTAGAGGATAGGATGCTCCTCGTTATCGTCGCCGACTTGACTAAGTACCACGCCCATACCTCTGTCGCTTGCGTCGCATTGAACTATGAATTCCTTTGTGTAGTCTGGCGCGCGAAGCACAGGGCGAGAAACCAATAGCGTTTTCAAACTTTGAAAAGCGTTCTCTTTGTCCTTATCCCAGTGTACGTTACTCGGTGCTCCCTTTCGGAGGGCGTCTGTTAATGGACTTGCCAATTGCGAGTAATTCGGAATGTATCGTTGATAGTACCCCACAAGTCCCAAAAATGAACGAACGTCCGTTTTCGTGCACGGCTGAGAAAAATCTCCAATCGTCGCTATTTTCAGCTCAGCCGGCCGTCTCATGCCCTGACCAACAACATGGCCCAGATAAGTAACCTGCGAACAACCAAACCTACACTTTTCCGCTTTCATCGTTAAGCCGGCTTCCCTCAACCGTGAGAACACCTTTTTGAGGTGCGATACGTGTTGTTCCCAGCTGTCCGAAAAAATGGCTACATCATCAAGATAAGGTAAGGCGAACTCCTGCAAGTCTTTTAGGACAATATCCATTAACTTAGAGAAGCTAAACGGCGCGTTCTTCAGCCCGAAGCTGAGTGCGAGAGGGCGAAAAGTGCCTACAGGCGAGATGAATGCAGCATAGCGGCTGGCACTTTCTGAAAGGGGAACTTGCCAGTACCCCCGCACGAGATCTATAGTTGAAATGTATTTAGCAGCGCTAACTCTTTCAATTCGTTCCTCAATGTTGGGTATCGGGTACAGCTGATCCCTAGTGATCGCATTTAACTTCCTGTAGTCAACACACGGACGAGGGTCCTTGTTAGGGGTTTCTACGAGTATTAGCGGTGACGTGTAGTCACTCTCAGCGGGCTCAATAACTCCCAACTCTAGCATGCGCTGTATCTCTGCCTCCATAATCTCTCTCTGTCTTGGAGACACCCTGTAAGGTTTTGATCTTACTGGTTCGGTAGAGGTCAGCTCAATTTCATGCGTTATCAGTTCGGTTCTACCCGGCCGATCGCTGAATCTGTCGAGATATTCGCCTAACACCCCTTTTAGCTCATCTAGCTGCTCGGGTCTTAGAGCATGCGAGCTTACCGAGTGTTCTACTACTTCTTCTAGGCCGATTTCAGAGTTGGAGGTTGCCCTATCCTCCTTAAACTTGGTACCGATGCCATCCGGCTCTTTGACCGTATAGTTAACGACTCCGCTCCGCTCTACATACGGCTTCATCAAATTACAGTGATATATCCTCACTTCCTTCCTGCGACCGGGCATTCTCAAAGCATATAGTTAGTTTCTGAAAGTTTGTGCAACACTTTAACGGGCCCGTCCCAGTGAACTTCAAGCTTGTTCTTTCTTGAAGGTTTGAGGATCATTACCTGGTCTCCGGCGTTAAACGTACGAAGCCTCGCATTCCTGTCGTAATAGAATTTGGCGTTCTTTTGAGCTAGTGCCATGTTCTTTCCGACTAGTTCTTGGGTCGCGCTTAGCCGTTCCAGTAAATTTAGTACGTATTCAACCACGGTTGGACTCTCCCCTCTTTCCTCCCACATCTCTCTTAACATTCTCAGTGGAGAACGGAGTGTCCTCCCATACACTAGTTCTGCTGGTGAGAACCCTGTCGCTTCATGTGGAACCGTTCGCAAAGCAAACAAAGTTGCCGGCAGACAGTTCTCCCAGTCCTCCTTGTGCTCGTAACAGAGCGCACGCAAAACTCGCTTAAGCACCGAATGCCACCTCTCTACACTGTTTGACTGAGGGTGATAGACAGAACTGTGTATTAACTTTACCCCGCACTTTTGCAAGAATGTGGAAGTCAGTGCGCTCGTGAATACTGACCCTTGATCTGCCTGAATTTCGGCTGGAAACCCAACTCGTGCAAACACTGTCAAAAGCGCGTCTACTACTTCAGTGGAGCTGAGCTCTTTCAAAGGGATTGCTTCTGGAAACTTGGTAGCCGGACACAGCATGGTAAACAAGTACCTGTAGCCTGATTTTGTTTTTGGAAGAGGCCCTACCGTGTCTATTACAAGCCGTCTGAAAGGCTCTGTTATTAAGGGCACTACCTTCAGTGGAGCTTTCCAAGTCTCTCCTGGTTTACCAGAACGCTGGCAGGCGTCGCATGATCTTACAAAGTTTTCTACATCTTTGAAACAGCCAGGCCAGTAGTATTCCATAAGCAATCTTTCCTTTGATTTGTTTATGCCTAGGTGGCCGGACCACCCATTTCCATGACAAAGACTCAAAAGGTCCTCCCTATACTTAGTAGGTATGACTAACTGATCTAAAATCTTACCCTTTCGATCTCTGTAATGCCGATACAACAATCCTCCTCTCTCATGTATCGTTACGTTGCGCCTAGCAATGCCTTCTTTAGCTGTGTCACGTAATTTAGCTAAGCTCTCATCATTCTTTTGCTCGGCTGCCAGTGACTCTCTATCCACGCGTAAGAGTTGATCAAAGTTCTTTGAGGCCGGTGATAATAACGACCCTGTCTCGCTTGTGAGCGCGTCTGCTTGCTCTTCCTGCAGGCTAGAACTCTGACACTCTAGTGCTACGCTCTCATTGAGCTGGTCAACTGGCAGGCTCTCCTCAACTGTTCTTTTGTCCCTCGGGCCTAGCTCGGATTCGGGTATTGAAGCTATCCCCTTTTCTGCTTCAGCTGGAGGAGCTTGAGCATTTTCAGCCGAAAGCGCCGCGATCTTACGAGCTTGGCCTCGGGTCAATGCCTGTACTATGCCCTCTCCCAGTTTGAGCCCTCTGTCACGCAGTAACTGATTCGAACGATTCGAAAAGATGTAGGGATACTGCAGTGACAAAAATTTGGAAACTGCAGCCTCAGTCTCTAGCTCCCCGAATGGTCCACTGATTTTGACTTTGGCCATGGGCAGACCCCAGTTGAAAAACACAACAGGAAATTTTACCAGTCTGTTGTATTTTGGGACGTTGTTTCTGTAGTTCTGTTGTCTGTAGTTCTGTAGTTCTGTTGCCTGTAGTTCTGTTGCCTGTAGTTCTGTTGCCTGTAGTTCTGTTGTCTGTAGTGTGACGTCCTGTAGTAGAAAGTTCTGTAGTTCTTGATCAATATTTAATTTTAAAAATTGACAGAGACGTCCGTAAGATTATGTAAATTTGTTAGCACGAAAAAGAAAAACATAAAAGTAAAAAAAAAAATTTTAAAAAAAAACGTCTTTGTCTAGGATTCGAACATGCGACCTCTCGATTCCTAGCCCGGCATCTTACCACTGCACCACCCCTGACATGGTCTTCGAGTGTACGTTTTGGCCATGTGAATAGTACGACGTGCTGATGCGCTGATGTTTACATTTGCATTTTGAGAGCCAAGATCCGCTATCACTCCACCGCGTCAAGTGCCGCATCTCTAGAAGAGCAAGAGTGTTCGTACCATCGACAAGTACATCGTGCAGTGCTAGAACATCGATTTTGATGTACGATATCCATATTAAATAAGAAATTCAGAAATAGACAACGTTGACTTTTAGGGTCATTACTGCTAGCTTCGACAGTTGTCTCTCGTTCTTTACACTTTTGAGCGCGCATATAATTCGTGTGTTCAATGCAAAATAGCTACATAAACATTCGTGGATGAGAGTTCTTTCTGACAGCATACTGGCTTCTCACGGCAGCACTGTATCAGATTAATGAGACCCGAGCGAGACAGCTTTTCACGCAACTTTGTGGAACAACCGAAATCTTCTTTTCCGCTTCGCATAAGCTTGTGAAATATTCCTGGGAAATTAACTAATGTGTCAGTGTAACAGCACATGTAAGTCCACAGGCCTGTGTGCCACATCTTACCAAAAAAAAAACGGATACGCAGCCATTCCCGCAGATGGTATGATTTTGATCAGCGGCCGATTTAGAGGAGGCCGGTAGGGCGTTGCTGGTGCCGCGTCGTCACGGCACAATTATAACTATTCGCCACGTCGACTTTAATACCGGTGTCGGTGCCATCGGTGTCAGCATTGCCGGCTTCAGAGAAGTGCGATTGAATACCGCGCAGGAGAAAAGTACAGTGTACACTACCGATGCAAAAACATACAATTTTAAAGGACCGCGACGGGAAGCGCTTCTGTTGCGACTTCGGAACTCTTGGCCGTCGCGACCGAATGTTTCTGCTGCGACGTCAGAATTGGTGTCGTAACGTCGGAGTCGCTGTCAGGATATAAAGCTGTTGTTCCGACTTCAGAACTCTTGTTGTCGCGACAGAATGCTTCTGTTGCGAAATCAGAATTTCTGTCGTAACGTCAGAAATGTCTCCCAATTAAGAAATGTCAACAACTTCTGTCGTACAACAGAATTTCTGTAGTTGCGACAGGAATTCCTTTTGTCTTTTTCAACCGGGCACTACAGAAGCTTGTCGCATCACACAATTTCAGTGCACTTCTGTTGTCATCATTGGGTATATGTTGCGGCGATAGGTTTCCGTTGTGGAACAGTTCTCTGTAGTACAACAGAAGTTTGTCCATTACTTCAGGAACACTTCTGTTATGACAACTGGGGGCCTGTTGCAATGATAGGTTTCTGTCGTACAACAACATTTTTCTGTAGTACAACAGAAGTTGGTCGCATTACATCAGGAACACTTCTGTTGTGACAATTGGGGGCCTGTTGCCACAATAGGTTTCTGTAGTATTTCAACAGCTCTCTGTAGCACTACAGAAGTTTTTCGGGTTACTTCAGGAGTATTTCTGTTGGGACAACAGGGTGCCTGTAGTGATGACAATTTTTTCTGTAGTACTACAAAAATCTGTTGTAGAGCTTCAGCTTTCTGTTGTAACAACAGACATACGACAGACTGTACTTCTGTAGTAGCAACAACAAATGTCTGTTGTACATCAGAAAAGTCTGTCGCTCCATCAGGAATCTGTAGTTACTACAGAAAAATCCTGTTGTACAACAGAAATTTCTGTAGTACTACAAAAATCTGTTGTAGAGCTTCAGCTTTCTGTTGTAACAACAGACATACGACAGACTGTACTTCTGTAGTAGCAACAACAAATGTCTGTTGTACATCAGAAAAGTCTGTCGCTCCATCAGGAATCTGTAGTTACTACAGAAAAATCCTGTTGTACAACAGAAATTTCTGTAGTTGCGACAGGAATTCCTGTTGTCTTTTTCAACTGGGACACACGCTGTGTTCTTCTACAACCTGTCTTATCCACGCTACTTCTCCGGTGAAGTCACCTACCATCACGTAAGACGGATGGACAATGTCCAGCGTGGCGGCACTGTCTCTTAGCACTCGGCATGGTTTTCCATTAACTTGCAGGTCGTGGAGATATGGACTTAAAAGTTCCATATTCTCATCCTTTTCCTCCACGTAGGAAAAAACTACGCTAGACTTCTCGCAGTTTACAGCTATATGTCCCAGTTTGTGGCATTTGTAACAGCGAATTGGTCTAACAGATTCGAATTTTCTTTTCTGTTCTTTTTGTGCGGTTTCTCCGTTAAGTTTCTCCTCGCTCTTTTCTGCGGGCTTTTCCGCCATGTCTACAGGCTCGGATCGTCTAGTTTGCGCACCCTTTTTGAACGGAAATGGTTTCCGCGGTCCATTTCGACCGTCCCAGTTTCCCTCCTCGGCGTTCAATTTTCTACGGGTTGCGTACTCTTCGGCTAATTCAGCCGCCCTTTCCACAGTGTTTACATTACCTCTGTCTTGCACCCACAGTTTCACAGCTTGGGGGATGGTTTTGTAAAACTGCTCTAGACACATGCATTCAATGATCATGTCTCTGCTGTCGTATGCTTCCGCGCTTTTAAGCCACTCGACTAGGTTGGCCTTTAAGCTATACGCAAACTCCGGATAGCCCTCGCTATCTTTCTTGCCTGTGCTCCTAAACCTTTGCCGAAAAGCTTCGGCTGAAAGGCGGTATTTCTTCAGGAGACTAGCCTTAACTTTTGCATAATCATATGCATCCTGCACACTTAGTCTGGCGATTACTTCCGCCGCCTCACACGGCAACATAGACAGCAACCGCTGTGGCCATGTACTCGGGCCGAAGTTCATCTTCTCGCAAGTCCTTTCAAAATTGCTTAGGAACAAGCCTATGTCGGTCCCGACCTCAAATGGCTTTAATAGCCTGTCCATGCGGTATGATTCTGCCTCACTTGATCGTCCTAGAGCGCCTTCACTTCCTTGAGACAACTCCAAACGTTTGCTTTCAAGTTCAAGTTGCATTTTTCTTAACTCGCGATCTTTATCGCGTTCCTCCCTTTCTTTTCTCTCTCGTTCTTCTCTCTTTTTCAGAAGTTCAAACCCCAGTTCAACTTCTTCCTCACTGGCCTGTTCGGAAATGATATGCAATAATTCTGATTTTAGCATTTCTTTACGTACATCTAGGCCCAGTTCCTCACCAACAATCAACAACTCGTCTCTCAGCAGTGTCCTTAATTCCATGACTGCTGCTTTACTGCCTTGATTCTGCTCTCTAAATCTAGCTAGTAAAACACAACCTAGCTAACACACAACAATCTAGCTTCCCTACTGTTCTAAACAGAACAACCACAAAATGAAGCCTAGAGAGTCAAAGCAAAAACCAAGCACTCACCGCAGATACAGCACCATGTCGCAAAGTCCATCTCACCGCTGTCAGCCAGTTGTCAGGATTGGGGGCTCAATCCCATCGTCCGTGGTCCTTTGCCAAGATTGGAGTACGGCATGAATTCGAAGGTAGCTGGCCCATGCCGTCGTCCAACTTATTTACGCTGAGATCGTTGATGAAGTGAAGAACTGCTTCTCATCGAGAACGAGGAAAAAGGGTTTATTTACAGAAATTAACTCAGTCTAACATGACTGCTTGAGAAAAAGAGTAACAGTCCAACATGACTGCATGAGAGAAGTGACTCAGTCTAACATGACTGCTCAAGAGAAGTGTGTCCTCAGCATTCGCACAACCACAGTTTTTATACACTCGATCCGCCGGTCCTACGACGCGGCGGCTGTTCGTTTACACATCACCAACTCGCAGCTGCTCTGAAGACCAGTTTACAGACACAAAGGCACACACATTCCGAAGCCCAAGCGACGGCGTTGAAGGGGGTGCCGTTCCGGAAAATATCGACGCCGCTCGAGGGTCGCTCGTTGTTTTGCGTCATGCAGAACCGTGAGAAGCGCAAAAATAAGTCGTTCCCGCGGCAGCTTGACCAGGCGGGTCAAATCAGCTCCGCGTGGAATCATTGTCCACACACCGAACTCGTCCCGTCACAATGTCGAAGGGGCTGGAGGAAGGCGGCGGATTCCAGCGCAAAGGTCGCTCCTTTGAACGCCTCGCAGCTGCAGCGACGGAGAGGGGGAGGTGCGCGTCTTGCACCCCTTGTCGTAATCGGGTGGCAAGGTGGCAATCTTGTTGCGCAACTCGCCATTCTTTACAACGGGTAGTGCCGCGTGCTTGAGAGTAGTTTCGTAACGCAACATTTGATGAACGCAGTGGGCGGTGGCATGGATCACTGTCGACGCTCGCGGTCGCGCAGTCTTCGCATGGTGCTGAAACGATTTTATTGCAGGCAAAGTGTGCCGGCTGCGTTTAATGTCGCTGTCAGGTGCGCGCACTCCCCCCCCCCCCCCTCTATAATTTTATTTTTTCTGGTTGTGAAGTATTTTCTTCGACAGCACGACCTCGTGTCTCGCAAACAAATAGGAGCCAGCCTGAATGCTAGTTTCGGGAGTGTTCTGTATGCACGAGGTTTTATCGGTCGTAGCATGCAGGGTCGTTTGTGCTTTTCGGACGAGAGGGCGGTACAAGTGCCAGGCTGCCCGATTTCTTTCCTTCCTGTGTTCTCCTCTTCGGGGCAAGTCTAAATGTTGGAAAGTGAATGTTTCTACGACAGCAGACCCTTCGTTGCAATTTTGGGCGAAGCATTTTCGTTGTCAAATAATCTGGGGCAAAAATAATAAATA
Source organism: Dermacentor albipictus (assembly GCF_038994185.2). Lineage (NCBI taxonomy): Eukaryota > Metazoa > Arthropoda > Arachnida > Ixodida > Ixodidae > Dermacentor > Dermacentor albipictus. The sequence continues at coordinate 252,102,302 of NC_091821.1, forward strand.
GAAAACAATTGCTCTCCCATGTCACTTTTCCAACACTGGTTTCCTTCGGATAAATTCGACTTTTTGGCCTTCCGTGTCCATATATAAATGAGCAGATTTTTAGAGACGGAGATAGAGAAGGTTTATGGGGGGTGTGTTTCTTTGGCAAGTTGTGTGCTTTTCTTGTATCATCAGCCTATTTTATGTCCACTGCAGGACGAAGGCATCTGCTTCCGATCTCCCAATTACCCCTGTCCTGCGCCAACTGATTCCAGCTTGCGCCTGCGAATTTCCTAATTTCGTCACCCCACCTAGTTTTCTGCTGTCCTGTATACCTACCTGTATACTTTTGCTGTATACTGAGCAATAAATGAAGCCAGAATGGAAGGCGTACCAATTTGTGTACTCATTGCACAGAAGTCCCTCAAAGTTGCCATACGAACACGCGGTCATTGGCGTCCGCGCTTAACGCTGTACCCTGTTAACCGTTACTGTGGCCGTCATGGCCACATGCCAAGTTTGCACGGACTTCCCGAGGCGCGCATGCATGTGCGGCGTGAATTCGCTGAAGCTACACGGCGACCGAGGTGGTAACTGTGGAAACGGTCTATTACTTCGTAATTTACGCAGCTTAATCTGTGCTGATATCACGCTCGTAACATGGCGTGTGCAGTTGCGTAAACTATACGCAATGTAAAGACTCGGCGAGGAGCGTACTATTAGCCCCGAGAACGAACACGAGCGGCGCTGCGAGCGCCGCTCGCGTGACGTCAGGGAGGGGACTCGCGCCTGTCGTCTGCTACAGTTCGTGCGTTGTACGGGCGCTTTCTGCGGTGTTTTCGTTTGTTCGCCCTCGTTCTCTCTGCTTGTATACTTATGGTGGTCGTCTCAAATATATTTTTATGACGTCTTCCTTTGCGAACATTTATTCAAAGAGCTAATTTCTTAGACAACAATGCAGCTCTCGAAGGCAACGCTACAGTGCCAGCCGAAGCGACGCAGACCAGCCCATGGCGGGTTTTTCATACGCGGATAGACAATCGCAAAAGCATAGCCTATAGGAATCCAGTTATGATACCATACCTGCCGCGGTGCAACAAGTATGTCACAAAGCTGGCTATATAGGACTTCTACAGCAGTTACGTTGATTTTATTCCGCTAAAACAGGTTTGCTCACGACGAGTAGTTCATGGTATAATATCGAATTTTTGCATTTCCTCACAGAAACGCTCGGCAGTAGCACGGTGACTTAACTAATACTGGAGCTTAGATTCTACACGCCTCACTTGCTTCTTTCTCTGCTTGTCAACATTAGGCGGTTCTTCACGTGTTTATTTTTTTTAAGCAGCGGAAATTTGAAGTAAAGTTAATGAAGGCTTACAGCTATTTACAGAGTACAAATAGGAATGTACCAATATATATTCCCTTTTCCGTGCTACACGTTCAACTCACCTCTTTAGAGCGCGTTTGTTAATGATTAATAATGCATGTTATGTTCCTCTTTTTTTGTCTATGTTACCAAGTGAATATCATTTATTTATTTCAATGCCGCAGTGTGTTTTGCATTGTTATCGTGGAAATATTTCACTGTGCTTTCATATATTGTATAACTGCAATGTTTTATGGCCACTATATAGATGTAATTTATATGGCGCTTGATGTGTTACCCCATGCAGCCATATTGTACCTAAGAGGGTGAGATTACCTCAAGCCGCGTCTGTGCGGCTTTTTTCCCTCATCCACCTCCATTTACCACTCCTCTGTACATGTGTGTGTGTAAACGGAAATTAATAAATCAAATCACATCAAACTCACTTGAGAAATTTACTGGTGCTTGTTGCTTAAGGAATATACATGACGAATCTGTTTGGCAAACTGACACAGGCTGCTCGGCCCAATTTTTTTAGTGAAGTATGCCTGCTGGACCACATAGCTGCAGCCAGAAAGCAGTCGAAGCGTCAATGACTAGTAGTATGGGACATATTGAAGATATCGAAATTCCCCCTGTGGAGGGTCAGAAATCAAGTGAAAGTATATGCAAGGCTTGTGGTGCTTTCTTTATGAATGTTTGCGATTGGATTGGAGCAAACTTAAATTAGCCTGCAAGGTTCTCTTTTAAGTACCGACGAAGCGAATAGTTATCCGTTTGTATAATTAAATAATGCTGGATCGAGACATGGTGAGACAAAAGGTGCTTGAATTTTCCTTTTGTAGGCAATCTAAGCTGCGTAGTAGCAGTTCGAGAATACTTTAGCCATTCCAGTTGGCACTGTAAAAAAATGCTTTATGGTTTTAATTCGAAGTTGAAGTGAACTGATGGGTTTCGCGAACATAGCGTGCCTCGCCATACGGACAGTCGATTGCTACCGTTACGTGATCAGGGGTGGGCCATATTGTCGATAAAGGCTACTGAGGGCCACTATGATACATTTCATCACTTTCAATTGAGTGGCTGTCGATCTCAACAACGAAACTTTTCTCTCAGGTGATTGCGTCTATGGTGTTTGTGAATTAACTATGTAAATACTCTACATGACACGCCGTCGTGTTAGCAGCCATGAGCAATTCGTTTTTTGGAGGCCTGTTTCAGAGGGGGATGAAAGTAGCAGCAAACATTTTCATAAGAAATGCGCGCCTAACTATTTTTTTACGCATTAATGAATGGCCATATTTGAATAGAACAACACAACAGAGTAATAGGAATCATGATGACAGCTTCGCTGGGCAGTATCTTTCTAATATCGGATAACATGTTGACGCCAATTACCAAATTTTTCTTCCACGTAAAATGCAATACCTCTCATAGCTAAATACTAAAGGAATGTTAAGTGTTTAGCGAAGCATCATACACAACTTCGCGCGTTGAATTTGCAGATATTCTCTTTTTAGTCAAAATTTACCGATAGACACGGCGCATATATGCATTGCAAAAACTTGTAGACCCCTTTAACGCTACTTAGCTTGCGATATCCAAGTCGCAAAGTTTCTCGACTCACACGCTTTTGAAGAAGAAACTGTGGTTAAGGTATTGCAGCTGAAAGAAGCCGACTTATTCTTCAATACGTACGGCTCGAGCCACCTATACCCCAAGCATACACGAAGGGAACGAGCGCGCGCGGCAGCCGAGCGAGCCGGAGCGAGCGGAGTCCTGGCCGTGACGTCACTCGCGAGAGGGCGCCATTCCTCTTTCTCGGGGCTAATAGCGGCCTTATGCGTACCGCACATTGAGACACCGCAGGGAGCCACCCTGTAACCATTCGCGTCCACTGGAACAATGCGCACCTGTATGCTTTACATAAATACATAGTCATTGACGCCCACTTGTGGAATTGTGTACTATCAGCGTCGAATGAAACTTGCACAGCGGAGCGTGTGGCCCTAGCATAAGTGAAGATATAGTGCGCGCCGTCCAGTCATCACCACTGGCAGGCGCGCACATCCGGTTTGGCCGCACTGCGCGGTCGCCCTCTAGTGAGATAATTTCGCTTCCGTTCTGGTTCTTACATTTGAAAGGGAGATAATAAAAAAATTAAAATGAAGCTAAAATATTGCAGTTTACGGCGAGTCTTGTCGCACAGATCGCCGAAACCACAAGTGCTGTCGGCACGAATGGCGGTGCGCGTGGTGCAGTGTGCACTGTCACTGCAAGGTAGATTCGCCCGCACGGCGCGGGCGATGACGGTGCACACTGCACCACGCGCACCGCTGTTCGCGCCGACAGCACTGGTGGTTTCGGCGATCTGTGCGTCAAGACTCGCCGTAAACTGCAATATTTTAGCTTCATTTTAATTTTTTTATTATCTACCTTTCAAATGTAAGAACCAGAACAGAAGCGAAATTATCTCACTAGAGGGCGACCGCGCAGTGCGGCCTAACCGGATGTGCGCGCCTGCCAATGGTGATGACTGGACGGCGCGCACTATATCTTCACTTATGCTAGGGCCACGCGCTCCGCTGTTTCATTCGACGCTGATAGTACCTCCTACGTCACACCTGAGAACCAACCTCGGCGCCGATGCACTCGTTGCTGTGCGCAACGCGACTCCCACGCCACCGTCCGCAAGACGAGCCAGCACCACCACCACCAGCGGCGGCGACGGACATTGGCGTGTCTGGGCACTAGCCGTGGGAACGTACCTGCCGCCGACTCTGCCGACGTGCATAAAGCCTGCGGTGCAAGGCGAGCTGGTGCGCGAGAAGGAACTGCGCGTTTCCCGTCGATTGCGAGCAAAAGTGCTGCTGTTTGAGCACGCCGCGAGTCTCCGATTGTCCATGCAGCCGCACGCTGAACGGTTGATTGTATAGTGTGCAGCTCATGTTTTATGTCGCGGTACCGGTGTCTTGTAGGGGCTGTCGTGGGACCAGGCGCGCGCAGCTTCCTTTCCCACGTTGGTGGTGGTTGTACGCTTGAAAAGCCTGTCGTTGCTGTGGCCGCCTGAGCGTCTTTACGGCAGCCGACAATGTTCACACGAACATTCACCAAGACAGTCGCGTGACAACGGTGAAAGGGTTGGCCCGCACTGATTTGCAATTTTGGGGAGGCTATAGTAAAAAACTCTGGATTCCGCTGCATATACAGGCTGTCCCAGCTAACTGCCGATATGCCGATGCACTCTAAGACGACGCGACCAAATGCATGTTGCTGACTATTCCATTACCCGCCGTGGTTGCTCAGTGGCTATGGTGTTGGGCTGCTGAGCACGAGGTCGCGGGATCGAATCCCGGCCACGGCGGCCGCATTTCGATGGGGGCGAAATGCGAAAACACCCGTGTGCTTAGATTTAGGTGCACGTTAAAGAACCCCAGGTGGTCAAAATTTCCGGAGTCCTCCACTACGGCGTGCCTCATAATCAGAAAGTGGTTTTGGCACGTAAACCCCCAAATATTATTATATTACTATTCCATTGAGTAAGTCACACTATGTTTTGTATTCTGCTTAATTGCAGAATTAGTTTCCAACTCCAACAGTTTCCAACTCTATCAATTAGGCATTAGTGTGTTGCCGCTTACTGCAGATGGCCGCGATATACAAAAAATATACCTGGCTCTGCTAGTGCAAACACCAGAAACCAGCGGAGCTGGGGGAAGGCCAGTAAATTATGCCAAACCGCACACTTAGTCGAACTTTTGCTGGGCTGCCCCCAGCTCCGCTGGTCTTTGGTATTTGCGATAGCAGAGCCACACATCACTTTTTTTCCACCATAGTGGTGGACTCCGGATAAATTTTGACACTGTAGTGTTCTTCAACGACACCGAAATGTAAGTGTACCTGTGTTTTTGTATTTCGCTCCCGTCGAAATGCGGCTGCCACGGTCGGAATTGAGCCCGCGACCTCGAACAATGCCATAGCCGTCAAGCTACCGCGGCGGGCACAGAAGTGTTGATTTGACACGCGACCGCTTCCGTACTGTCGCCTGGACCATGCGGAGCGCTTTAATTAATGCGGCTAATCTTCTGCACGCCTGCGTCAGTTGTCCGCTTGACAAATTTGCATGGTGTTTAGTTTTGATAAATAGCATAAACGTACTGTACCGCACCTTTAAACGTACGTTTATCAAGTTTCCCCGCAAGCGCTGTCGTGTTATAGTAGTAGCGTTTCAGTGCCTTCTCACTTCACCTTTTCTCTATACAACCCCCCCCCCCCTCCCTTGCATGGGAATTGCCTGTTCTCTGCCCTCCTCTCTACAGTTTATCTACACCCATCTGGACTCGCATGTAAGTAGAAAGGTAACCGCTTCAGTTTCTGCAATGCTTTTGAGGGGGGTCACGTATAAGAGCTGTCACGAGGCTAATGTGGCGTCGCCCAGGGCGTTTCACAGGGCATTGTGCATATTCGACGCGGTGAAAAGGTGCAAACGAATTTCTCGCGTCGCCTTTCTTCTCTGCCTTGCTCATGTCATGTGTATGTACATACTCTAAACCACCCACCGACGCGGTGTGCCAGACAGTGGCAGCAGCAACCGTAGCAGTGGAATAATCGAAGGAAGAGGCAAAGAAAGTTTCACTTTGAAAAAATTATTGCGTACTGGAGCCGACTCGATGCTGAAGGTGGACTGGTGACGTGGGTCGTCGACGATGATAAACCTACGAAACGGCTGAATCTCCCAATGCACACAGACGTTCGCGTCGAGGAGTGGCCAGTGAGAGAAATGTATCAAGGATTATGCGCATTGGCTCGGTATGGCTATGTTTGTGTGCTCGTGTTTCTGATGTGTTGACAGCTTGTATTTACACCATGAAAATAAAACCATTTAAAAGCAACCGCATATGTTGCATGTCTTGATTAAAGCACCAATCCAGCGGTGAAGGAAGTCTTCATTCCTTTCCGACGGATGCGTGTCTAAAATGTAGTGGGCGGTGAAGCTGCCGATCGACAAGCATGTGACGGCGCCAATGAAGGTTTGTATTGTGCACTTTATTAGGAGCCAAGGACTTGTTCTGGAGCGGCATCGGTAAGCAAAATGCGATAACGAAAGCATAAGCTTTAAACTTTTACGATCTTGTGTCTGTAGCTTACATGAACGGGTTGTTCAAGACGGCACGAAAAAACATGCTAACGAGTCTGCGCCAATGCCCTACGACGTTATAGGGCTGTCGGAATGCCACCGCAAGAGTTGGTTATTTTTCGACCGGTTAGGCAGATGTGTCTAGTTTTCGAGTGCCAGCGGAAAATGAATGGCGCGTTAATTTTGAGACGCGGTCATTAGCTTTAACACTCCATGTGCGACGCTGCGTACGTTCACGGGACTGTCTTAAAGTACTCTCACTGCTTAGCGCGGTAGTTTCATTGTTTTAACGTTCTAATCTATTGCGAATGAGCTATGCAATATCACTGCTTGTTAGAGCAAAAGAAGCAATTAGTGTGTGTGTGTGTGTGTGTGTGTGTGTGTGTGTGTGTGTGTGTGTGTGTGTGTGTGTGTGTGTGTGTGTGTGTGTTTAAAATCTCGACCACGACGGCCGCATTTTGATGGAGGCGAAATGCAAAAACGCCCGCGGTACCGTTGTTAAGAATGGCGAGCTGCAATGCAAGATTGCCACCCAGTTACGACCGGGGAACAAGACACGCATCCCCCACTCTCCGTCGCTGCAGCTAGGATGCGTTCGATGAAGCGGGCTTTGTGCTAAAAACCGCCGCCATCCTCCAGCCCCATCGCCGTTGTGACGGAACGAGTTCGGCGGGCGAACTATTGTGCCCGAGCTCTCCAGCGCGGACCTGATCTGCTACGCGTGAGCGGGCGGCCGCGGGAAAGCCGTTTTTTGTTGCTTCCCACGCGCGACCGGGACGCAAGACAACGAGCTACCCACCATGGCTCCGAGCTTCCCGTAACGGCGCCCCTCTGACGTCGGCTCCGGGCATCGGAATGTGTGTGCCTATGTGTGCGTAAACTGTTCTGCGGGGTGGCGGCGAGTTGACAATGAGTAAACGAACGTTCGCGTCACCTTGTATCGCGGGAGGACCGAGTGTTTAAAAACTGCTGTGGTGCGAATGCTCGGGACACTTCTCTCGTGCAGTCATGTTGGACTGACACTCTTTTTCTCAAGCAGTCCTGTTAGACTGATTTAAATACTGTAAATAAACCCCTATTCCTCGTTCTCGATGAGAAGCAGTTCTTCCCTTCATCAACGTCCTCAGCGTGGATAAGTTGGACGACGGCATGGGCCAGCTACCTTCGAATTCATGCCGGACTCCAGTCTTGACAACGGATCACGAGCGATGGGATTGAGCCCCCAATCCTGACACCGTGCAACAAGCAAGCACGTCATGCTGGATATGCACGATAATCATTTATACTTATGCGGGGCGTGAATTGTTATATTCAAGAATGTCATTTATGTAATCACGGGGGCTGCGCAAGGCGTGCGGACAGCGCGACTAAAAAAAGTAACCACCGCCCAAGCACTCCGTACAGACGCTTCACCGGTGAAGCTGAAACGTGCGGCCCCGGTATTTACCACGGGGTTAGTCCCGACGGTTCATTAAACGACGGCTTAGTAGGCTGCCGGATCTTCGTTACGCAGTTGCTGCTTGCGCTCGGCCGCACGAGCCTGTTCTTGTGCCCGGGCTGCAGCATCGGCACGGCGTATAGACGAGCTCCTTCCCGGTTCTGCTCGCGGTGTTGCTGATCTAAAGCGCCTGCTCCTCAGGAGCACGTGTGAGGCGTGGCCTATACCCATTTTGGAGCCGGAGGGTAACTCTGCGCGCCCGCCCGGCTGCGACGAAGAGCAACAACGTCACTACTGGCGCAGCTAATCTAACACCGCCTAGATAGCACAAGGCCTTCTTACTCCGGTCTATGACGTTATGTTACCTGGCCAGACTGCCATAGAATCTAATGGGGATGCTCCCGAGTAGGCAACAGTGATTTTCACGTCACTGATTTCATCACGCCAGCGTTATCAATGGAAATTTGAGCCAGGTAGCGAGACGTCATAGTTCGGTGTAAACAGGACTTGTGCTGTCTGGGTGATGTTGGCTAATCGCGTCTCTCTCTCTATTCGTGTATGCGCATTGGGCTGCGCCGGAGGAGTTTTCGGTGTACAGGCGACCCACAGACGGACGAACCGGCTAGCCATATAGAGCTTCGCTGTAATGCAACAACAAAATGCCAATGCATATCGGTACTTCCTTCGTCAGAAATAAACTCGAATTCCTATGAGGCTTGCCTTTTAAACGTGCGACGTCTGTACAAACTGCTTCAGCGCTGGATCAACACCTCCTGGCTGGATGCCTTGATGGACGCCGCGACAAATGATAGCCGGCGTTCAGGAAATTTCTTGTCTTTTATTGGGCATCGGCTTTTTCTTTGTTTATTTATTTTTGTTTTTCAGGCTATCTGCATCTTCTTTGCAAAAATGTAGCATCTCCGGTAACTTTTTCCGCAGCCGATGAGGAAAAGCTCGGCGTGCTACGACACGGACGCGCAGTCGGCGATCTTGGTAATCTCCGATATTAACCGATCGCAAAAGTCGACTGCCCAACCAAAAAGTTATGTACTGGCGTCAGCCACCAGCATCGCATTGCATTCCCTAGGCGCAAGAAAAGGGCAACGCTTCAATATCGCCAGTATTGCGGACGGGTAGTGGTAGGAATGGAAGGTATGCGTTCTTGACCCGAACGTCTCCCTCGTGGGACGGAAGGGATGTCAGCCGTTTGTGACAACACTTGAGGCGAAAAGCAGCGGGATTCCTCTCGTGTTTCCACAGAAAGCCTTTCTCCAACGCTGATGGAAAATAACACGAGACTGAGGGACACCAGTATACCCGTATCTAGAAACAGTGGCAGTGGTCTTCCCGCATGTGATTAGCACGACCACCGTAGTTGCTGTGGTCACCAGCGGAATCTTTCTCAACTTGTTTCATCATTTTCATTAGCTATGACTTACCAGCAAAAATATGTGTATGCCTTTTAACGCAGCATCTTGCAGCTTCTGTACACGCTAACAGACGGTGGAGTGTTGCTTGGAAAAGTGCGCGCGAAAGGGCACCTTCGCCTCAAGTGGAATGTAGGTGGCCTTAGCAAAAACCTTCCGCCGCTCAATTTTCCTTCTTGGGTCCGTTATACATTTGCGGAGTCCTTCGCATTCTCTCATGACCACACTAGCGTTTTCTTTCCTCCTCCCAGCAAAAGGTTGAGAGGACATGTTCATGCTGGCGTCCTCAATCAAATTACCGTTCTCCTTCCACGACGGTCCGGCGTGGCTCCGCACTCTACCGTGTCCGTGCAGTTGCTACGGGACGCGCCCTCTCCCCACCGCGCGCAAATGTTCTCCGAAGCCGCTTGGCGGAAACCGTGCTCGCGTGGCAGCCGGAGGGCGCGCGCTCGGCGCACGTGCCTCTGAATCACGGCGGAGGACCTTGCGTAAGGCGCGCTGCGGTGTGTGTGTGTGTGTGTGTGTGTGTGTGTGTGGCCCTATTGTCTCTTCGTCTCTTTCTCTCTCTCCTGCGGATGTCGCAACCGGTTTCGCGCAGAATGTGCGTTGCCAGCTGTAAGCCCAGGTGATCTCACCTCGCCGCGAAGTGCATGCTGTGCGGCGAAGTGCGCGCGCAACCGATTTTCGTCTCACACTGCGCGGTTTCTCGACCGTTTTCCAGCAAGCGTGCGATGATGGTCTGAGCGTTATTGCACCGCAAATGATGGATCCCTTGCATCGCATCGGGGGTCTTATTCGCGATTGATCACGTTTGAGCTTACGATGACTTACTACGTCCCGGTGCGACGCCTTGTTGGTGTGAGGAGCATTTTCGCCGCTCGCTTAGCCAATCAGCGTTGACAACGTGATATCCCCGAAAGTGATCGATCCAGAATTAGTTCCCTGATGTAGCAGAAATCGCGCGTTGCGCCTTATAGCCGCCGCGGATGAGTCGATCGGTATCGTTCTCATTATCGCTATCGATGGGTCTCGTGTTCCGCGCCCGGCGTCGCTTATCACAGACGATCGGGCGCCGGGCAGATATCGTTGCTCCTCACGCATTTGGCAGTAATGGCGCTACGGGGATATTGGCGTCGCGCCGGTTCTTCTGCAGTGTGACCTCGAGCACCGCGAAGGCCGTTCGTTATAGCAGAGTCCTTCAATACTCTAGTTTTAGCCCCTCTCGCTTATATGCTTGGTGGCGTATCCGAAGACGCGTTTCCATTATTTTCAGAAGGTGATTGTGTCATTAAGGTGCCCACGCGCTCAGAACGAAGGGCGCGTCGGATGGGACGGGAAGGTGCAGACGCAGACTTGCAAAACGTGAGGGGACGCGAGCTTGTGTTTGTTGCGCAAAACTCGAGCGATGGTGTGCTCTGCTTGTACACCTTCCGTCTGATTGCCAGCGCACGGGAAACTTATTGTATTGGGGCACTTGTGGTGCGGTCGTGTGGAGAACGATTGATCATGTTTAGCGACGTGAGCCGCAGCTATTGTATAGCCCAGACAGCTAGTTTAGCAATTCATCTTGTACTCCTTATCGAAAGGGTAAGCTGCAAACCGCCGTATGAGGGAGAGCTTTAGTTCGGTGCACGGGAAACTCCACATTCCTCGAAGGTCAGCGTTGCACCGATTGTAACGAAACTTCGAGACGGTTAGATTTTTATGCAAATGTCTCTTCGGCTAGCAAATAGTTGACAGAAATAGGGCCAAAGGAAAAATTTTCTATTGAAGCATCAAGTTCGCATTAAGGCGGTAACAAAAACCCATATTCCGATTATGTAAACTGCAAGTGATGTGTTTAAATAGAACAACAACATGGTATTTATCTTTTTACGAAATACTGGCATTTTAATAGTTATGCATGATACCGGGTATTGAACTGAGAACTTGTCATCCTTTAGAACACTAACGTAATAGGAAATTTTTACTAGGTCGCATTATCTCCGTCGGCAGACAACTGGAATGGTGCGGTAATAACTGGTTAACGTTTAATTAACTAAAATGCTTATTATTTAAAGAAATTTACTTAAAGAAAATGTGTTGTCGGAAGGCAGGCAACTTGGTGTTCAAGGGGGCGTTCATCGCCAGCAGTAAAGTTTCTAGATATCCGTCCGCAAACAGGGGCCAAGTCAATTGGCGTTCCGGTTATATTAATTGGCGTTCCCACAGCGTACGCAAGCTTGTTACGTATCTGCCTCCAACCAAAAGTGTCTATTATTTGGTCAAACCCACATTTCGCCGAAGTATCGCGGGGTGTCCGGGCGAGAACAGCAGGCTCCAACGTTATTCGGCCACGCATGACCGACCGTTTCCCTTAGACGTTGTCCCGATTAGATTGCCGAGCAGTAATGCTGCGACGTTGTTGAAGCATCGTGACTTTCATTGGTCAGGTCTGCGACGCAAGACGCGGCACTTCGCTTTCTTTCTTTTTTCTTCTTTTTTACGAGGCTTGAATTTCTGAAGTGTACCCCCTTGAATTCGCGTGCGTTATGTAACGTATGTGCGCACAACTTCCTACGAGTAAACGAAATTGACCCAACTTGGCCGCTGTTTGTCAGTTTTCAACACTGAACGCCAGGTGTTTTCTGTTGTCTCTCTGCAGACATCTCCCGCTGTTTAGCAGATGCCACGTTTCCGTATCAGCCGTGTGGTAATACTCTACACCTTGCACCTTCTCCGTCTTTGCGGGGCGGAAAGATTTACGGTAAAGCGCGAATCCGTGCGGTTTGATATGCAACCTGGCTAACTGTTTTCTTGATATCCTTAGTGCTTTCTTGTTCCTTGTTATCAGCTCATTAACGCCCATGGACAGCGAGTGCGTACTCCCGACACCGCAAGTAGTTGAGTGTTCACGCAGAAGGCAGCTTGACCTCGACCTTTGCATCACACTATTCCAAAGGAGGAACGCAATCATACCCAGAATGCTTATCTACTGTTACTTGTGAATCGCCAAACTCCCTCGCTGGACCATATGAAAACTTCTAATGGAGATTCTTGTCACCACGATCAGCACTATTTTTTATTGTTATTATTTGTTCGTTCAACTCGGTTCTGACACCCAGATGTAAAATAAATAAAAATTTGAGAAGCGCTGATGTTTGCCAATGTTTTCGGCGTCACGCGCAAGCGAAGGCTTCTTATATCAAGTGATACCGAGAAAGCACGTCAAAGCTTTTCTGGCGTTTTCGAGTGTTAAATTAAATTATAGAGTTTTACGTGTCAAAACCACTTGCTGATTATGAGGCACGCCGTAGTGGAGGACTCCGGAAATTTTGACCTCCTGGGGTTCTTTAACGTGCACCTAAATCTAAGTACACGGGTGTTTTCGCCTCCATCGAAATGCGGCCGCCGTGGCCGGGATTCGATCTCGCGACCTCGTGCTCAGCAGCCCAACACCATAGCCACTGAGCAACCGCGGCGGATTTTTTTCCCAGTGTTCCTGACTCGTGTAAGACCAACGTATAATCGGATCGCGTGAGATGTGCTGTACAGAATGGCGAGATGTGCTGTGTGGACTGCATGTCGATTATTGCTTCTCTTTATTGCAGAATGGCATTTTGGCCTACAACCTATATTTGGAGAGGCGGATCAGAACATTGAGCAGCTCACCCACTGAGCATCCAGGATTAGTTAGCGCATGAGAACTGTGCACCAACTGGTCCTGCAATAAGTCATGTAAAAAGTAGAAATTGTCGGTGACTTGAGTTTCGTAAGTTTGCCGAAAGAGAAATGGAGTTGGGAGTTGTCAAAATTGCTGTATTCCCGTATATTAGGCGACTCTATCCGAAATTTCGAAATTCGAATATTCGAAATTTGCCAGCTCGAGAACATTTCAGCATTCCTCAGTTATTCGTTCGAAAAACTACTGGATGTGGTGTGCGACTTCGATTAGCATTCAAATGTGTTTTGAGAATCCGTTTTCAAGCTGCCTTACGCAAATGTGAGGGGCCATTCCACCGTGAATACCTTGAACGCGAAGGAAAGACGCATGTTTGCGCCTTCACTCGTCTGGTGAAGGGCCCACATTTGACAACCCTTGGGGGACACGCATGAAAGGGCCAACTCCAAAAGACACCGTGGCCTAGTTGTGGTTCTGACTATGCGCCATCTCGACACACGAACACGGTGCCTGCCATGCCCTGGCTTGCACACTGGCTTGCATGCCCTGGCTTGCACACTGGCTTGCACAGTTTTACGGGATTTGGATCCAAATAACAGGAGTGGTTGGGGTGCTTGCAAATCGATATTACGCTCGCAATAGCTTTCTTTTCGGATCTTTTCGGATTCCCTGCCATTCGGTAGAGCTGGGAAAATCGCTCTCTCGCGCGCCCTTCTCACTTTCGCGCGCTTTTTTGTTGGCGCTCTTTTCGGGTCCCTCTGTCGCGCTTTTGCCGCCGGGAAAGTCCGGCCTCTCCCTCTCGCTCTCTCTCTATCTCTCTCTCTCCTTCATATTTCTTTCTTTTCATTTTTTTCGTACGGCGAAGGAAAACAACCCTGCGGCCAAGGTTACGTCGCTGCATTCTTGAGCGTCGGTGTTGTTGCGAAAAAGAAATTACGCCTCAGAAAAATATTAAAAACCAACGCGGGCGGGAGGGGGGGCACGGGAGCATGCGCCCGGTGGCGTCTTTCTCCTTTTTTCTCTTCTCTCCGCCATTGCGCGTTTGCCGCGTTGTCCGAGAGCTGGCGCCACCGTCGCTGTTTCTGCTTTCCGGGCGCGCTTGTACGCACAGAGACGTGGTGGGCAGGTCCTTTCGAAGAGCGGCCGACGTCATGCAATACTGTTCTGGGGTTGGTCGGAGAGGCGCGGAAATTTGAATAGCTCCTCCCTCGCAGCGCGCATTTTGTGCATAATGTATCTTGTGGAGGAGGAGTCGGGTTTGTTGCTTAGGGATGAGTTTGCCGCCAGATGGTAGCTGTGCTGCATGCTGGAGAGCGACGCATTTGCTGCAGGGGAGAGCGACCGCTGCGGAAGTTGGGGGAGAGGGGGGATTCGAAACGAGTACGCGGCCATTGCGCGGCGACAGGGTTTCCTCAGGTTTCTTTTTTTAAAATGATCGTTGTTTGGTAGAATGGTGTTATTCTTGGTGAGGGCGTATCGTGCGTTGTCTTGTTAGGTTCTGGCCGGCATTTTTTCTTTCGCTCTTTGTGTAAGCATGCCCTGGCTGTCTGCCTCTTCACTATGCTGTGTCGTCGTGGCTCAGCCGAGGCGTCGGCGATCGATGCCTCCGCGAGCAACGCTTGGGCGCTGTCGAGTTTGCACTCCGTCTCTCCCCTCGGTTCTTTTTTTCTTCTTCTTTTTATCGATGCCAGAGCTGCGTCTGATGGTTGCGTAGTAGAGGCCTTGTTCTTTTGCTTTACTTATGTGGAAAATTGAGCATTCCCTGGGTGCCGTATGAAAAGTGCTTCTGGAGTAGGGTTTTTTTTCTTTGACTCTCTCCTCTCTTCCGCCCGTGCCGGCCTTGCCCCCGAGCGTTCAAACGGCCTTGCTGCCGAGGTTTTATTCAGATTGCGTGGTTGCAGCCGTGGTACGGGTTTGTTTACGCTGACAGCGTCTGGTGATCCGCTACCACTTTGTTTGTTGGACGTAAACAATTACTGTGATTGAGTGTCATGACGAGCCTCTGTGTTATTGGTATCAATCTTTGTTACTCGTCGTACGCTCCGCGCCGACTTATTCTGTAAAGGTCCCCGCAGTCGTTAGTTGCTCAGAATAGTCCGCCCTTTTGAGAAACTCTTTGTATGCATTCGCGACACAGTTTCATTAAAATGCGAAGATCGTGCTTTTAGAAATTTCGCACGGTCGAACAAACTTCGGAGCGTCTGTAGGTGAGTGGCGTAACTGAAGATACCTCGCGACGGTGCCGTGGGCGTGGAACGGCGATTCGATTGGCTCGAAGCCGCACTGCGGCCGTACTGGGCATTATTGGGCGCGAGCTCTTTGCAACAGGACGGTGTGCTTGAACTCCAGAAGAAATGCTAATCAAAGATGATCGCCTCTCGTGCGTCATTCCGTGGACAATGGAGCGAACTCTCTCGTTCTCTCTTTTTATAGGTCTCATTTCGCGCCTGTTGTCGAATATGCTTGTACTACCGAACTTAACCGCTCCTTTGTTATTACGTGCATGTATTCCTGCGCGTTCTTTATTGCTCGATATCTCCTTAAGTCCGCGGTGTTACATAACCCTCTTTTTACACCCCACCCACCCCCACGCAATTTTCAGATCGGCGCGCTTCGTTCTGGTATTTGCAACCGAAGCCTCGCTTCCCCCTATTGTGCCGCTTCATTCGGCTATGGATGTCGGGCACGAACACCGGCTTTTGTTTCCCCTTGCCCGGATTTCTTCGCCCTCTGTGTCGGAATTGAAAGGGGTGGCCCCCGCAACGGTCGGAGAGAAGACTACGAGCTTCTCTGCCCTGTTTGCCGCTGTAATGGCGCGCCTTATGATTATTTTTTATTATTATTTTTTTTTCCCACCGCGCTGTAACAGGGTTCCCCGGCTGCGCGTGGCCTCGGGCCGTGCGTCTGTTTCATTCTGCGCAATGAGCCAACCGTCAAATATTTGCCGCTCTGCGAAAACGCCGCAATGCTGGGCTCGATTTCCTTCCAGCTAACGCTTACATGTTTTTCCTTCATTTGCGCCGCTTAAAGACGTGAAGAGCTCCACTCATGGGTCCACTTCTATCTACGCGCAGCGGTTGGTGTCATCAGCGTGCTGGATGTACTATGCGCCATACCGGTGCTTCGAGGCAACTATTTCACGTTGCCCGCGGAGCATCGTCCTCTCTGCAAACCACATTCAGGCTGTCGTTGCTCCGTCAATCGCAAACCTGCGTGTGTTTTCGACCTTGCAGCCAATTACCGAATAAGATAATGTTGCGGCTGGGTGACGATGTGGTGAAGTGTCTCTCTAATACACACTGTGCGCCTTGTGGCGCGCCACATATTCGTCCCACAAAGTGTACAATTTTCCGTACATGTAAACCCGCAACAGCGCCCAGGGGCGCGCACTCCTGAAGGTGTTGCTCTCCTGCGGTAGCCATATTAAGGCTGACAGCTACTTGCTTCTTCAATGCGCGGCCTGAAGAGACTGAATTTACAGCCTCCACCTTTTCTCCTTCTGCACTGCTTGTCCGTGTCTGCATGTCCCACTGCATTGCGCTCGTGAAGGCGTATAATTAATCAGTGTTATGTCCGGGGCACACCCTATGGCCGCTGCAGACCTCTATGTCTCTCTTGAAACGGGCGCTACGCGGCTACATAGAAATTTCGCTGCGAATATATATGACAAATTATTTGTGTGCCCTAGTGACATAGGGGTGTCTGCGCCCACGCAGCTCTACCCTGGCTCTCTGCGCTTTGCAAGCTTTGGCTGCTGTCGGTGCCCTGGGCTCGTATTTCGCAGTGCTGGTGGTAGCTGTGAGAGACACTGCCTCTCTGCGTTTGACAGCGGCTGTACAGCTGTTTTAAGGTTGTACGCTGCGTCATTAGTTTTCTTACTTTATTTGTTCGCACATGCTTTTTGATAGAATTTTCTTTTTTGCCGTCCACATCACTCTTGTTCGGAGCTCTTTATTCCTGGCGTGTTATGCAGTTCCCTGGGCCAGTTCCGTTTTCTTTATTCTTGCCTGCTTGTTGTACTTAGCTCGGTTTGGAGTTCCTCGACATGCGTTTCTCAAAACGTTTGCAGTACTCCTGCTCTGCCTTCAGTCTCCCCATCGCGTGCTCTTCAGTGCGAACAGGGAAGTGTTATCCTGTTCGTCCACCAACAAACACTTGGTTTTGAGCCGTCCAATCTTGATCTTTTCTGGCGTGCTGTGACATCTTCCGATTGGTGTGTCGCGACATGTAGCCACTAGCGATATTGCGAAGCGTGTCTCTGGCGCCCCTCTTTCACGTGCCTGCGACAGAACATGTATATGGAGTCTGCTTGGCAAACGTTCACACTAGGCAGTTATAGCGTTCGCGGACATTCATGCCGTGGGCGTACCGTTCGCCGCGGTTTTCGTGAAACGTAGAAACAGTGCACTGTAGGTGTGCTTGTGGACGAGACGGTCATGCAAATGCGTCGCAGTAACTGAATGGCTGTGTTGGTACGGCTTCGCCAGCTGGCGGCTCCGCCTTTTTTCATTTTCCTGTGCTGCCCTCTGCCGCTGAAGACATTTTGGAAGGGTGCCGGGGCTTTCGCCGGTTGATTTCTGTACCTGCGCCCACGATGAGTGCGCGTCGGTTGTCCGTTTCCTGGATCGCGAATCATTATTAGTGGCTTCTTCGGGACAGCATGTCATTCCTGAAGGCCATGCAGCATTCACCGACTACTGGGTGAGGAGGCCTGAGTGCGCTGTTTTGCAAACAGCGCGGCCAATAAAGGCATGCCGAGTTCCGTTTGCCGATACGGCTGGCTGCCTTGGAGTTTGTTAATTGTCGCCGATTCCTGCACTTGGAGCTCGCTTTTTGTATTCTTTTTGCACATTAGACATTTCGCATATTCAAGAAGTCTTCGAAGTTTAGCAAAGCGTGCACTTGTTTCCACTGACAGCTACCGCCACAGATCGTTGTTAGCGTCAAATAGTGGAGAAAAGGTGCATCGCTGATATGAAATAATATCAAAACGTAGCAAAACATACATATCTGCGCATATGCGCCGTATTGTTCCACCCTGAGGCGAGTCAGTGTGAGTGGCCGAACCACTTAGACAACGGCAACTGTGATCCAGATGGAGATATTACGGGCTGTTAATTTATTACTGATTCGTGCTTTTCTATGACCCCATCATACTTACAATTTGCTCGTGCCATAAAGTATCATTATAGAAAAATGTGCACGCGTAAGTGCTCATTTATAGGCCGTGTTGTTCCCTTGCGTAAACGCAGCTGCTATAGCTGACACCGTTGGTAACTGAGCGAAGCGGTTGTTTATGCTGCTGCTGTACCGAATGCACTGTGAATGCACTGTCTCTTGTTCCCGTTTGACGCAAAGGTAAACAGTGCATCTCTGAAATTGAGTGATGTGTCGGCGCAACAACACGTATACAGACCCACCCATCTACGTAGCGAATGCGACCGGCAGCCTACGCGTACGGTGACGTACAGATGTCAAATGGATAAGGCCAGAACTGAAGTATAAAAGCAGTTCCCATCTTCCTGACTGCGTACATTTCAGTTCAGGTCCGCCGGTATACTCAAAGCGGGCGCACGAACTGGATGGCGCCAGGCTTAACCTTCGATGAACAGTATCAACATTGGCTCAAACTTCATGTGCACGGGTTGAGAGGGTTGAAGCTTGTGCATATGAACTGGGTAGGCATGTTTGATTCATTTTGAGCGCGATTAATTATACATACAAGCGAAGACGCTTTCGCTATCCCGTTGTCGGTTCGATGGCAAATCACGCGGGATTCGGTCGAACAATGGTCGGCACGCTTATTTTGTCGGCGCCGTCAACAAGAAAGCGCGTCGCAGTACGACAACTCGCGCTCGTCGGTTGCGTCTTGACCTGGTCTAATAAGATGGTTTCGTTGACGCACAATAGTCGGTCAATTGTTGGCGTCAGCGTCTTGTCGCTCTCGTACCTACCCAGTGTTACCGCACTTTAAACGAGTACGTAAAGTCAGGCACACGCTAGCACCACCAACAAGAGAAGGCTGACGCTGCAATAAGATTTCGTCAGTAACGTGATGTTCTTTAAGTGTCGCTCAAGTGTAACGCACGGATTTTTCGTTAAGGTTGATAGCTGTCAATGCAAACCGGCAACTACGTAGTTCACGGTGCAGTCCGGACGAGGCTCTGGCCGCTTTCTGTTTCAAAGTGGAGTTGCAGTCTGACGCTACGCACGTTTTCGGCACCGCACCGACGTCGAGCTACCAGCGGAGTTTCAACGCGGTGCACGGTACGAGTGTTTAGAGCAGCGCGCGTCCGAGCATTTTTTTTTGTTTTTTTTTTTTCGGAGTACTTTCCGGCGAGCGGCCACGCGCGCTATTCTTCCAAAACGTTTCGCGCCACGAAAACCGCGGATTACTAGCGCCACCAGCATGGCTGCGCGAGTGGCAGGAGCGTTCTGAGGCTGCCTGTAGAAAGCATTTTACCCGTGGGTAAATTTACTGACGGCTGACGGCCTTTGCAGAAGTGACAGTTAAGTTGCGTGACGAATAATTGGCGCATGTGCGAAACCAACTGTGCAACTCAACTTCCTGCGCTGCAACTCATTTGCGCAAAGCCTTTTAACTGTCGGTAGAATTTCACAACGGTGAAATGCTTCGTACATAAATTCCCCGGTCGTCAATAGCCGTTTGCGAATCTCTCTCTCTGGCGCCCTTCATCGGCCGTTCTGTCGCCGCGATCACTTGTTGTTACTGACGCCTTTCCGCAGGCTCCCTCGACGGGCGCTGCGGTTCAGTCGCAAAATAATGCGTAGTAGTTCGTTCGTAGGCTAGTTCGCGCAGTTCTTGAAAACTTCGTTCGTGCAGCGCAAATAGACAGGACTTAAAGGAACACAAAACAACGTATAGTCAGCTACGTCGTTTTGTGTTCCTTTATGTCCTGTCTATTTGCGCTGCACGAACGAATTAAAAAAAAGAAATAAAAGAAAACGCCATCAGGAGAGTACCGCCAGAAAAGTTTTGCTGGCGTATATAGCTGCCCCCACTCGCTGGGGCGCTCACGATAACGGGGCTGCAGCGGCCCGCGCTCTTTTCCCGACGTCGGCTTATCGCGTCGCCGCGCAGAATTTATTGTGTCCTCGCGCCGCCAGCGCTGCGGCACGCAATGAACAGGTTACGCAAGCGACCTTCTCGCCTTTTTTCTCTTTCTTCCTCTCCCTTTTCTATTTTTGGTCCTTGGCCTCCTCGCCCTGAGTTGAATGGCGATTCGCTGCGTTGCGGGCTCGTGTGCGTCGTCGGGCGGCCCGTTTCGTTATTGATGTCGTGTTCAGTAATTGGCCGGCCCGTGCTCCCGCTAGGGTCCGAGCGCAGCCGGGCTCTGAATATTCTCAAGTGGAAACAGGATGGCAATGGCTGCTGCGCTCAAGATCGCGGGGTCTAATTGCGCGATCCTGTTTGTGTAACTGGATCGGCATTCGTTCGTTACATTGAGTTTAGCGGGGGCCTTGAGTTGCCGGTCCGTCGTGTTACTGATTCCCCCACAAATTCATTGAACCAGGGAGCTGCTTCGACAAATAAGGAACGTCAGCAGCGCGTGCTCTGCCCTCGGTACGTGGATGCGCGTCTCGGATGCCAAGTTGGCGTGCGCTAAGCGGTTTCTGGCTTGCTGAGATGCGCGCGGGGGCAGGCGTATTTCGACTGGGACGCCGTTTCCCGATCGGCCCGGGCGCTCCCGATGGCTGCTGGTGAGCATCAGTGACCAACTGCGGGACAGAGCTTGTATCGGGCGAAGTACGTTGTTTTCGGGAGCAGTAATTCTGAGCGGGCCAACTATTTAGAAATTGGCCTCATGTGTGTATATATATCCGGTGCCCGAGCGGCGCCTAATTAGATCAGCGAGCAGTTCCCGCGCGGCTCCTTCTCCCGCTTAAATGCGCGTGAAATTTCCAGCGTCAAATTGGATTACTTTTCTTTTGATCCTGGCTATGTGCTTCTGAGCTTCACATTTCTCCCGGGTTCTTACTTTATCTTCATTCTGCAGTCCAAGCTGGAGTGGCCGCATTTTAAACCTCGCAGCGCGAAACGAGCACAAGGGAATGCCATAAAGAAGCTGGGGAGGAGCGTGGAAAAGGAGCGTGGAGAAATTCGATGGCGCCCAGTGCGAGGTAAATGAATGCACACGACGTGCAGTAACGCGATATACGTTTCCTTTCAGCCCGACGCTTCGGGTTCATTATACATGTGAATAGGGCATTCTGCTCGCCCTCTCTCTCTGTGCTGTGGAATAACGCTGCTTAGAGAGGCGGGAAGAGAAGCCAGGGACAAGGGCGGCACTCGTCGCTTTGGGAGGAAGCGACGCTGTTCCATGGACGGGAAGGCGAACGAGGAGCGGGCATTGCGGAAGCCGCGCGCGCGGCGCGTCCTCAAGGGCAAATGAAGGTCGCCCGTCGCGGTGTTGCACACGCCGCCGCGTTGCGTTTTGCCGATAGACTTTCTGTGGCGGAGCGGAGTCATTTCAGCTGGCCTCGAGTTCTGGGATCTGTTTGTTGGTACGTCAGTGGGTGGCACGATTTTTGTGACTCATTCTTTTTAAACGCAATTTGTCCGCACAACGGCCAGGGAGGTGCAAACATCTCGTGATCCGCGTGCGAGGAGACATCTATTCATTGCGACCTTTTAATGTTCGAAGTGGCATGCTAACTTATGCTAATAAATATATTTGCGCACGCACGCACGCACGCACGCATGCACGCACGCACGCACACGCTTTTCTTTGTATGCATTATTCCATTACTCCGTTTTATGCAATATATTTGCCATATTATTCGTGATGAAAGCCCTGGAATAGGCGGAAGAAACTGCTTCACGACACTGTCGCGTGCGGCACTCCACCCGAGAGCCTCTGGTACGCACTTCTGCAAGAGCCACGAATGTGGCATCGTTCTCTCATCTAGGCTAGTCATGCGGAGCTGCTCTGCTTGGTGTACGCGTTCGCTGCGTAGCGGTACACAGAAATGCGTGACGTGTCTCCTCCCTCGCGTCGTCTTAGCCCTGAGCGCGTGACATTGTTCGCCCTTTGTTTTCCATTTTCTTTGGGGCGGGGTTACAGGGGCGTGAAGTACGGGTTCGACGGCACGGCGATAGCGCTTCGTCCGTAGGGAGGCAGCGCGTCGCGTTTCCGGGTTTTCCCCTCGCCCTGCCGGTGCCGTCAGGCGTCACTTGTGTGCTTCGCGGTGATTCATCGCCGTTGCGACGCCGTGGCGCGCACCTGGGCCACAGGTACGCATACGCCTGGCGCCAATCAATGAAGCGCACGTCTAGTTTTCCTCGTCATGTCACGCGTGCTCGGCTACAGACCTCGCGCACACAACCGCTCGATTCCCGCTGCTTCACTGTCCGTGCGCCTGCATATAGCTTTCGAGCTGTGTGTCTGTTTCGAGGTTTGAAGGTGACCGTCTGCCCTTTTTGATGTTACCTTTCAGACTTCTGTTACCATGCTGCCACCCCACTACGTTTTTTTTTTCTTGCTTTAATTTCTTTTGCCTTATATGTTAATGTATCCCATCGTTGCCAGGGGCATGTCGTTCTTGCGCTGTGTACTCCCTGGAATGACTAATAATGAAGCGCAAGCCTCCGCAGCTGCAAGCGCGGTCGCTTCGCGTCCTTGTGAAAAACCAGCATTGCGCATTATAGTTGCTATGAGGAACGTATGTCCTCTCTGTCTCTTTTTGTACCTTGCCATCATCGTGGCAAATGAAGAGGCGGACTTCGGCAACGATCTTTCGTAGGGCAGCCTTTTATGAGCAAATAAGTGAAATGTTCCTGGCAAGGTTTTCTTGAAGTTTCATGCCCGGGAGGCTCAAAAGCAGAGCCATCCCGATGTACTAGCTAGCGTCACTTTAATGCGCAGTTTTGTAGGTATTACAAAGATATAGGCGACGTTCGGTATCTGCCACTTTGCGCCGTCGTATGTAGATTCTGGCGTAACGCATTCATCTGAAGGTCTTTGGAAAGCGGGATGCGGCTGATCTCGAGGACGTTTTTTCTTAAGTGTAGAACAGAGAAACTGCGCAGCCTTGAAAGTAACTAACCACAGAGGCTCTTATAATGCGATCTGAAACTCGCTGTCGTAATCGCTTTCATGTTCTTCCTTTTTAAGCGTTAAGCGGTGTGTGGGGGCTGGGACATCAGTCGTATTCTTTTTTTGCGATGTAAACGAGCTTTGATGGCCTATTTATACACTGGCGTATTTTGTGGCTCAATACTTGTGTGCATATCTGATCTCTGAAACGCATTCCCTTTATAAACCTAAAGTGCTTCGGAGCGGGCAGAGCTAATAAAAGCACCTTCTGAACATTCCACGTCCCGCGCTTAGGTTACCTCGTCTCACACCTATTTATACGTGTTCTGCATCCTTATTTATCTCCTGCTTTCACTACAGCGGCTACTTGTTTTCGTTGGGCTGGTTTGCTCTCGCATCTATGATCTCGAGGCATGTGAAAGAACGAAAAAAGAGGCAAGCTTGCAAGTGAGTTTACCGTACGACGTTCACATTACTAGCGACATTCTTAAAGTGTTCCTTTCGATGCATCTTTTAACTTCTAAAATAGACACGTTTGCAACTTTTGGTTAAGTTTACTGCTGAACACTGTCTTCTGGTGGCACGCAGATAAGGTTGCCACATCGCGCATATCGTTAGAAAATAGCTGCTTATTACCGCGTAACAAATTCACGACAGATTCACGCGCTACTAGTCAGTGAAGCTAGTGTATTGTTGTCACTGAAACTTTGTACTATCGCATAAGCTTTGTAGTATCGCATAAGCTGCGGCTACCGACAGTGCGACACTCCCGTCGCCTGCATACGCGTCGTTGCTTCCTGGAGGCGACGGGATGGGCACCTCTAGGAGCGATATCTTACGTCCTCCGGTCACGAGACCCAGTGTGGCGCCGGCGCGTGCTTGCCGGTGCATTTTTTTTTTTTTCCGCGTCCCAACTGGTGCGCTGCGGAAGCGCTCATGCGCCCTGTCAGAGAGAAAGCCCCCCCGCCGCAACACGTGCATCCCATTTCCAGTCCGCGCGCCTTGAGCCTAGCGGGCACCGGGGAGGAGGAGCACTTGTGCCTCTGCTCCTTACAAAACGACCGTGGCCCGTTCGGAACGCGTGGGTGATGCCGCGCGCAAGCTGGGCGCCTCCTTGGCGTCTCCGATTAAGCGCGTCTCTTCTGGCGCGATGCCGTCGCACATGTGATTCCGGCCAGTACGACGCGAAATTGTGCGGACCGCACGGTGGTCTGCAGCACCTGCCGCGCGCGGAGTGTGATACAGGGTCGTGTATGCGGGGGGCCGTTTCGGTCTTGGAGGAATCCCTGAAAGCACACCTGTGTGGAAACATCCGATACCGGAAGTTCTGTAACCCACCTGTCTGTCTGATGAAATGAACGCCCCACTAAATAGACAATTTTTTAAAAAGTTTAAAGTTTAATTACGACTGCTCTGCGGCTCAAAACGGAAGCGCTCTTTTTTGTGCACCGCGAAGAGAGTACCAAAGGTGTTTGGTGACTGAAGCGTCTCAAATGTGATTCGTTGTAATGGCTCTCGTTGCAATGGCTCTGTCGAGCTCGTGGTTGCCGCTTCGTTCATTCGTCGCGACGGCCGTATTTCATTTGTGGATGGAATGCGAAAACGTTTGTTGCACGCAGAAAAAGAAAAAAAAAAGGAGCCAGGTTGTGTAATTATTCAGGACTGCCTTAGAAAAGAATATTAGAACAACAAATAGTCCAGCTTGTTAAGGGTATGTTGAGGACATCTGCCGTGGATAATTGAGCCACTGCACTGCGGAAGTGGAGCCGCCAATACTCGGCGAGCCCAGGTGGTCCCAATGCTGTCGATTGCTAAGATGCACAATTCCTGACGTTAAAGCGCTTTGAGTGGTCGTAATTAAGCATAATTCTGTCATGCTTTTCAGCATTCTCAAGGTTGAAATGTCACTGGTCGCTTTATACTTCACGTGTGATGCTTGCGTGACAGCTTGGACAGGCTTCCGAAATGAATGCTCCCGTTTCTGCGGCACTGTGCACCATTATGCGAATCGGCTAGCTACACTGCCTAATGCCACCTTTCACTTGCTAGTGTGCAAGTGAAAGCGGCCGTTTTCACTTGCACACTAGTAATGAAAGCCTAGTGAAAGACTGGAACTCCTTTTCTTTGACACTACTGCATCTGCCAGGTCACAGAGGTGGCTGAATGGTCTCATTAGCTTTGTTGTTTAAGAGGCCTACCAATACGTAGGAACGAAACACCAAGCGATGTATTTTGCCTGCAGGTTCCACGTGTCGCTTGTCGTGACGTTCACCTTTTGTGATGGGAATGCACTTTCGGATTTCGTTGGTCCCTTGCGCGGTAGGCGCACTGCCCGCCCGCTCAGCGGCGGCGTTCATCCTGCGCATGGCGCTCGCACCCGTCGAGCTCTCGTTTCGCGGTCGGTTGGGAATTATTAGCGCGGCAGTCACTAGACAGCGTGACTACCGCGAAGAATTACTGCGAAGAATCTCGCTCTTGCCGAATCCTTCCTGGTGGAGCGCGGCACTCCTTCCTTCCGCAGCAGCTCAAGGTTCCGGGCGATGCGGGTCGACTGGGGTCCCGCGTTTTACATAACGCCGCGGTAGGCGGCTGCGCGCAAAGTGGGTCAAGAGTCTCTCCGCCGGGCGCGGCTGTCGTTCTCGGACGGAGTCATCCTGGTCCTCGGCGCCGCCAGCCAGAACGAGGCCAGGCGTTCTGTGGCCGCGCGAGCCTTGCAGTCCCGGTACGTGCAGCCACGGGCAACTGGAACGGCGCCCTCCCTCCTCGCGGCACCGGACTGTGGTGGGCGTCCGCTCGACGGGCCAGACTCGATTTCGGCCTCGCCCCTTCTTCTCGGAAAGGGGGGGGGGGGGGACGCTCTGGCCGGTTTGCGTTGGCTGGCGGCCCATGCATGGTTTCCGGCGGGTTCTTGTCGCAGGAATGAATGTGCCCTCGCATGTGGAACGGCTCAGCATTTCCCCGCCAGCTGCTGCGGTGAGGAAGACACGGTGGCGCAGTTGTCCGCAATGCGGGTCCTGGCTCATTCCCTCGGAAGAAGGAAAATGTAATGTTCGAACGAGCCCTCCTTAGTCGTACGAGCTAGACTCGTCACTTTTCGCGTGCGCAACACAAACGTCCGCAGAAGCCCTTGGATAATAGTATTGCGTTTGATTTCAGTTACTCCATTCCTGATGGACTTAAGGGATGGTATGGTAGAATAAATGGGTAACCTGGATTTTAACCGTCTATTCTGATGAAAGCTACTGCATATGTTATATTCTGAAATTTCGCGGACTGTTATGTGGATTCAGTTTAGCCTAACATTCGACGCCTTTTGTCACGCTATTGACAGGATGACCGTTTAAATTAAATTTACAGGTATGTTCCATATATTGGTGTCTTCAAACGGAAACCTAAACAGCTTCAAAGGGAACCTCTAAGATTTTGTTTGTAATAGCCTCAGATAAGGAAGAGAGAAAAAAAAAACCTTCACACTTCTCGTTACTTTTAAGAGAACGTCAGGATTAATTATTTTCCGCCAATATGGCCTTATGTTCGAATAGTTTAGATTGAGAGTGCTAGCAGTACAATGTGCTGCAATCGGTGAATGTTTCACTGTAATCTAGGGAGTAGTTTTCTCGAAAAGGTGAATCGAACATTAAAGAAAATGCATACTGGCATTTTGACAGAAACGCAGTTTCCACTTTTATCACAAGGGTCAAAACAGCTCCAGTGTGATGCACGCCATTTCTTGCTCCCTTTCTATCATCCTCGACGTCTATAGGTAAGCTAGGACCGAGCTAGGTGAGAAGATATATCTCGCACGATGCACATATGCTTTGATGCCATGCGTTTTGAGAACAACAGAACGTCACGCTACGTTTTGATCATTGTCCACTTCGCATGCGCTTTTTGGCATGTTGGGCCCAACAACAACGTGGGGAAATAAGAGGTTATGAACATTTGCAGTGACAACTAAACATACACGTCATAATTACACTGATGCGTATATATATATATATATATATATATATATATATATATATATATATATATATATATATATATATATATATATATATATATATATATATATATATATATATATATATATATATCGGCGCTAAACTTTAAACATCGATCTTTCATTTTCGGTTTATCCTATCCATTCCCTGCCACCTGTGTGTGCAGGCTTGGTGTAGACCATACGTGGCCTAGCTGAACGTGAAGAGAAGAGTTTTTTCTTCTTTTTTTTTCTGCAGCTGTTCACTGTGTTCGCATTAATCACTGTTAAAAGGCCGCGATGTCGTAGCTTGTTGGTGTTTCTTTCTCATGGACGAATTCACACTCTATGTGCGTAAGGTTTTTGTCCCGTCAGGTGTTTTTAGCAGCTGTAGCCCTGATATATCGCCACCTGTTTGACCAAGCTGGAACGGACTTGCGCTTGTAGGGCAGGGCGTCGGAGAGGAGGAAGTGGAGGTCAACTTTTGTTGAGCAGAAGGAATGCAGCAGTACAACTTATAAAGTACTGCGGAAGTTGTCGCGCGAGCGTAAGTACGTGTAAGAATAATGTCATTTTCTTTATCGACCCCGCCATTGATAACATCACTCGCTGCTCAGCAACAAAATGTGTGTTGAGCAATAGGCGGAACTCGTCACCATCGATAAGCTCAGTCAACGATCACAACTGTATAGCAATTCTACAAGGAAAGGCATTCCCGGTTTTGTTAATCCCTCAATTGGAGTCATCAACTGAAGTAATCCAGCATGGGAGGCACTTACTCCATCTTTATAAATAAACGATCCATCCCAACCGCAAAAAAGATTTCGGTGTGCGAGATCAGCGAAACAACGAAAATGCATCGTTGATAACGTCTCTTCCTCAAAAGTGGAAATTTCAGTGTATTGATCTCCGTGCATCACACTGCATTACAGGTTCACCGGCGAAGGTGCGCCAAAATTTAGATATTTCTCGGATTCCATGAATAAAATAAAACAAAAAAATTGAAAAAACTTGTGCGCTTGGCTATAGGTTGCATCGCATGTGAATCTTTCGGTAAGATGCCTGCAATTTGTCACCTATAAAAAGTACTCCAAAAGTAAGCGCGTAGTTAGTTTCAAAGGTGAGGTGATGTGAATTAATAACTAGCATGGATCCCAACTAGCTTTGAGCTAGGGATCCAGATGTCCTGTACAACATTTCCTGTGTACTTTCCTATTTTGCATAAACCTCAATTTCAATCGTGCAGTCAGCGTGGATTATGCGGTTACAGTAAAGGGCCGACACATCAATACGCTGCACGTATCGGACAGTTTCGGTGTTAAAACAGTTTTCTGCGTTTAGTTTACTTGCGGATCAAGTTCTCCTTCTTTCCTGTGATCCTAGTCCATCGAATTGGCAAATTCGGGGCAGGACTGCTCTTTCTCGTGTGCGTTAAATCGAGCCACCTGATGTTTCTAATCGAATACATGTATGCCGCCGTTCGCCGACTGGAGCTCTCTTTCCTCGCTTTCGCCTGGCACAGCCTACTTTCTCGCTGCACCACCGTTTGCCTCGCGCCAGGGTCATTACGAAAGTTCCGTTTCCATTCACGTCGGTGCAGCTCGGTGCGCGTATTAATGGTGGGACGGCCTACGCAGCTTGTTCTGTGGCCGGCAGGCGTGTCCTGCATAAATACATGGACTTTGCATGGTCGAACCTTCTTCTTTTGGCCGGAGTTAGCGTCTGGAAACGTGAAGGCTTGCATTTGTGCAATTTTCTGTGGCGTTTTTTGGATCCTTCCGCTTCGATCGCCCAATCCGCTGCAACGTGTATGCTCACGTGTCTCATCTCGCGGCGTGCTTGTTCCTTCGAGATCGCAAGACCTTTGCGTAGACATTCCGCATTTCGCGCTCTCATGCCAAAGCGCATGCAAATATCTGCCGAAATGTGCAGCATTAACATTTGCGCTGTGGCTTCTCGTTCGGTGTTGTGAGCCGGAGTTAATTAACTGCAGGAGTGCGCGTGTTGACGCTCTGGTTTAGCAGCGTATCGTATCTCGGAGTCGTCGTGCGACTCCTTGAAAATCCGAAGTGTAAACTGAACTAGAGATTAATCAAAGGGCTGTTGGAAGGCTATAGCTTTAGTGGCGCACGGGAAAACAACAAATGATGCAGTGCAGGGAGACATGGGCTGGGCGTCCTTCAAAGTACGGGAGGCCGAGAGCAAGATCTGCTTCGAAAAACGACTGGGGAATATGAGGGAAAATAAAAGGGCGGCTAAGGTTTTAGGTACCTATTACTGCGACTCGTGGTCGAGGACGAGAGACAGACTCTTGGAGTAGCGTGCCGAAGAGCGCACCAGACCGACTGGGCGGCTGGTGGCGACTCTCTCTCTAACGATGGGCCAGTTCTGCTTTGAATTCCTTTGGCAGGTACGAAGCGAGGCGGGTGCTGACATCAACCGCTTCGCCTTCCTCTTTCTTCGCGGGAGAAGTTCAAGCTGCATACCACCGGACTCCACAGCAAGGGGTCAGCAGTTCTATGGAATTCTGAGGGCCGTCAGTGGATTCCTGGTGGTTCTCTGTGCCCCCGGACTCCTCAGTTCGACTCACGGGAAGGGTTCGGCAGTTTCCTGGAACGTTGCAGCTTGTCACAAGGTCAACCACTGCAGAAGAGCGAGGGGGGGGGGAATCAGGGGTAGCGCCTGTTGCCTCGATGATAGGCACGCAGTGTGGCACAACAATATATATATATATATATATATATATATATATATATATATATATATATATATATATAAATGAAACGTCGACTCACAATGAAAAATAAGACCAGTGCATGTACGTTAGCGGCGTGGACAGTGACAAGGAGAGAAGGGTCCAGCTTAAAGCTTACATGGATGGGTGCGACGGAGAAAAAGCACGCGATGAAAATATACCAAACGGCGAAGAAGAAAATCAACAGACACAAAAGAGCGTACACCTGTTCGAAGCCATCAGGAGGTCTATGAACAAGTTGTATGCATTATGGAACGCTTGCCAACGACGGCAAGACTTGCGTAGCGTGTGGAGGTATTTTGTTAGCGTGTCGCAGTATCCATTCAGAGGTAAATGAGGACATAGTAGCTATGCGCGGGGCTATGTGATTTACGGATAGTAACTGAAATATCACGAATCTGCGGTGGAGAAGAGACTATTGGAGTACTGACACAAAAGCAGAGAACACAATGAATAGATTTTATGGCGATATGCATATGCTTTTTCTGATTTTTATTTAGATGTACTGAATTTCGTTCGCGATCAGTGATGATATATGCCGAGCGTGGAGCAAAGCAGGCGTCTTCGACACTCGGGCAGTGGTCGGGCGCACACGTGGATGGCCGTTCCTTGTCCACCGGGCACGCCAGTGTCCGACACGCGCCCCTCCGGTCTGTTTCCCGCGCGGAGCGGCCGCGCTGGACGCCTGTCGTTGATCGGCGGCCGGAGAAACGCGGCCGGAAAAGGCGGTCGTGGGGGATGCGCGTGATCGTGCACGGCGAGCGGCTTGTTCCGGCATGCCGTGCGCGCGTGGCTGTGGGCGAAACGAGGCCACGTCTGTCGCCGCCAGGAAGCTTCGCGCTGGCCCGTGAAAGGCTGCCCGGTGCCGCCTCGGCGTGACACTTCGCTGCGCCTCGCGGGGGAAGCCGCGGCGCACTGTCACTCCGGCCGCGCCCCGCCTCGCGCTCTATAAAAAGCCACGCCGGAAAAACGGCTCGGCTGAAAGGGGGACGGGGTAATTGCGCCGCGCTCGAAAGTGGGCTGTAGCCAGGTGCGCGCGAAAGAGTTTCGCGCGCTGTCGTAACCACCGCTGCCGACTCTTTTCCTCGTGGCAGCGCCTAGTGGCCCCTTCTTTTCCTGGCATTATATCGGCTGGTGCTTACGTCACGTGTCTGTAGCCTGCGGGTTTCTCGGCTTATCGCGCTGCCTATACCGGAGTTCGCTTTTGCTACCACAGTGTCACCCTGTCGCTTACAAACAGTGCGTGCTCTATTGAAGTACGTTACTGTAGTGTACGGTAACTAGCCTGTGCTTAGAACTGCCACAATCTTGCTGCCGCATTAACTTCGTCATGGCTTGCTACGTCTCGTGCGATATTGTTGTGCTAAAGGATTTTTAAGTGGTGAGTCACGACGTCTTGATTGGCACTTTTTTCCTCTTACACAAGGTGACTCGCATCAACACATTCAGCTGTCACACCACCTGAGAAACAACGTTCAGTCATCGACTCGTGGCGAGGTTGGAAGGAGCAATGTGCGGTGTGCGGCAGCAGGAGGAAGCAACGTAGACCAAATCGTCTGCTCACCTGCTTGCTCACACCGGAGCTAAATAAAATGGATCGTTTTATCGAAGGCTGATGGAAATTTAGCTGTCTACAGCATTGAGGGTTTTCCTTCACTAGCGCTTCGATCAAAGTTGTGTTTGTATTTGTGGGGCCCGTTCCTTCTCGCCCAGTAACAAGTATTTTTCCTCAATGTAAATTGCTGGTATTGATCATTCATGTTTATTTGTATGCGCGGTAACAATTGTCGCGAATTCCTGAGAGCTATGGTGTACCATATGCGCAGAATTGATTGAATTTGAGCTAGAGAGGAAGATATTTCTGTAACCTTGTTTTATGCTCTACGCCGGTTTAACAATCGAAATCAATTGGAGGTACTGCTGATACGCGTTCGTCATCCACTGTGGCAGCGCACCGTTTGGTGGCATTCTGAGCGTACTGCCATACTTTAAGGTCGCGGCCTCTACAGCTGTATTAAGACGAGTGCGGAATTCAAAAAACGCCCATGTAATTAGATTTATGCTCACGTAAAAAAAAAATCAAAGGAATGAGGTGGTAAACGTTAATCCGCAGCCGGCCTTTGCGGTCTCTCTCGTGTAGCTAGCTCAGGCTTCTCAAAGTAAAACCCCCTTTCAACTGTATCAAAAACTCAGTAAATCAATTTCTTCGTTCCCAGTTGGTGTGCGTATTGCACTGCATTGACTAAGTTATGGACGCAGAATTGTGTACTTTAGGCTGCAATGTAAAGGCGGTTTTGGCAGACCTCGGAGGAGTAGCTTCAGAGAGGCGTTGCCCGCTGCACGCATGTTTGGTGATGGGATTGGTCGTGCACCCCCTGTCACGGCGTCTCAAATGCGGCATCCGCTCGCCGCGTATTGTTGGCCCAGTGAGGGTGCTCGCATTGCCCGATCATCCTGTCGCGAGACAGGCGCGCGGTTCGGACTGGCGGTGAGCGCGCGGTCGCGTTTCACGTCCTGCAGCAGAAGCCCGCCCGGCATCACGTGGGAGGCCATATGAGTCGGTTTCCCGCCGGTCTCTATCCTTGCGCTCGCTGTGGGAACAAGACGCCGCGCAGAAAGACGACGACTCCAGCGGCGAGAAGATGCCGCCTGCCGAACACATCTTCCCAGCGACGAGCCGTTGAGCCCTGACGTCACCGCCAGAGCTTGGTTCGTGTTACGCCGGGCACGGTACACGACGTTCCGCAAAGGCTCTCCCCTTCGTGCGAGCAGAGGAGGAGGCGAACCTGTTCGGCGTCTCCTGTCGTCCGACGTGACTTTGGTCCGCCGCGCCGTTTCTAGCGGCCGGGTACATCGGACGCCTTCGGCAGCAGTCACGTTATCCCGTGCGTTTGAAGGCGCCACGATGGCTTCGCTCCCTCTCTTGCTTCCGCTGTCCTTGGCTGGACCGCACGTCTCGCCGCACCGCTCGGTTTTGAGCCTGTGCGCCGGAAACAAACAGCGCGAAAACAGAAATACAAGTAATTTAGAGAAAACAATCCAACTGACGCCGTGACTGTTCTCAGCCGTGTCCCTGCCTGTTTCATAGTACGCTCAAACGCCCATGGCTGAGCGTGCGCATTGCCTTGACTCCGCTGCAGCCTGCGTGTCGCTCTTCTCCGCGCCATCTCATCTGTTCTCGCCCGTCTCTATCACGTGCAGGCCATTTCAGTCCGAGGGTTTCTTTTTCTGGAAACGTGGTGGCGGTTTCTCTGCGTCCTCCCTTCGTGTACAGACCTCGTCCGTCACGTGCTTCGCAGCAGCGATGCCACGAACACGTGCGTTCCTCTTCGCGTATGTGCGTTCTCTGTAGCCGCCGCTAGGAAAGTTGCAGGATGTGGTGGCCGGCTGCCTGGTGTTAACTCTATACCGAGTTTGGGGCAAACGTGCGATCAGTGGGCCATTTCTTCCGCTTCTACTGACGACTCATTTGCCACTGCTTCATCGAGTGGATCACAATTACTATTTTTCTTTTCTCTTCAACTTGCGTTTTCTTTAGGAACGAGGTGAGACATGTTCAAGGTTATATGCATATAAAAAGGCGCTTCTGAGCTTTGGGAAACTTGCGTGGTTGATCGAAGTGATTGGGCTATAATGCAGCTCCTGGAATGCCCCTGTAGTTTAAGTGTTCACCAATGAGTGACGCCCTGAAGGCCTCCTGACAGCAAGGCGTAGATGCCTTACACAGTTACGCAGCATTCATGAGGACAACTGAATTCACTCACAAAACACACGACGTTCTTCTGAACGCAAGGGGCGTCGCGCCATCAAGCGCTGAACGTTTTGCATTCTGTTGTGTGACCCAAGTGTCGATTGTTTTGCAACGCGTGCATAGCGTATTAAGAAGGGGCGTGTGGAACACAAAGCGTTAATGCACATAATTTATGCCCCATACAGCAAGAATAGTAATATACCCGCCGTCTTAAGATCGTTGTTTTAATATCCTCTTCAAACATCAACACCGCTCAGGGACATAATCACTTTTCAAATATTCTTTATTAACCGACTGATACACGGCTGAAATTTTTTTAACAAAAAAAGAAAACAGGAAAAGAATGGCAATTTTTGTATATGTTCTCTGTTTTTGTAGATTGTTTTTCTGTGATTTCACCAAAATAATGCCTTTTTCTGTAAATTTACAGAAAAAAATTGCTATATGGTTTATTACACTGAGGGAGCCCCGCATTACTGCAGCTTTCTTGAAGTTTGAGAGACTGAAATGTTGGAATGCGGCTATAACAAATTATAAATGTGCAGCTAAGCACGCTACGTAGAACATATAAGCTGTGACCACCTGACAAGACATCCGGCACTACGCGACAAAACCAAGAATCCACCCTACGAATTTGTCTGTGTCTGAACTGGTCCTGATTAGAGCCCTGTCTTGTCCAGAAACGAAGACCATTTGGCTCGCGGATACGAGATCTGGTTGCCTATACTTGCGTGGCTGGATAAGCTGCAGACAAATATTGATTGAGGGTTGTGAAGAGATGAAAAAAATCGGATTTCGCCCACAACTTTAATGACACATTTTTTTACCGTAGTATAAAGGGACTAATTTCCTCTAAAATTAATAAAGACCCTGTTTTACCATAAACCGAAAAGTCACTTTTTTTAATAAAATAAGATCTGTTTCTTCCATTGAAAGAAATTTTCTGTAGTAAAGATATACTCCTCCTCCCCCCCCCCCCCCCCCGCCATCTTCTATTTTGTGTAAGTACCTCCCTATGTCCGTGGAAAATGAACCCATCTCCACGTGTTCCCTGTCGTAACAGAGGGAAAAAAATACAGCCTAAACATAGGCGAAGGTGTTACATGGCGTTAGGTGTACGTGTTGATGCTGCTTCATGCATTTTCATGTCAACTGGTGGTATTCTAAGTTCACTTGAGCGTTTCGTCGTCTGTGACGCCACAGTTATTGTGCATATCAAATTGGTTTCAATTTTCACGAAAGCTATTTTACGCAAACTCTTCCAAGGTAATCTTAAGGACTGAAAGCAATGCGCATTATAATTAACATCGGGTAGCACGTGGATGACCAAATGCTTCTCCGTCTGTGCATTCCCCGTTCCATGCATGTCCCCTGGATGCCACGGACTCTACGTAGCAGTGTTTTTTTCTGACTATGGTTAGGCATTTATTAATTAACGATAGTTACATTGTGGACTAGAACGAAGGCCCAACTTGGCTGGTTTCACATTCTTTCTCTGTATGAGGTCGCGGTTTCGATCGCGACCGCGGTGACCGCGTTTCGATGGAGGCGAAATGCAAAAACACTCGCGTACTTACGTGCAAGTCACATGGAGCTCAGGTGATCGAAATTTAGCAGGAGCCCTCCCGCAGTTTATTTATTTATTTATTTATTTATTTATTTCTGCACAAGACTGGTCCGAACGGGCTGTAAGTTGCGGGCACCATAGTATTGGCATTATGTCCAAAAAGTCATTTAAAAAACAAGGTTCCTTCTTTCCTCTAATATACTTTCTCTCCAATAAAGTCCGGACAACATCCTCGAAGTGTAGTCTATCGGTCGATCAGACTTTGTACCTCTCTCTTTAGTTCATTTTCCTTTCGGAGATGTATCCTCAGTCTGTCGGAAAATGACGTTTACATAGTTACTGCTGCGCGCAAGGTTGATGAAAGCAGCGAGTCTGTGTGCGAAGCCTTCGCAAATATTTTCCTTGTCCTTCACGGCCCTTGTGCTGCTGCCCCCTAAGTGGTCTTAAACACCTTGGGGGCGATGCACGTTGTCGGGGTCTCAATTCATAGCTCCCTTCATGCGAACATACTAGGCGTTTTGTTTTAGTGGTAATACTTATTAAAATGCACTTCTGTCATGTCAGCTGGATCACTTGTAGAATGCATCGCAGCCATAAATCGCGGGGAAATTTTTCCTAATTACCGAGGTTACTGTGTTAATTTATTTATTTGACGTTAGGGCACATGCCTCAGTTGTGGAATTGAAACTTAACAGTAATGAAACCAGATCCATGTATGTAGCAGTAATCATACGCCCATGCATATAGCGGTAATCATAGGCGTAGCACCTCCTTCGAGAAATACGTCCTCAAAATCTGGGTCGCAATGCATTCGCGCTAACTTATCAGCACAGCCTTTTTTGCACGGTCTCTTAGTTTAAACACTCAACTTCCTTTAGGAATATTGCCACAAATAGGTAAATAAAAGAAAGAAGGAGCACAAACTGTTTGAAACTCTGCACCAGAAACATATATTGCAAATAAGCTCGAGGTCTGGGCGAACTGGTGCACGCTCGTGGATGACGCAGCATGGAGGAACGGAAGCAAACGTATTGCAATCCTGTAAGCTGCATCGATTAGATCGTATGAAGCGGACAGATCGGATGTATTCGCAGCTTGCGTGCAATCGTTACATATCGTTTTACTGTTTACGGGAGTTTCGCAGAAGTTCCGTTCACAAATTACTGGTAAATATCAGAGTGGTGTATAACGTAACTGTTTTGACCACTTTACGTGTTCTAATTGATATGGTTTACAGAACTGGGGTATATTTTTTAACGTTTTGTTTCAGCTTTCCGATTTTCGGTAGTTTCTGTAAAAAGAAAAATGATGACCTAATTCAATGAACTGCTCCTTTAAAATCAATGGATTTTAATTAAGCAGAAGCTCACAATGTTTCTTTTTTTTATCTTGTACGTTCTCCCGGTGATTCTTTTTAACTTGAACCCCCTCCGTGCTTTTTTGCAAGCAACCCGGCTTGCTGGCACCTCTGTTTCGTTCGCAGGGCGTCAGTTCGATTCCCAGCTCAGTTTTCTATCCAAAGTCAATTTCGCTTGCAAGTATTTCAGGCTTAACATGTCCCATATGGGTCAGTCGCCTCTGCAAAGCGAAAGGTGTCGTGGCGTCAATGAATTCCTCGGTGTCGATGCCCCAAGCAACAACATTATCCTTATCCGCCCGGCGCTTTCGTTCTTGCGGCTCTGCGTGTCTATTTCAGTGATAGTGCCTGCTGACGACCACCTGCAACGGTCACTGCCATCGCATAGCAAAGCGATCGCTCCCTGGCGTTCTTGGTTCGGCCCGAACTTTTTTTTTTTTTTTCCCTCCCGGCCGCCGAGCGCATCGCGCCGTTCGAGGCCTCCTCAGTGGAGTGAAGGTGCCCACGCCACGTCTGTCTCGGCGTGCTCGCCCCCCTTGCCCACCGTCTGCGAGGCCACGCCGAGAGGAGGACAAAAAAAAAAAAAAAAAAAAAAATGTGCGGCGTGTCCGCCGGGAAGGCCCCGTTTTTTCCGCTGGAGCAATTAAGCCGTTGGCGCTTGTTTTCACCGTCTTTTGCGCGAGCACGCGCGAAGGACGGACGCTGCCGCAGGTTGCGCGTCGGTGTTGCACGTGCGCCAGCCGACGGCGCGAAGTTTCCGCGGTGTTCTGCGTTGCTCGCTGGCGGCGTCGGTCGTATTTTCGCCCGGCAACGGTTCTTTGCGCGGATGGCCCGCTGGAAATGTTCGTCCGTTTCCCTACGACAGTACAAGGCGCATTGTTTCAGTAACCTTAGACCGATCGTCTTGAATGGGGAGCAGATACCAAAAAGAAAAGAAACAAAAATAAGAAAGGAAGAAGAAAGAAAAAACACCATGATCTGGACTTTTCCCCCGTAATATCTAGAGAATTTCTTCACGTACCGTGCTCTTGATACGCGATTCTTGAAGCCTGCTTGACACGATGCTCAATGGGTCTCTGCGAGTATGCAGCAGTCTCAGACTGCCCGCTAACCTCAGCCTTTCGGTCTGATTAGCCCTTACAGAAGGGCACGTTAGTCACGTGATCCAGCTGTCGGAGAGGTTTCACTCGACAGCACCGTGGTCACTCTTTTTTTGGCTGCCGTCATCTGCTCGTAGACAGCGCCCCTACCCAGCGAATTCATTAGCGTGGCCTCCGAGATGGTGCAGGTTCGAAGGCCACGTCGCCGACACAACCATAAAGCTTCCCGAGCGGAACGGTGGCAGCCTAACCGCATAGCACGTGTTCGCAAACCGTAGTTTACGTCGCGTTCTCACTCATCGTGGCACTTCTGTAATTAAGTTAGCGCATTGTCCGCGAGATTCAAGCGGAATTACCACACGAACGTATGTAAAATCGCGATCCACCGCGTCGCCTTTCTCGCAGAAGTGTTGGGCTGCTGAGCACGAGGTCGCGGGATCGAATCCCGGCCACGGCGGCCGCATTTCGATGGGGGCGAAATGCGAAAACACCCGTGTACTTAGATTTAGGTGCACGTTAAAGAACCCCAGGTGGTCAAAATTTCCGGAGTCCTCCACTACGGCGTGCCTCATAATCAGAAAGTGGTTTTGGCACGTAAAACCCCAAATATTATTATTATTATTATTTCTCGCAGAAAGCGGCCGCCGATATCCTCAAAGCTCATGAGACCGTCTACGAAACGCCCGACGCACTCCTAGGATAGAGCTCGTGTACACAGTCTACTAATCGTGCACGTCAGAATGGAAACGCTCGAACTTGACAACAGAAGGGATCAGCATATGTGAAGCAATCGGCGAAGCTCCGATTGTATGCGACTCCAGCTACCAGGGTGAAATAGCCGCATGGGATATGATATGCTTCCTCGCACACCAGTTTCAGTCGCCTGAAAAGCGAAATCAACCTGTTTACTACACATACAGGGTGTCCCAGCTAACTTGAGCCAAAAATTTTTAAAATATGCAACTACTACGTAGCTGGACAGAACAAAGGTGTAATGTTGTTTGCCGTCGCTTGGAGATAGTCAAAGTATTTTTTTCATTCTGCCTAATTGACGGTTTGTGAAAATGCTATTGCGCATGCGCGAACACGGCTGTCACGAGCGCCCTCAACATCGTTAGATACGATAAGCAGACGAACAACCAATGCAGCCCTATAGCGCGCCTTGAGAAACCGGTTTGTGGTGGTTTTGATCGCGGTATTTTCGTGAAAAGGCCGGCTACTTGTGTTGCGTATTGTGCACAAATTGCTTCACTAGCAAACGGAGCGCGAGTTTATTTCGGTTTCCGTCCGAGAAGAGCTATCTGACGACGAAATCAGCATGGATAAGCGACGGCCGGAAATGCCATTACGGCACACAAGTAGCTCGCTCCTCGCAGAGCGGGTTCTCATCGCGCTACTTGCGGCTACTGAATTGTCATATGCCAGCGCCGCTAGGTTACTTCAGCCTGCTATGCTTCGAGACGCCCTTAAACGCAGCCGCATCTAGCCGGAAATGTGGAAAGCTCAAAATGGACGACGACGGACAGAGCTTGTGAAAGCGCAGTGGTGTCACTCAGTTGTCGCTGAAATATAATTATAAGAAATATTATAAAGCGATGTCGAAAGCGCGCCTTATATGACAATCGGCACCCAGCACTATACGCCGCCGAAGTGATCGAAACACACCATCCGAGGCATGCAGTTGGTGTCGCCGACGCGCAGCTACCACCGTGCGACGGAGTTGGCCTGGTTTGCTCTTTTCTGCTGACTGTGTACAGATACTCAAATGTATTTTCATTTAGCCTCTTAATATCCGTGCATGCACTAAAGAGTTCACAAAAAGTATGCGTTCAATTGCTAGCAAGTTGCATGCATGCAGTCAAGAGAATGGCGCGCCGTTTGAGACTTTCCTGTATTTACCGTACGCTAAAGAGGGCCGTCATAATAAGACATCTCCGTGAAACTTTGTTGCAGATTGGACATATTAGTACGGTAAACTCTCCTAAGCGGAGCATCACGCTCGGCCCGCTGCCTTTGTCGGCAGCCACCGATCGCGAGCGGGTATATATATAGGCCTATAGCTCATGGATGTCCAAGCAGCACCCGACGACGCTTGCAATGAAAACGCCGCGAGTCATAAAGCGTTTATTTTCGTGAGCAGTTTAGCGCCTGGACAATTATGCCGCAGTTAAATGAACACAGAGTTGGTTCTCTCTATACTCGTTCGGCAGCAAAGAGCAAATAAGGCCTCGCAAGGCCTATTGCATGGTGGTCGCTGCGCGCGGCCAGTCTGCGAAACCAAGTGTGAACACTCGGCGACACATCGGCGTCGTGTGTTTCGACGACGTGTTCTTTGTTGAAGGAGTGCATGTCGCTCGCATCAGGCCCGTGTTCGCATCGGCAGCCTCCGAATATACGATAGTTTTAACGTAATCTTCCCTCAGCGCCGAGCCTCGATGAGCCTGGCGAATAGTGGCAGTTTTAGAGAGCAGACACTGCCACACGTGAACAGTTCGAATGGTACGCGCCGAGAAGTCGGAGGTCCATGTCATGTACGAAAACTGGAACGGCGTGACAGCGTCTTCAATTATTTTTGCCCCAGTGGAGCACACACGTGGCTGCCGCGGCAGAAACGAAACTCGCTTTCTAACCACATACTCTTGCACACAGAGCGCTGCAGCTTCGCCTGTTGTGCGACAGGTAGCGCTCACTACATTGCAAAGCGTCAGTTCTAATGACCTAATTAGTCTTAATTAATTAATCAACTTCTCAAATATTATAGTTAGATTAAAAGTGCCGATGAGAAAATTGTAGAGTGACATGAAAAACTCCCGACACAGCTTGATATTGCTCAATACGTGCTACATAAGTGTTTTTCTGAGCGTGAAAGAAGCCCGCGAATGCACGCAAAATTACCGCGCGACTGACCGCTTGAGGCACCTCGCACGTATTCGCGGGCTGCTTTCACGCTCGGAAAAACTCTTTTGTGCAGCATGTATTGAGCAAGAGAAAGCTGTGTCGGGAGTTTTTCATGTCACTCTACAATTTTCTCATCGGCACTTTTAATCTAACCATAATATTTGAGAAATTGATTAATAATTGAGACTAATTATGTAATTAGGTAGAATGAAAAAATATAGTTTGAGTATGTCCAAGCGACAACAAACAATATTACCTTTGTTCTGTCCAGCTACGTGGCATTTGCATATATTAAAACTCCGGCGAAAGTTAGTTGGGACACCCTGTATAACAATGAGCATAACCGGTTTAGCGAAATCCATCAAGAAAGGCAAACACATGCGCCTGATCGTCGTGTTTGTCTCTTAAAAAGAAAGCATGGAAGTCTAAAGCTGCATCAATTACACGGCTAATGGAAAGCTCGCGTGATGGCACACCAAGCACCGGTGTAACAGACGCGATAGCTGAGTGCACAACACTATATATTTGCCGTCTGGAACGCGCAAAGTGCGCAGCAACACACGGCTCACAACATGGAGGCGAACGCCGTACGCGTACTTTTTCAGACAGCCGTCGTCTGCTAGCTGTTTGCGCTGATCCGAGCAAAGAAAAAAAAAAGAAATTTGCTGACAGCTCCGAGAGTCCTGCGCACAGTCCGGAACTTCCCATCCGCGAAAAACGAACGCGATTGTGGTAGCTCTCGGACGGATACACGCGGAGCTTCCGAGGCTGTTCGAGAAAATCGAATGCGGAACAGCAGTCCCAACAGTCCGCGACTGACAATCGAAGAGGCCCAATATGTCCCACCCTGTCAACGCGCAGAAATGATATTTCGCAGTAGTTCCTGCGTCGTATAAAAGAGAGTTATGGGTTGCGCAATGCTAAAGCGTGCGTGCAACGTCACGGTGACGAAACGCGGCGCTTTCCACGCACAGGGCGAGCAAGCCGTGTCCTACATTCCAACTCCATAATAGTGCAGCCATATATATATATATATATATATATATATACTGCCAAACTTTTGGCCGCTATGCTTTTCTTGCTCGCGGATTTGTTTTCGTTCAGTGACCGCGTGTTAATCGGCAGGCCCTTGCGATACCCATTTTGCAGGGTCATCCTCAGGGCGTGACATTCCATCGCTCACTAGAGCGTTACTATTGTTCGGTTTTCTCTACATTGACGTGTACATAGCACGCGTCGCGTCTGCGTATTGCAAACTGGGTATTTAGGTTACGGAACATATTTCAGAAGTGCAGCTGTTCATGCATACAATGAAACGCTGTCTGCGCCCGCCCCCTTTCTTTCTGTTATTTCTTTTTATATTTATATATAACAATGTTGTGTGGCGTTTTCCGCAGTAGCGCCGCTGAACTCATATGCAGTGTTACAAATTTTGCTTACGCCACTCGTCTTCTCGTTTTCTTCCACCACTTATAGCGCGGCTCTTAGGCACAGCGGAGGTCGTCATGTGCACTCACGCTTTAGTTCTTGGTGTCCTGTCTGGCATGTATACGGTGAGAACAGGAAGCCGATGGCAAATCAGCATGGTACTACTCTATCAAGTTGTATTGCTCGTTATTTTTTCGTGCCTTTCAGCAGATTACATTGCTTCGAAACTTTCTGTCAGAGTGGGGAATGAATGTTAAATTTGGAGTGAAATGGAAGCCAGGAAACGAGGCAGGACTGGGGGCCTACGCTCTGCGGGACAGCTGTGCAACGAGAGCGAGCATCGGGTCATCGTGTGTGTGTGTGTGTGTGTGTGTGTGTGTGTGTGTGTGTGTGTGTGTGTGTGTGTGTGTGTGTGTGTGTGTGTGTGTGTGTGTGTGTGTGTGTGTGTGTGTGTGTGTGTGTGTGTGTGTGTGTGTGTGTGTGATGAGGGGCAGCCTTCGCACGTGGCCTGGATGTAATCGACCACTGCAAGGTAGCACCAAGCTACGCGTACTCCGCCTCCACTTTTATCGTGTTTATTTTATTAGGGGGGGGGCGAGATAGAGCACTGGGATGCTGGTAGACATACCACTTAATCGCCCGACATGATGTGCGGCAGTGTGCGCTTAAATTCTTGTCCTTTTTCACATCTACAACGGTCCCCCTTTTTTTTGCACTGTCATCTGTCTTGGCACCGTGAGATATATGGTAAAACTTTGTTATTCTTTGTAACCAATTCTGCATTTTGTTCTTTTAGCTTCCTTTTAATTTCAGTGTAGTACCTCATTGCTCCGCTACTGTTGCTTTGACTTCTTTTTTTTAACTATCATACTTGTTTTTGAACAGCAGGTTCGGATGCAGTCTTCGACTATGGGACCTACTTCTGTGTACTAAATACATGTAGCATTACTGGACATTTAATAATAATGAATTCTGATTCGGGCAAACGATTCGTCAACTATCCAGTCGTGCGGTTCTTTACGCTCAGTTTACCGCGCCAAGGCCAAGTTAGAGAAGGAAGTGAC
Source organism: Dermacentor albipictus (assembly GCF_038994185.2). Classification (NCBI taxonomy): domain Eukaryota; kingdom Metazoa; phylum Arthropoda; class Arachnida; order Ixodida; family Ixodidae; genus Dermacentor; species Dermacentor albipictus. Next base: position 252,145,273 of record NC_091821.1, read on the forward strand.
TCGCGCTCCTCAGATACAGAAATGAAGAGCTAGTTTAACCGGTTCCTGCGGAGATCCCCAACGTGGGCCAAGGTTCGCAAATATTTCAAGCTTCAGTTTATGTACTACTGTAAGGAAATCCGTTAGTGGAGATGCGGGTCGGAAAATTGCAGTTTTGTTTTGAAAACTTTTTTACATTCATATCGCAAATTTAGGCTCCAACATGCTATGCCCATGTAAAACACACACACACACACACACACACACACACACACACACACACACACACACACACACACACACACACACACACACACACACACACACATACACACACACACACACGCACGCACGCACGCACGCACGCACGCGCGCACACACACACACACACACACACACACAAACACACACACACACAAACAAACAAACAAACAAACAAACAAACAAACGCGAGGCGCTTTTTTAGCCAGAGGGCTGCTAAAGATTACTCCGATCGAGGCATGGTAGCTGTAGGGGCTCCATTTTTCCATTCATGCTCGGCTGGTGAGGCTACAACGCAAGTTCTATCTAGATGGTGAGGTTTTCTGGTGTAAAACTAGCTATCACTATCCCTCGCTGTGCAGCCCGAGCTCATTTTTCATTTTCAGCAGTGCTCAGGCGAAGGATATGCTTCCTACACGAGAGGCTGGCGGGCAAAAAGCTCTCGTCTCGCTGCATTTGGCGCAAAAACCAAAAAGCGCGGCTGAGTCCCTCAACAATGAAATTTGGCCCCGGTGCCCCAAAACAAGATTTGCTTCTGCCGTGTTCCTCAGCTAACATTAGCCAAACTGAGGGCGAAAAAAATAAATAAGAATAAACATGATGAAACGCAGTAGGTCATATAATTGCATATTATCAGACCTACTGTATTTAGTTTTGAGAAGTCGGGGGGTCGTGTCTCGCGCCATTTTTTTTTCTTTTTTTCGGTGAACCGCTTGGCTAACTTTGGCTGACGCGCCATACTGCGGTTCAACGAAGGCCATAAAAGCTTCGAGGAGGTTCTACTGGAGTTGGGCGTTCGTCCAACTAGGGAGTTGATTCGCTCTGAGCAGACAGACAGACCAGAGAAGAATAAGAATGTCTGGAAAGCAGACAGCTGAAGCTAAATGTCGTCCTCACAGTGCAGCAAAGTAAGCCTGTCTGGAGAAGGAAGCTGGCAAGAGTTATAAGGGTGCCGCCCAAGCAGCAGGATTAATTTAAAGGTTTGCACTTCCACTGGAAAAACTTGCCAGCGTGCCTAATAAATATCGTGCAACTTGATAGTTTGCAGTAGTAATAAGCATGCTTAGGATACACAAAGGGACACTAAAGCGAAACAATAAATCAGTTCAGACTAATGAAGCATTGTTTGAGAACCCTGCAGGCAGTTATTTCTAAAAAATAGTTTGATTATTAGATGAGAAAATGAAGGTCCAAGTATCAGCATTTGAATTTCGCGCCGAAACTCCAGCGCTGGTATGTCAGCTTGACGTCAGGGATTCCAAAGTATGTTTTCGCATTTGGGCCGCATTGGCTGAATAAAGGTTCCCGAAACTTGCTATGTTTAATGTTTGGTTCCTTTAGAACGCAATGTAGTCAGTCTGTACCGCTATATGTAATTAGTAGGCCCTAGAAGATGCCATCAAAATCCATGACATCACAGCCCCCAGGTGCGGGAACTTAAGTAGGCGTCGCCACCCGTATTTCGTTCTTGCGCTTTTTCTGGCTTACCAAACCTGTTATCGTTGTAAGAGTGGTGTTTTTGGTGTTGTAGAACGGTAATTTACTGATGCAGAAGAAATCATTTTTCCCTTTAGTGTCCCTTTCAGCATATATATATATATATATATATATATATATATATATATATATATATATATATATATATATATATATATATATATATATATTCTTGAGCTGTGTTGCAATGCGCGTGTGCGCAAAATAATTTCTCTTACCTAATGCAACTAAATATCAGCAAAATTGTGCACGCACATGTGCAGTGCATCATGTGTAGAATACAGGTATGTAGGCCCTATTTTGATTTGCACCAATATTGGTCATGTGCATTTAAGGAAACCAGTCATCAGTGGTCCCTAATAATAGCCGAGATTTAATTTTTTTGAAATAAAGCTGAAACATTTTTTTTTTCCGTTCATTTGCAATTTTCTTGTTTAAGAACTGCAATATATTTTAGGACTCTCCTAGGCATGCTATGTGAATGCCTAAGGTTGCAGAAGAGGCCATACCTTTAGCATTTCCAGAAAGCACAATAAAAACATACGATATCTAGAAAATGAAAACGTATGCAAAAACATGAGATTAAACTATTTTCTCCGTAAATTTCATCCAGTTGGCTTTATTGTTAACGAAGACGGATTTCAAAGGAGCATCCCCGCTTAACAAAACTCTGCTTCTTTTTTTTTGTATATTGAGCTAGGAATACTAATAAGCCTCTGGATTCCAGCGAGTGCAAAAGAAAAGCGCAAGAAAACGTTCGTTGCTTCTACTGCTATTTCGTCTGAGCATTTCCATATTTCTGAAAACCCGCCGATGCGTGGTGCACAGTGCCCTTTTCAGTGAAGTGCACGTACTGCAAAAAAGCATATTGTGCCAATTTTCCCTGAGTAATCAGCGGTGACTTAACGTGAGGGCTACGCTTGCGGGCGAGGGCTGTGTTGAGACCGTCGGGCAGTTTTGTCACGTGGAATGCCATAATCTGCAGTTCATTCATTAGACAAAAGTTCAACTGTTGCTCGCCTATTTGGCGTCCCGAGACTTCAATGGCGTGTTTCCCTAATTTTTTTCTTGCGCAATTACTTCTATACTTTCTTTACCAACGGACGCACAAGCAGCTCTCTACGCTGACGACGTCGCGCGCTCCCTGTCGCGGTGCGTGGCATTCCTCAACGCGGAGCCGACGACTGCAGCTGTGCTCGGCGTTGGCCAACGAGACGTTCTCTGGTTTCTGGGTCATTAACCGCGCGTGGTCCGGGCCATGGTGCGTCGCCAAGGTGGGCTGTATGGCGTCGCGGGCGGAATGCGACACCCTGGTGCGCCCAGTTATTGATTGGCTGCCCGCGCTGATGAAGTGTAGGGTCATTGCTCTCTCGGCGCGCCGGTCGATGGCGTCCCGGCTCCCCCACTTCCCCCGTTGCTGCCCCCACTCTGCGAGGGGCGCTCGAGCGTGGCTCGGCGACCCCGAAATCGGCGGCTCGGTAGTAGTAGTAGTAGTGGTGGTGGTCGAGAGGGGTGGGCAGGGGGACCCACTTTCGCTGGCGGTAACCGTGTTATGTCAGCGCGTGCTTCCGGGCCGGATGTCTTCCTTCGATGCCTTCCTCGTTCTATTTTCTGCGCCCGAGTCGCTGCCGCGCGACGGGGCGCGCTCTGCACGCACAGAAGGAAGCGGGCGACCCGCGTGCTTTGAGCGCGGAACTCTCCCAAGGTTGTCGCGCGCACATTGTGGGGGCACAGTTGTCGGCGGGTCAGGGACCCCGAGCCATTCGGGCGCGGAGGGGGTCCGCTGTATAGTGGGTGCTAGGGCAAGTGGAAATGCTTTGATTTGAGGCAGTCGCACAATCGAGAGCGTTTCTTTCCATCACCCGTAAATGTCCCTGTTCGTCTTCACCGGTGGAATTTGCGCCCTCGCCTCTGGTGCACTTAAAGGGGAGAGAGGAATAGCCATGGTTTCCCCCCCTCTCTGAGACGAAGAACAAGCGATCGTATAAATCATGCTCGTACATCAGTAAAACAAGCACTTCTCTAAAGTATTTGAAGTAGTAGCTTAGCGCAAATAAAACCACGGACACAAGGAAGACAGACAAGGACAAGCGCTTGTCCTTGTCTGTCTTCCTTGTGTCCGTGGTTTTATTTGCGCTAAGCTACTACTTCAAATATGGACGACCAACTAGCCCCAACAGTCAACTCTTCTCGAAAGTGGTCTGATTCTATAGTACACAATTATAAATGTATCCCTGGCGTTATTCTTCGCGTGGCGCCTGCTTCGGAGGTTCAGTAAAGCGCGTCAGTGGTCCGTATCAGCCTAGCCTGTTTAACGCAGCCTCTAATAAAATCGCAGGTGCTCCCCCCCCCCCTTTTTATTTTTATTTTTTCTCACATGCACGGGAGTTCACATGATCAGATACCAAAAGTTAGCGATTGGCCGCGGTCCTAATTTTTCACTATAATTTTTGCCTACAGCCAGTATCTCTAGCGACTTCCATGTTTAGGTTACCATGGATTATTTATGTTGTTCTACTTTAGTATATGGTGCAGGCATCTGGAACCCTCATGAACTACGTATAGACCCTTTAGGCGTGAGAACGTGCAGGTTTGAACGAGCATACAATGAACAAACCCTCTGTGGCAGACCATGATTTCCGAAATATTTTTGAGCGGAGTCGATGCACAGAGGGAGTGTATTTAATAAATTCTCGCAGTCCGATCGAAGTCTTATTCCTGCATGCAACGTCCAGTGTGGATGAATATAATAACAGTACATATTTATTCTGAGTTGCTTTCAGAAGCCTAGGCAGCTTTCACTCCAGTGGATTTTAGAAAGTAAATGCGGAACAGCCGCATTTATCCGAAGTCACGCGAATTTGCTCAGTGAAAATGAAGCCATTTGTCCAAATCTACTGCAACATACACGCTGCCGCACTTTCCGCATCTTTGCTCTTTTCTGTGGAGGCGAAGATCTTATTTGTCTCGCAAGCCTTCCGCAGTCACAGAGGTTCTTCGGGTAGGATTTCCCTCGAATCCATTCGCTTGGCACACTGGACGTCTTGCGTAGATAAGAGACCTTTGCTTCCCTTTTTCTGCAAATGCAACGTGGAGTGCTCTCGCGGGCCTCTGTGTCGAGCGGACCGCCCTCGGAGCATCCTGCGATATTCAGACTTGCCTGCAGCACTGCGTAAGCTGTGACGTGGGCCAGCTTCCGCGAAGTCTGCTTCGATCCAACACCTTCAGCGGCAAAGTTTTGGATGCGCCTGCCTGTCGCTGCCGTCGAGACATTGCTTCACGGCACCTTAAAACTGTGGTGCGCGCAACTAGCGATTTCCGGCGCACGAGTGCGCGCACCCAGGCTAGCTGTCGCGAACAGCAGCTTGCGAGCTGTTGTTGCCATGGCAGCAGCGGCGGTGTCACTTCCTCGGCCCTGTCCATCGGTCAGCGGCGGCGTCCTCTCGCGTGCCGTTAATGGACGCAGCCCTTCGGGATGAAAGGCCCTGATTGATTCTCTTGGCCGCCCCTCAAGGACAGGGTGCCTCCGCTTCGCTGGTCCTAAAGGGGGCTCTTTCTCGGTCACGCTGCCGGCGGAGTTCTTTTGACGCTGAAGGCGTTGCCACATCTCGGGTTCGCTGCCGCATGCAAATGCATGATCCGCTACTGTCTGGCTGGGCCTGCCTGGTGTCGGAGGGCGGCTTTGGTCGCTCCGTTTCTTGTCATGCTGAATGGGCCGCTTCTCACCCAATCGCCGCAGCTGAGCATTAATACGCGTGGTCAGTGCTTGTGCGCTGAATATCGGTGTCTACTCGATAGTTCGGGTGTCCGCTTTGCCCGATATACTAGTTAGTGTCTGCAGCAAGCAATGGCCCCCGCCGCTATAATGGTTGGTATGGCCTGATTGGTTAGTGCCTCTTGGTTTGCGAATCTCTCTCTCTTACTATTAAGCGGCGTGTGTACGTTATGGAACGTTTGCGTACCAAAATAACCCAAACTCAGCTTGAGTTCGTTGGTGTGTAGGGTAGATGACATCCGGTGACCCTGAAACACAGAAAGCCATTGCGACATATGGCAGACAAAGTGGCTTGTTTCGAGTAGTATAGAAGGGGTCGACCAGCACATGCGAGAGCGGCGGAACTGAACATGCATTTAGAGTCTGCATAAAGCGGAAGATCAAAGACTGAGATGAAGATGTGCTTCAGCCAACAACCCGGGATCCCACATTCCTTTCCCACCTAATCCTCAACAGCGGCCTAGAGCCGTCCCCTTCCTTATAATAAAGGCTTCATTCATTCATTCATTCATTCATTCATTCATTCATTCATTCATTCATTCATTCATTCATTCTAAGAGTGGCGCAACGTTATACAAGCGTTAAAACTATAACACTGAAAAACATTAGCTATAACGAACAGTAAAGATGGCTTTACATTAAGCAAGAGTAGTGTCTAGTAAACGCAAAGGAAGGAGAAAAAAATAAAGAAATAGAAACACCAGCGGTTAACAATATGCCAGATGCGTATGTAATTGAGATCCTCAGTGAATGCACACCATGCGAACCGATGTATATCTTTACGCATACTCGAAGAGCTTCTGACCATTGATTGGGTCCATCGTCGTCATACCAGCTTTCAAGTAATGGCTATCAGAACAAACCATGGAGCACTTCTATTTCGCCAGTAAACTATGCAAATCATTGGCCCAAAACGTTTTAAAAAATAGAGGTTCTTTAAAACGGACTTAGAACTAAACGTTTTCCTTTTCGGGAATTCTAAATAAAGGTTAGCTGATCGCTCAATGTTTAATTATTTTTGTGCTTTTACTTTGAAGCTATATTAATCACATGCGTCTGTGCCACCTTCTTTGCAACTGTGCCACCTTCCTTGCAAAAATAGCAGTCATGTTCCTACTCTTTACTGCTACTGTTATTAGATTTTGAGCCCACAGAAGAGTTTTGCGAGCGCGTGCTGAGATGGCTCGCCGCGTCGTTTGCTCAGTCCTCCAACCGCGCATTGCCTACCAGCCGCTTACTTCCTGCTCCGCAATGGGCAAGTCTGGAAGTCCGCGCGTCCTCGTCTTACACCCAATTCCAATTCTGCAAGAGCACGCTCAGCTTAACACTGTCTCGGAGCACTTGACTCACAAGGCCAGAATCCTTGAAGGACAGCCGCATTGCGGTTTCGGCTGCTCTTCACTCATTTCACTCTGACCATGACACTGTGTGTGTGAATGACTTTCTTCCGTGGTGCTTGGCGTCTCTTGCCGCAAACAAGTCAATCAACCTTCGCTGATGTAATCAGCCAACTTGTCACTCTGGCTGAATCAGACGCTCTGACTCCCGCATTTCAAGGCCATTCATTGTGTGGTGTATACGGATGCAGCGGTCATTCCACGGGCAGAACGGATCTCATCCGTGAGCACAGTTATCCTGGAATTAAGTATGCACACACCTAATCCACCGAAACGCCAGATTCCTTGTTATTAGGACTACAAGTCATACTTGATGCCTTCGAGTGTGCCAGCGCGTAATCAAACGTTGCGGAACTTAATATCTACAGTAATTGAATGGGTGCGTCGAAGAAACTCGAGATAGCTACAAACACATGCTAAATCTGCAAAAAATACGTTGGCTAAACAAGTCGTCCCATTTCTTTATTGCAGTTCACTGGGTTCAGAGACATAGTGGGAATCCTTTCCCAACAGCCTGGCCGACCAAATGGCTCACTCGCCATCTTTAACTGATAGCCCACAGCCTCGCTTCCGTCTGACCCCCCTAGCTCTTCTCCAAGCCCACCAAGTCCAATTTAGGACGAAACGCACGTGCACCGTGTGTCTGTTTCCTTCTCCTCAAGCTTTCCCGGGTGGAGCGTCTCCGGAGGCTAGTGTGGCCCATGCAGCTGATGTCACGTATGTTTGGGGATGTGCAAGTGACAAGGCTGCAACGTGTCCTAAGTGCGCGGCACATTATTATGCGGCCGATATTCGTCACCTTTTGTGGCTGTGCGCTGTGATGCAGGATGTTAGGCGCAGGATGGGTCAGGGAAACCAAAGCCGAATGTCCCAGATGATTTCATCAATTGGATACCAGACAACAAATGCGCCAACTCATTTCTGCAGTACCTGTATCACACAAAGCTGCATGCTTTTATTTGATGCGCTTTTGTTCGTTTCTTTTTTTTTTTCCTCACTTGATATATGCCTTGCTGCGTGTCCTCCGAATAGGTGAAAAAAGAAAGCCTTATCGATACACGTCGGCTGTATCGTGGACGCCAAGGACGCAATAGGCGTTATATTGTTGTGACACGAATGGGCACTTAGGATCCCGCTTGTTGTGGCCGTGCTTGTATTTGCGCGCACGGGCCTGCCCCGAGCGAGATCTGGATATGCCGTCAGAAGTGGGCGACGTCTCGTAAGCAGCAACGCTCGATGACATTATTCCATCCCGGGGATTCAGAGAGCGCTCGTCAGGTTATGTCGAAGGTCGAGCCAGAGCCGTCAGTCATGTTTGCCGTCCAGCAGCCATCAAGCTTAAATTTTAGCAAGGCAGCTAGAGGCCTTCCTTGTCGAGACAGCGGTCATTTGCGCCAAACTGCCCCAAAAAGGCATCTTGGCGGAAAATTGTGGCAAGCCTGCGCCAAATAAAGCACGAAAGCCTCCTTTCCTTTATGCTGCCTCGGTAGTAAAACTGGAACCAGAACCTGAAGCACACCGTTGCCATAGTCACCATCCTGGAACTCAGTGGAGCTGCCATGGCCACGGCTATAGACGATGCCATCGGCTTTCCATTGGCTGTTTTCTTGCATTTCTCTCCGGTCGATGTTTCAATGTACTGCCACGTTACGATCTTTTTTTTATGTTGTGCCGTTTGTGCTTCAGTTTAGTATTCTTCGTACCATCGCGGCACCAGAGCTCACTCGAGGAGGCCTGATGCCGGATCAGAAGTAAGCCTCGGGTAATGTCCAGTCCCAGCACAGTTGTTGGCTGTGCTGCTTTAAAAATAATAATATTAATATTTTTATTGGTCGTTTGTAGCGCGTCGGACGCGCAACACCTGGTGGAAGTCCTACGTGTCCCTACGTATAAACCTACGTGTCCATTTAATGGACACATAGGTTTATACCGCGATATACGCAATTGGAAAGTCATTCAATGGAGATTAAACTATTTTGGTAATTTCAGCCTGCGTTACTCATTGATGCGCATGCATGAAGCTGACTCCGCTATTATGTATTCATTACTTCAGTTAAAACTGATGCTACATCTGGTATATAGATGTATGTTGAACACTGCGACAATTCAGATTTTGGCCTGCGCCAGGCCTGCGCCAAGACATCCGCCGAAAGGTCAAAAGGCTTGTACCATGCAGTCATGCATGATTGAGCGAAGTCAGAAAAAAAACAAAACAAAAAAAGCCGCCAGGTCAGACGACTTTTTTAGACATGCAAGATTCCAGCTTTGCCCCAGGAGTATGCGAAAAGGCACGACGGCGTAAACGCAACAGTTTCGTTGCAAATCGTAACGTCGTTCGTGAGAGCGCTTTTAAATGCGCAAGTCCGCCGACTAGTTTGTTGTTGCCTGTACACTATGTACATGACAAATAGGCGTACTTTAAAAACTCTCACAGACAGGATGATTGCGGCGGGTTTCCTTGCGGCTGAGAGCTGCGAAGCGCCTTGACATTTTGCAAGTGTACGTTGACATACTGCTGTCAACGGCACTAAGCGAGGCGAGGAGACCGCCCGTGAGCAAGAACAACTTCCACTGGCAGAACATGACGCACCTTGCGAAGCCCCAGAATCCAGCGTATATGCCATTGAATAGCTACGTATTCCGATGCACGGTCAGCAAAAGGCACGTTGCAGCTGTCGCGCGATGCTGTACACATTATCACTGAGCAGCGGTGTCTTTTCTGCGGACAAGCACCGCACCTATAAGGACGTCGTCTTCAGTAGTCTACAAAATGTACACAATGCACTGGGACGTCAAAGGTCATTTCAAGGTAATTTGCGCGAAGAAAGTCGCTTCTCCCATGCAGCTATGACTTTCGTCCCTGCGACAGTAGAAAGTATTAAAACGGTGCTGCTAAGCATAGAACCTTGCTGAATGTGTACCGCATGTTGCTTAGTCTAGACACACGCAGGTTACTGTCAATGGCGCATCTGCTTTTTGCGAAGGCGACACTGACGCGGAGGTCTACTTTTTCTGGTTTGGCCAGGTTTATCGGGGTCCAGTGCTGAATCGCTGAATGTTCTTGCAACGTTTACAACGCGCATCCACTGGAAACAAACGGTATCCGCGTCCAGTCTATATGTCATGTCACTGCGCTCAGTTCTGTTGGACTTGCGTCCTGCATATATGACAGCCGGGAGTTGGGAAATTTACGACCGAGGTCAATTGAGCTGCTTATCTCCCGCTGTATCTCAATTGTTGCAAAGGCATAGTTTATTTGCAGATGAGCGTAATCATTACCAGCCTATCTTTATGTCCACAGGGGGCAGGGCGAAGGCCTCTCGCATTACATCTTCCTTGCGCTAGCTGATTCCAACTTGCCCTTACAAATGTTCTAGTTTCGTCATTCACCTAATTTTATGTCGTCCTTGATTGCGCTTCCTACCCTTGGCACCAATGTTGTAACTCTAATGGTCCACCCTTTAGGTGCCCTACGCATTACATGACTTTTCCAGCTCCATCTTTGTACCTTAATGTCAACTGTAAAATATCGGCTATCCTCGTTTGGGTTTTCTGTGTGTGTGTGTGTGTGTGTGTGTGTGTGTGTGTGTGTGTGTGTGTGTGTGCGTGTGCGTGTGCGTGTGCGTGCGTGCGTGCGTGCATGCATTTGAGGTTCCTGCAATAACGGTCACAACTCCGGGCTGCTTTAGATCGGGCACATTGAGAGCATTGGCTGTATTCTTTCCCCTCGGTGCCCTTTTATGGAGCGAAATATCTGAACGTTAGCGGCTGCATTCGTCACAGAACAGTATTTTTTTTTTCTTTCTTCAGTGAAACCTGGCGACCGCCTTTCTGGCTGATACAAAATGAAAGGAATCCCGTGCAACTGACCAGGCACAGTGCAGGTGCTCTTTCCGGGCTTTTCATCCTCGTGTCTTTCGTAATACTAAAATCATATATCATATGCGTACTTACCGAACGGAACGAGCAGACGAGTGTTTGTCTTCTGCAAACGAAACGCTGAGCCATTGGCTGAGCAGACGATCAGGAACGCTGCATGATCTGTGGTCGAAAACGTGCAAGCATAGACGCCGTTATTTATGTATCTTAACAGTTTGTATTATTATTTTTTTGCAAATTATAAAAATTTCAGTTCTGTTTTGAGAGCGTTTTAGTTTATAAATGCAGAAAGTTTTGCACAACAAGTTTAAATTTCGCGCGCAAGGCACGCCGGTCGATCGCAGCGCCTCACTGGTGGCGTCATCGCAAAAGCGTCCCCAGTTCTCCCATAGTTTTTCCGTACGGACGACACACTGCCCCATTCCATACACCTTACCATGCCGGTCGAGAATAGAGCCCATGTTTTCACTTTCGCGAGATTTCGCGTGACTCGGCACCGGACTTGTCCGCACATACAGCCGACGGCGTTTCCGGCGCTGTGCCAAGCTCGCTATCTACACAAAGTGCCAAAAGCGCTGCCGGTAGTATACTTTGACACACCCACTGCTGAGTCTCGCGAAAGTGAACTTGTATCTCCGAAAGTAATCGCCCTAGAATACCGCCCCTGTAATCGTTCTGGTTCGAAAGGAGGCTGAAGCCGTTCACATTTGTTTCGATTTAAACGAGTTACGTAGCTGTGTTCCTAAGAGAGCGATGTTCACGCACTGCCTACTTAGATGACTCTTGGGTCTCTTAACCGAACGTTTTCACAGGAACGCTCTGATATCTGTCAAGCTATCCGAGTTTCAGCCACTGATCGCGTTCACTACGCCCGCACGGGTGATATTGCTTCTAATGATTATCTTTGAATCACTTCTAGGCCCGAATCACTTCCACAAAAAAGACGTCGGATTGCAGGTACAGTGGGCGCGGTTAATTTAATGGCCGGAGGACATTTTTGCTTCTGGCAGACTTCACTGCCGGGGCCGTGTTTTATGTATGGTGCGATGCCGTGCTTCGTCCCGCGGTCGCTATGGTGGATCCGAACCATGACGCAGCAGGAGAGGCAAACTTTGCCAAGTTGTTTTTGCTCCCGTTCGACATGAACGACGCGATAAAACAGACAAAACCGCGGCTTAAAGTGCGCTGCTCGTGAGATGCACTGTAGCTCTTACGCATTCTGCCGCTCTATGCCGCACATCTGCGTTCTTGGTTCGCATGAGATTCACTGAAAGCGCAAGGTGGCTTTACAGGCGTGCGAGGACGAAAGGCGCAGTATGTGGTAAGCTACAAGGAGCTACGGGAGCGGCGGAGCTCAATCCATATACGCTTACTCGCATCCGAAAGCTGTGCGCATATGAGCGGCCTTCACTGTGCCGCCAACTCTGCAGCCATGTACGCTGCAACGAACCAGGTGATCGCCACAATGCCCTTTCCATGACGTTTTTCTCATTCTCCTGGCGCTTTTCTGCGGCGTTGTGCAGTCGTTGGCAGGAAGGAGCCCTGCCGTTGCAATAGCTAAAATTCCATTCGATACTCGGGGCGGTGGCAGTTTCTTGTCCAGTGCTGTACATATCAAATGACGGTAACCGTTTGCTCCTTGCAGGTTCTGGTTGAGTTTGACAACGCCGACTGGAAGCGGCGCGAGTGGATCCGTGTGTACGAGGACCCCTTCGCGGCGTTTCTCGTTGAGGAGACCCTGACGTGGCATGTGCGCAACTCCGATGAATCGCCGAGTCCCGCACTGGTGAGTGGCTTCTTTCCGTCCCTCACTGCAGGTGCGCGGCGGATGACGCTGGTTCGGCACGTGTGCCCGCCTCATCACGACCGTGACGACTTGGGAGCTTTTATAAACGCACTTGGACGTTCAATACCTTAGAGTTCACTGCGCAAAATGTAGACATTCAAGCGCATATAGCGTTGACTTGCATTATTGTTTTATTTATTTGTGTGTGTGTGTGTGTGTGTGTGTGTGTGTGTGTGTGTGTGTGTGTGTGTGTGTGTGTGTGTGTGTGTGTTTTCATTTACATTCTCTCACTTTTATGGCTGAGGCTATAATATATGCGAAGGTTCTGGCATGTCATAACTAGATGAAAGGCAGTATCGCCTGTTCCTCGTCTTCCTTCCACCTTTTGTTTTCGCGATAGAAGTTTCATTATTTTACTTCCCGTGCCATTGTCGATTTCACCGTAGACATTGTCGCTACGAATCCAGGTTTTTATCCTTAGATGGTACATTTAAAAACCGCTGATATTTCCTTGTGTTTCGCCTAATTAGAATGTAGGCCGCGACTATAGCTAGGTAACTTCATATAGCGTCCCGCGTTTCCCTGCGAAATGTTTATATCGTCTATCATTTTTAGTGGCGCGTTGTGTGGCCTTTTTGTTCTTCGTCGTTGAAGAAATATTCCAAATGCGCCGCAAATTAAATAAGCGTATTCCTAGCTGATGCTCTTGCTGCATAAATGTGACATGGCGTGCATCTTTCTGTAGAAGGTTAATGCCACCTAACTCTCTTTCCGCGTTAAGACGAGTTTAAAAGTCAGGAGCCTACGACACTTAGTAATACCGACAAGCAGTCTGTGAAGGGCAGTCTGTTTGAAACCGCTGCACGCATTCTCGAGAGAGAGAAAGAGAGAGGGAGAGGGAGAGGGGGGGGGGGGGGGGGGGGGCTTTAATGATATGCTGGATATGTTAGCCTGGCTGTTTGTCTGACATGCTGCTTCAGGTGATGGGTGATGAGTATGATATATGAAGTGATAGGAACACTTAACAGCACATAAAGTCGCACACATGTATACACATGTACACTATAGAGATATTTACAATGTTTCGTTAAGGCTCGGGGCCTGCAAGAACATCGGCAGCGCGTTTGTGGCGTGTAACAAGCAAGTGGTGCTTTGCCATGGTCTGAGAATGTGCCGCAGTTCCAAGCCCGAGTCCGTTGCAGGTGTAGTGCCGCCTTAAAGGTTCTCTCTCTTAGCAGCAGTGGTCGCACAGAACAAGTTGCAGGTCAAAGCACATTGGCGAGTCCGTCAGTTTAAGCTTGCACTTGGGCCACGTGGCCACTCAACGTGGCCACGTCGTGTAGGCCACGTTGAGTCTGGTGCGGTGTAGGCATGTTTGGTCTTCTTGTCTATTGAAACCTCGCAACATGTAAAAGTCACGATGGATCGATTTTGTTTTGGGCTCCGTACTGATGGCTCGCATCTGTCTAGAGCGATCGATGGAAATGCCAAGCATGTGCAGATACCAGTGTCGCCGCGTCTTTTCTCGGGAAAGGTATCTGGACCATTTCTCTCGAAGTGTCGTGTCCAGCTTTGGCAGCATGGTCAGCCTGGACGTTGCCTTGTTTTGCACAGTGGGCTGGTAAGCACTGCAGCACAACGCTATGATACAGTTCGCAGGCTTTATTACATAGGCGTCTAATGTCCATCACGAGTTGTCCCTGCATGCGTGGCGACTTCGGGGACTGCAGGACCGCTTTTGAGTCAGTGAAGATGGCCCAAGACTCAGCTTTCTGGTCTGTGATGTAGATAAAAGCTGCCGGCAGTGCAGCTAGTTCAGTGGCTGTAGCTGAAGTGCGGTGACTAAGAGTGGCAGGGACGGTAAAACTCGCAGACGGAATCTAGACACCGATGGCAGATAATGTTGGCGGAACGGAGCCACCAGTGTAAATGCGACGGTGGGCTCTGTAAGTGGTGTTAATATGCCCTAGAGCAAAATATGTCAGCACTGGGCCGGGATTATTTCTCTTGCTCTTGAATCCAAACACGAAAGTAACGCTTGACCACGAAGGAAATTTCCATAGTACCTCCGTCATAGAAGGGCCGGGAGCAAGTTTCGCACCACGGGACTGCTTTCTGAAGCAAGCGGAACTCGGGCAGCAAAGTGCATATGGAGCGTGTCCAGAGGGTAACGCAAGCGCGAAGTCGGGCGGCAGTACGCGCCACTTACATGACGCGTTTCGGTTGTGGCAGTCCGGTGTGTGGCTGCATTGCTTCGCTGCTCATCGCATTCACGTCGACATTCATGGTGAGATGGATTCTGCCGGATTCTTTAAAATAAATATTTTTGAAAAGCAGGTGGGGGCGCATGCATGATAGCTAAAAAAATGGTTGATTTAATCCCCATAGGAAACCTTTTTTTTTTTCGTTCTGTCACTTTATTGTGCATGTTCATAAGCCTCTTATTTCTGTCCATATCTATTAAAGAAGCTTAGTGCGATTTTGTACCATTAAAGTTTTTCTCGGTAGTTGAAGGAAATACCACTGCCCGAGCGGCTCACATTAAGCATTTGGCAAGCGAGAGTGCAAATTCTCACATCGCAGAAAAGGTCTTTCTAGCAGTGCGTGTATGCGTTCTTGTCAGTTAACTTCTTCCATCCAACGATTACAACAGCACCAAGACGCGACGAGGCCACTTCATTTTCCAGTTTTAGTTTTTGTGCTATTAGTTGGAATTGTGCCCTATATACAGGCTAGCCGAAACCTACCCGCAGCTTCAAGGTTGCTTTGGGGTATTTTATCTTGTGAAATGCCAAGTACACTTTTGAGAAAAAGTATACGGGCCACAGGGTCTCGGAAAAACTAAATTTATTTGTAATTAGCATGCATAAACTGAAATTAACGTGTACTCTGCAAAGTTCGCAATGCCAAGTTTGGGCTGCAGCCCTCAATTTCAAGTTGCATTGACAGTGAGAGGAAAAGATTGGCCTGATCGCGGAATCCCTGGTCGGTACACTTTTGTGTACGCGTGTAGTCAACAACGCACCTTGTTTTCCATTTTGCGTCGCTAATAGACCACACCAGTTTAACAGACGACACCCATTAAACAACGTGTCTATCTGGGGATATTTGAAACACTTTTGAAGTATTGTAGTAGACGTATTTAATCGGGGTAAGCTTAAAGCCGACCACGCAGTTAATGAGGTGGTTAAAGGGGTAACTGTTGTTGAAATGGCAGTCTGTAAGCTCGGACACAAGTTGCGTAGACGTGTATATTTCAAGCGCCCCTTGTGTTTACGAACCTAGTAGTTCGGTATTTTCGTACATATTGGGGGGAAAAAAAAGAAAGAAACGCCACCTGATTCCGCACGAAATTCTCATCTCGCAAGCCTGGGCTGCGGCCCATTCGCGCTAGTTTCGTAAGTCTATCATATAAGGGGTTTGCGCAGCGGGAAACATTGTCCGCGCATGGCGTCACCCCGAGTCTTGTAATTTCGCCAGCGAGCATTATCGAAAGCGGATGCCCAAAGCGTTTGGAGAGGGAGCGCGCGATGCTCGTTACGTAGTCTGCTGGCTCCGATTGTACTTGCGATCGTGACCTTGCGACCCATTTCACTGCTCATTATGATGACCGCGCAAAGGGCACGACCTGCCATGAAGACGGTAGGCGAAGGAGCGGTCAAGCGCGTCACGTAAGAGCTTGACCGCGAGGTCACTTGAGCCGGCTCCGGAGTGCCTTCAAGGAGTTGACTGCGCAATGAGAGGAGGACGGAAAGAAAGGCTCAAAACTTACCAAGAGCAGACCGCCAAATTTAGCGCGCACCGGTATTAACGTACGCATGCGCGGTGTTTCTGGCAACTCGTAGTCTCTTCTCGTACATGACACTGCCAGATTCGCAGTGCCACTTGCCCAAGAAAAACTATATATAGGGGAGCGTAATAAGTATTTGTAATACGAGCAGGCGCGGAAAGTCTGTTGTAGCTTAGCGGTGTGCAGCATGTCGTTGTTGGAAGATAGATACGACAGAATAGGGGGAGCAACAACAACAAAGCAGACGCGGGTTGACTCGGATGTTCTATTTCGGGAGCAGCATTATCAATTGGCAAAACACTCGAATATATTCAGGCATGCCCAAATAAAGCGAACTTCTTTTTTTAAATTTGGTTCTTTCCATTCAGTGTTACTATTTTCTTGCCCGACGCGCATGGCGTCTTATCACATCGGTAACGGTGTGCTGGTGGCATTCCAGCCAATCACCAAGAGTTAAAAAGGCGTATAAAGAAAGGTCAGTTCTTAGCAGCTGGACTGCATAGACACACGCGCCCGTAATGCGGATGCTACCAAAAATCGGAACAGTGTCAGTCACTGCGCGTGTGCGTAACTATTTTAGCGACTTGAAAAATTGAAATTAGCTACGCAAAGCAGCGAGGTAGCGATTATCAGTAGTATAGTAATCGAAATTACAAAAACAAACCATCCTGCACCACGCGTTTTACGGGCGAATAAAATGATAATAGAACTTCTTAATCATGTTGGCGGGGTTTACGAAACATTGTATTTTCGGCTTAGATGGGACATACGAAGGGAAAGACACGCACATTACTTTGTGGGTGCGTCTCTTTTATATGTCTCATCTAGCGCCCGAAGACAATGTTGAATAAAATCATACTGTTTTGCAGCTCATGCACGCATCTTTTCCTAATGCGCTATATATATATATATATATATATATATATATATATATATATATATATATATATATATATATATTGCTTCTTCTACTTCATCTGTTATGAAGGTTTTGGACACGACCATAAAAGTTCGTAGTGTGCTCACATTTGCGACAACCGAAATTTCAGTGATACTTGATGTTCTTTGAGGCATATATTATCAGTGACTCGGCTGGCCGACGTAAGCACTTCCGCATGAAAGAGGAATCGTGTGGACGCTGTCAGAAATATATTTGGCTGGCTTGTGTTTAACAAAACAGCAAGATTAAACGTTTCTTTAACTGTGGAGCAAACATACTAGAGCCTATTTTTATCCGAGAAAGAAAAAAATGCAAAAGCCGTCTACCAAAAGTGCCTAACGGGTTAAATCAAGCTCGAGGAAGTTTTAGTTAACGAGCCGTCCGGTTAACGTATACGTAGCCTTACTGCCGTTGCATTGTTACCGAGTTTGCCGTAAATAACATTCAGCTCTTTTGTAAACATTTGAGTCGCCAAATATGGCAATACACTGCAGTAGTAGTGGCTGTTATTCTTTTTCCCCCTAAACCTAACGCTGCGTTCGAAAACAACCATCAGCTTTCGCGAATAATAGAGGAAACGTATCACATTAAGAAAATGTGTGCGTCAGCTGCACGGTATACCGCTTGTTAACCGGTAACACAGGTTCAGCAGGTGGCTTTAGTTTTTTTTTGTTTTTGATGAATAGGTTATAGTGACTAACCAGCAACTATATAGTAAACCTTGCTGCGCGTGCTCGATCATTTTGTTCGGTTTATGTGTGCGGCGTATGTTTCGAAAAGGTAATCCCTCTTCGTGTGGCCGTCACTTGGGCTATTCTTTATTGTTGCGCTTTAAGGTACTCGCAATTAATTTCAATTAGCCAGTCCGCCTCGCCGTCCAACTAGTATTTGGAGTGATTGTGCAGGGTATTAAGTAACTTCTACTGAGTCGCCTTGAGTTTCTGAGTTTAGGAAATGCGTCCAAATCGAGATAATTGTAAGTGCGTTTTCATACGCGCACCTCTAGTGGGTACCAGTAAACATCGCAGTTCGGTAAAGTGCACCTGGTGTGGTGATTTAAGCGGAAATTGTCACTTACTGTGTGCGTCGTGCTAAATTACGTTTCATTTGTGAATGGGACTTTCGCAACAACTGCGTGACTTCGACAGTTTCCTGGCATAAACTGCACTTTGAAAGATTACGAAATTCTTCCGCTTTAAGCGCTCTGTCAAAAGACAACTTGCAAGGCCGGAGTACTGTAACGATTCCGTTTAGCGCATGTTCCATCTTCTCGCTTCGCCACGTTATGGCTGCACAATCGGCCGGTCGTAAGCGTCGGCTGATCGGAGTGTGATAGAACCGGGCGAAGCGAATCGTTGCATCGCACCGTCCCCTAATTTCTGTTTCTTGTGCTGTCGCGTAAGTACTTGTTAGCTCAACGACCGTTTTCTTTTTCAAGCGTAGCGTCACGGACCCTTCCGGACTTTCCTGACCACGGATGCTCGTTGCAGCTGCGGTCTTGCCGAACAGCTCTATACTTAACAAATAAATAAAAAATAATTACGTGCCTGATGGTGGGATTTAACGTCGGTCCCCCCCAGCACAGCAGCGCGATGCATGAGGCTGCAGTCGCACGTACACTTTTATGGCTGCCAACGCCGTCTAGCTCTCGGAGACGATCGCCGCACTTGTGTCGCAGTGCGGCGGCAATTTGTATGAAACAATTAACGGTTTCAATGAAATTACCATTTCAGTAGCCGTTGGCAACAAATTTGAGACGGGAAGTCTGTCGGTTGGTTCTCCTGCCTCAATTTCGCTGTCGAGGTGGCAAGCCCGCTCAGTTTCCCTATAAACATACGAACCGCTTCTCGCCTGTGGCGAGCTGACCTTAACGGTGTGGCGTTTCAGGATTTACCATGTCGTCCACCTGCGTCACATTTCCGTTCGTATGTCGGAAGGAAACGGTGAGCTATGTTTTACGACTGATATTCTGCAACACTGTTGCGGCATAAATGTGGGAAATCATGATAGTGCCCCGAAAAAATGGCAGGCTTCATATTTGCAATTTAACCCCCACAAAGCCCAAATAACATTAAAACAACTTGCTCGCACTTATTATGGCCGTGGAGGGTATAGTGGTACGAAAAAAAAAAACAGTAGAAATCGTAACTGAACAAAAATCATTCGAACATTAAATAATAAAGTATTCATTTATAATTTATTTGTACAATTTATATAATATTAATTTCTAATTAATAAATCGTTAATTATTTGCTGAACTATCCACAACTGAAAGAAGCAGCTTCCTTCAAGCTATCAAAAACGCTCGTATGGGCTGTCTATTGGGTTTCCAGCGCTTAAATGAGTCTTTTGGCATCCAATTCTGTGTATCAGAAATATGTTGATCTTTGTGTAGTTATGCGTACGCTCTGAACTTCAGCATTTAAGAACAGATTGCTGAAATCGTTAGTTTACTATATCGCAGTGAAGCGCCGCCGCAAGATGTGTGGGCGTGTAGACGAAACGCAGCTACAAGGTCAGATGCAGCCTACAACCGAGCATGCTACTTTTTTTTTTTTAAGTGTTTACAGTAGCAATAAAACTGTCCATTTGAAGTGAGGGATAGTTCTCTTCTGTGGTCACTTTTTTCTTGGATCGCCTGCTGGAAAAAGGAAGGCTCTCCTACTTTTGCCCGGCGCTCCGCTAGGTGCTGCCATTGCGCACTTTGTGTCCCATTGGGAGCATTTCGCGCTATCAGGTGAAACCTCTGTCCCCTAATAGATTCTAGCATCGATATTTTAGCCGCCAGCGAGTGGGGGGGGGGGGGCTTCATCTGCGACTTGCGCGCTTCCCTAAAGGATGGTGTTCATATCGCCGAATTCACTGTAGTAAGTGATTCACAAGTCACTCGTACCCGTTGCACGCGTTCGTGCGTCAAGACGTAACGTGTAAAGAGGTCGGTGGAGACGTGCCTAACGTTATTAATGGGAGCGTCACTGCTGGCTTCCACTTGGCTTACCCTGGCGGGTAGGCGCGTCTTCACTGCGATAAAAGGGCCGTTGGGAGGGGGTCGCCCGCGCGAAAGAGCTGCGCGTACGGGGTCAGTGGCCGGGCTGCGTGCCAGGATGAGTCACCTCGTGCCAGGTGCTGCGTCCCAGGCGGTGCGCACTGCTGTGCGCAGCAAGGTGCTCGGGCCACGGCGCCGCCTCCTTTTCTGTGCCTGGTCGGGGCGTGGTCGAGGCCCGCTGGGTATGCAGTACCGCAGAGGCCGAGGAACGACGATGTAAGCGCACAGCGGCAGGGATTCGGCAGAGATTTCCAGGGTGCCCACTGCGTGCTGCTCGGCTTTCTTTTTCGGTCGTGTGCGTCCACGTGGCACCCTCGAAATTGTGGAAGGTTTCGAGTTTGCTTTTAAATGTGCTCCTGAGGTTTCATTGCCGAGTTCCCACCTCGTGGAAACTTCGCCCGCGTCGTCAGCCCTGCGCAATTCATTTTCCTCCTGCCACGTGTTCGACCTCTTCACTCATCTATAGCAACCCGTTGTGTGATGCGATAAAGGTCCACTACTTGTATCCTGGAGAATTGGGTCTTGGTGCTTAGTGCAGGATTAACACTGTAAGTAACGCTAAATACAATAGCAGGGACAAGGCGGATCGGACTGTCGCATGTCCTCCTCGTTATGCAACAAAGAACAGATACCATACTTCGGCACATTGCAGCTGATGCAGGATGTAAAGTGAGCTAATTTTAGGGTACGACGCATGGCTTTAAACAACGGGTATCTTTATAGAATGTGAATGTACGGTTTGCATAACTGCGTAACCGAGGTAAAAAGGCATGTATGATAGTGTATACGTCCGCTTTGTTTTTTCTTAGCATAAAGACCATGTTAATCTTCTGTATAGAATGCGCCAGAAAGACCGCGTTATACAAGTTCCCTTTTCTTTTTTAATTTGTGCTCGTGTACGCACTTTTGAGATGCTAACTTCGCGACGGCGTAATTAGCAAATGTCGTTTACATTTACACCACAAAGTTCCAGGCGGCCGTTAAAATTTGAGATGCCCACAATTCTCGTAAATAGTGCTCCTTTAGGAATATTTGTCAGTAACATTTGCGTCGGTCTGCACAGTTTCACTGGCCTTCCCCGTCGGAGGCGTGACGTATGGCGTACAGAAGCCAACGCCATATCGCGAGGTGGTTGTGACTGATACTTGCTTATCACCAAACTGGCTGCAAAGCGTCACCGGCTTCCCCCGCGGGTCGATCTAATCGAGGAGGCCATTTCCCTCCCACTGATTTGCAGTGAAGGGGAACGAGAGTAAACTTTGATCCCAGATATCTGGAAGCCCCGCGTTCGAAAAAAAAAAAAAAATCCTGCGAAGTGGAGTTTTCTTATAGATGAAGGTCGCCTTCTAGTTTGTTTATACGAATACTGTGCTAAATTTCATTTGTATTATAATTTTTGAAGGTCACTGCAAGACGAAAGAAGAAATGAATGCCTTCTTCGCTTTACATCAGAAGGAGGATGCAGGCAGACCTAGCCTTGCAAAAATTGCCGTCAATTGCTCCGCCTGAACGTTGCCTATAAACCGCGATACCGTCTGAAACACTTTGCAGTACAACTAGCAAGACCAGGCCTCAGAAGCAAGTTGATTCTGACCCCAATACATTGCGCTTTTTGCGAACCACGACGACCCATACGGCTCACCATTCACTTCCCAACACTGTATCACGGAGGAACTTTAGGAGGAGCCGAAGCACCTCTCTCCTAAATATCAAACGTCCTCGCGGGAATAAAGTATCACTTGCATTTGAGTGTGGTGCCGCCTTGCGCTTGACTTCATCTTTAGTATATAATGTTCAATATCACGAAAGCTTGACAATGCACACACGACGACGGCGATCCAAATCCTGTCTTGTACCGCCAAGCAGTAGTTTGCGCGGACCCTGTGCGCATGCGATAAAGGAGAGCGGCATCAGTTAAGTCCATCGTCATGGTGTTGGACTTAACAGAACTGATTACTAACAAAAAGCATTACTTATCCTTGGCAAACGGCAAGCAGGTGCTGCTATGTTGGTTTGGTGGCGACGAGCTTCGCTGTAGTTGGCGTGCTTCCTACTTATCATGTCGCTTCCTATCAAGTCGAGGTAAGCATTCGGTGCAGGCAATGGACTTCGCCTGTCGCGTCAAATCGAGAGAATGCGTTACATTTTCTGGTCGTCTGGGCTAGTTTTCACACGGGCTGTTCACAGTGCCATCTCGTAGCTGCTGCGCAAGGTGCGTGTAAACGCTGGAGGGCGGCGCGCGGGCTGGCGAGTTGCAACCAGCACTGACGAAACAGGCGCTGTTTCTTCTCGTTGACGCATGATGCTGTCGCTTAGATTTCGAGCCGCCAGGAGCGAGTTCATGCAAATGTTATGGAATGCGGCTATTGCATTGAGGGCCGGGGTTCTATTCGAATGATGTTCTTTCTCGCGCTTCACCAGTGGCCCGACCAGTACACCGCCCATGTAACGGATGCAACTGAATAGAGTCGAGCAAAAGGAATCCTTGTACATTATATACCAGCACTGGACTGGACTCCCTTGCGTCGGATTCACGTTTACATCTGAACCTATACAGACCGCCCGTCGCCGTCAAAAGCTGCCACTGGCGCCGATCGCTTCGTTCTTACGCAATCGCTCGCTGGCGCGAATTTAGCGGTTACACCAAGGCCAGCGGCCGATCTCATCTACGGGGTCGGGCCGAAATTTCCGTAAACTTGTAGCCCAGGCCGCCAAGTCAGTGCTTAACAAGCCGGCTATTAAAAGTAACGAGTCGATCAGCGACCTCACCGATTACTCACGGCTTAACTCGGCATGTTAGATGAAAAGTTGCAAAATGGTTGCAATTTTTTGCTCTCCGCGTTTACTTTCTTGCGCGCTGTACGTGTCCAAGGCGTGCATTCGTGCAACAGTTCCGTTCCCCGCGCGAAGAGCAAGCATATTAGTCGCGAAGGGGCGTATTCGGCTCGGAGCCTCGTATGGCGTGTTGGGGAAAACGGCGCCTGTAGATACTTGAGCCGCGCGTGGTTCTGCTGATATCAGGAGAGATAACCTGCTTATCTTTGGGACTAGATTGCACAGTTTACAGCTGCTCATATATCCTTGGAATGCCGCATTCTGTCTGGCGTGATGCGAAGTAAGCACTTTTCTTGCATTACTGCCTGGAGGGTCTGCTTGCGCAATATGCTGCTGCCTGGGAAAACAATAATAAATTGGGTCTTATCCTTGTCACGCCGGGCCGTGTGGTCGTGTTGGACGAGTGTGTAGCCCTGGGATCAGCATTCAAGGTCAGCAGTTCGCGGAAAATGAGCGGATGCGTACGGCCGCTGTTGTGTATTTCAGTGCACAACTGTGTGCTCGTTGTCTTTAAAAAAAAGAAAAAAAAAACAATGTTAGGCTGCAGGCACACAAACTCTCGAATCGTGTCGCAAAATGGTGGACAGACACACTGCAATTATGTGGTCGCATGGCAGTTAGCAAAAAAGACGCGGAAACTCCTCTGGGAGTTCTCCGAGTACGCATAAGCATTGTGCCGCTTGCTCATCACCACGCAGCCCGGTGTAGATGAACATTAAACTTGATCCGACCAGTATTATAAACGACAGAGCTGCGGCGACACGTACTGTTGCGGGCGACGGCGCAAGGTGAATCGACGACGCAAGTAAACCATAGAGAATAAACTACTGCAGGTGGCGGCGCCAGGTGCGCTGATGACGTTCCGACCATTCTAAGCCGTTATCGCTCTTAAGCGCCTTATCCATCCGCGTCGAACCCTTATGAGCCGCGCGGGCCCTATCTGGAAAGCGATATACGATGGGGGCAGAGAGTGCGGCGAGTGCTGAAAGCTTGCGCGCTGTGTTCTCGCCGCTTAGTTCGCGTTGAAGGCAGCACGGAGGTGAAATCGCTCGCTGCTGCGGGCCTAATTTTGAAGGCGGACGGGCGGCTTTTATCGTTAGGTAAGCATAGAAATGCTTACGCATTTAAAGCTATATAACATGCTCGAGAGGCATTGGGAAGGGTGGTCATTGTGTGATATTGTCTACGAATACACGACCATTGACTATGTTGGAGCTATACATTTTATTTTTCCATTCTTATAAGTCGCGCCGAGTGACCAAGTGCAGCGATAACACGATCCTCACCCTGCCCGAACCAATGATAAGCGATAAGAATGGAAAAGGGAATGGAATGGAAAGCCTGCCGAGCTGAACCGTTACAGGCGGTCATTCTTCTCGTAATTGTACAGCAGCAACAGCAGAAACGTTGCACTAGTTAACCGCAGTGATGACTGAAAGTGCGCTTGTTTCTGGAGCACTGCATCAGGTGTTCGTATGCTTCATCGAGCGTTAACAGGGTTAGGTCATGTCTATGCATGTGGGTGACCCCTCTATGGCGTATGGAGACGAGTGGTCTCTTTCAGTGGCGCCGTGTTTCGTGGCGTTACAGTGTCCCTTGCATGCGGCCAGGTGAAATGCGGTTTAGTATGCGGAATGCGGTTTAGAATGCAAACCAATGCAGCAGGGAACGGAGAGGTGCCGTTTCACAGAATACCGGGTATCTAATGAAAGTAAAATTGTCATCCACTTCGCTTTGACAGAATGCTACACAAACTGAGCGGTTACGTCCTCCGAAAGCATACTTTACTGTTAGCAAAAAGTTCATCCTGAACCTTGAGTCGATCTCGGGAACCCCTGCCTGACTATAGGTTGTCTGGACTAGCAGATGGCAGGCAGCCCGAGAGCGCATTTCCCCGTGTCCAGGAATACTATTGTACTTCTGCAGGGCTTTTGTTGATTCATTTAGCCTGCCGATACCACGCCACGTAAAGTTTGTATCTGCTCACGTACAGAAGGATCCCTGTGGGCCTCATATCGCGCTATGCTGAAATGCTCAGTTGCTCAGTCACGTATCGACTAATTCGTGCGATCTGTCGATAGGGGCCACGATAGTGATCCTGTGTTTCGCTGGAGACAGAACTGGATTAATTCCATGTCCCGCATTCTTCAGTATAGTCGTTATTCTAGTGACGACGAGGCGCCCAGACCCGAGGCCTGTTCAATCATGCATTTAGACGCGAGTTGGTACTTTCGCAGGGAGAGTAATGTCTCAGCCCTAGGACACGCCGAAGCTGGCGAGGAGGTGTGGTTGAATAAATAAAGATCGCCGAGAGGGGGCTGCGTTCGTCTGGGCGGTCAAGCGGACGCCGCCCGGCGTTTCGGGGCATTCCTTCCCCGCTCGTCTCGTCGTCTGCGATTGCGGTAATCGCTCCGCAAATGGTTTCTCGCCGACGGCGTCTGGAGAAAGCTCTTGATGCGGCCATGTCCCTGGTGCCCAGAAGGAAGCTGCTTCTTCCTTTCGTTCTTTTTCCTTGGCCCTTGCTACTCTTCCCTCCACTGGCCATCATTATACGCTGGCAGGTTTGTGCGCTGATGCCACGAAGCAACGTCCGCGTCGCAACAAAAGCAGGAAATGAGGTCGATGGGGTATTTTCTTGTTCAGTTTTTACTTTCTCTTTTTTTCTTTTGCGTGCTGGGGGAGGGGCCCATTTTGTGTTGTTTCCGCTGTGCACCTTGTGCCAGGCCTTCTTTTTTTATTCTTTTTCCTTTCTTTTTCTTTTTTTTATTTTCGTTCTTATAAGGCTTCTCGTTTGTCCTGAGGTTGTGTATGCCACTCAAAAGTTGTGCATGTTTACTTCCGTTGGTTGAATGGTGTTTAGCTAGGTCGCCGGTGCTTTGTGGTGCGTTTGCATCACGCTTTCTACTTCCGCATCCGCAACATTCTTTCGTTGCGTGAACGTTACAAATGCGCCCAGGCACCTTGACGACACCGCACTGATTGGCGGCACGCACTGGTGCTCATGTGCCTTCTCTCGTGCTTCACCTCCTTGCTCTGCTGGGACGTACGCAGTGCTTGCCGGCTGCCGAAACCGGGTGCAAGGCGCCGCTGACTGCCACCAACGATAGCACTTCATTCCGCTTTGCCCTTCGATGTGCCCTCTGCGGAAATGGGGCGCGTGTTCCTTCCGTCCGTTGATAAAAGGATCGAGCGCGCCTTAACGGCCTGCTGTAAAACGTGATGGCCGGCGATTGCTGCTAGCGAAGAATGTCGCCGTACAAATAGCCTGTTTGTGTGGGTGCTGTATGAAAATTGCTAGCAATGCCTTCTTTCCTGCCTGTATCCATCCCTCGTCTCTTGTTCGTAAGTATTGTGCCATTAGGTGGGAAGACTGCCGTCAGATCTGTATATGTTTGCGGTCTGTGGCTAATGGCTGGCTCTTCCACGTCAACTTCTCGCGACGTCGGTGTTACGCTTATGATGTCATATCTCGAAGCCGTCTCTGTACAAAGCCCGTATGCTTGACGCATGCAGCTTGAGTTGAGAAG
The DNA here is from genome assembly GCF_038994185.2 of Dermacentor albipictus. Lineage (NCBI taxonomy): Eukaryota > Metazoa > Arthropoda > Arachnida > Ixodida > Ixodidae > Dermacentor > Dermacentor albipictus. The sequence goes on from NC_091821.1 coordinate 252,171,985, forward strand.
TAAGCAGGTTTGAATATCGCCAGGACTCTTCCGGGTCTCGCTTGGCATTTTTCGTCGACGCAAATGACGGAGCAGCTGCGAACTCATGTCTTCCTGGAATGCCTATTGTGTTCAAATGTACTTACATAGCGTCTTACGCACACAAGCTGTACCTACCACACGCTGAGCCTCCGCGTGCGTGCACATGTTGAAATGTCATTACCGAGCTGCGTTGGTAATGTTCTAATAAGAATTGCCTAGATTTGTTAGATGCCTTCCAGAAGTTTTTTTTTTCTTTTCTTTTTTCATTGTCATTATGAACAAAGTTGAGCCAGCTCAGCTGATGCGTCACCGTATGTTATTGCAGTTGCCTATCACTTGCTGTGTATTTCTGTACAGAGTTCGATCAGTTCTCTGGTGCAGTATTTAGGAAACGTGGGTCAACAGAAACGTTACGGTGCTTCAGAAATAGCAGTCACTGTCGGCCCACGTACAAGATGGTCCGAGCTCATTGGTTTCTGGGCATACGCATTGGTGCCGGCAGTTTCTTAAAGGAGTCGACCGCCATGTCGAATTACGAGCGTCAGCATCCACCCATATTGTGGCACCGTGTCCAGACTACTTCAACTATTTGCGCCTTCACATCAGTATCTGTTGGCCTAACAAACGCGCCTATGAACTTTGCGGCACTCGTACCGGCATACTGATTCTTACTTCCTTTAATGGTTGTTTCTTTGCTCCCCCTCCCCCCTTTCAAAGCCTTAAAGAGGGTGCATGTGTATTTAGCCTTTAGTTAATGGTATTATGAAGCGAGGGCCATCTTAGGGAGATTGAATGACTCCTGGCAAATACATCAAGCCCTCCCGAAGCTTTTTCTTTTTCCTGTCTTCTCTCCATTCGGTGACCGCGAACGCCTGCAAAGGAGCCAGCGCAGACCCTTGTGAGACAATGTGGGCGACAGGCGGGAAAGGGGGGGGGGGGGTCTAGCCGGGTGGAATGGTTCTCGTCGCTTCCTTGTTCTCATTTCGTGTTTTGCTTGGCTCGCCCTAAGCGGATGCTCGGTAGGGAAGCGTTCCGGTGCTTTTCTGCGCGCTTTTTTTTTTTTTGGCGGTCATTCCTGGCGGCAGTTGTTTTACTCTCGTCCTCGAAGCCACTGGCGGTCTTTGTGCACCCGCCTCTGTAGCATTCTGCGAGCAGGCCTTCCTCCCTCCCTCCGGTAGCGTTTCCATAGCGACGACCTGGATGCTGCTGGCCTCTTCGATCGGGCCCGCCTGGAGGGAGCCGCCGGCTTCCACCGCTTGCTCAGCGGGCTTTTTCTGGGGAAGCTCCCTTGCTTGGAATTCTGGGCACCGGTGGGGGGCGCCGTGAGGCGAAAGCTGTCAGCCCACGCTGCCATTATTTCCTTTCTGGCGGCGCGTACTTTTTCTTTCACCCTCGCTCGCCAGCTTTGGTGCCGCGTTTCGTCGGGGTCGTGTGAGCCGCGGGAGTGCCCGCCTTCGTTTTTCCCTCCCCCATTTGATTGCTGGTTCTGCACCGGAACCCTGCGGGGGCTGCCGCTTCCTCCCACTGCGTTCTCTTTTTTTCTTTTTACGCCTGCTTCTCGTCTCGGAGTCCTCTTTGAACGAGGGCCGGAGCCGGGGATGAGGGGAGTTCGAGCTTTCAAAAGGGGCTGCGACGAGCGTTTCACCACGACGGCCGAGGCTCCTTTTCCCATCTGGCCCTCGTCTCAGCATGCAATACCGGGAGAACCGGGTGTATCTTTCGCGGCACTTTTTGCCTGCTCGGTGCCCGGTGCGCTCTTCTCGGGAGCTTGTAATTTTGCTGTTATGGCCGTGTTATATTGCGGCATCGCAGTCTTCCTTTGCGCGCCTGCCGTGCCATGCACTGAGGAGGGATTTCTGTCTGATCAGACGGACGGTACCTATAGCCGCTTGCCCCTTTAGCGAGGAAACGACAGGTTTAGCTTTCCTTTTTCGCGCCCCATCGGCGCACGTTCTTGGTGCAATGCGGGGAAATCGACGCCCAGAGTGTTTGGCTGCTCTCTCATGGTTGTCAGGCGCTCTGCCGCAGCCTCTGGCAAAGCACTCTGTAATCTGGTCTGCCTGAGACAACCTGGGATACGTGGGTGCTATGTATGTCTTTTATCTTTTCTATTTTTCTCTCCCGCTTAATCCGACTCTTAATCGCGTTCTAGGTGTCTCACTCTTTCCTTCGTCTAGAACGCCTCTGCCAAAGCCGTAGCTGCTCTGGTTGGGCCTCAAGTTTCTACTTTCGTCGCTCTATTTCCTTTTACACGTGTATCATTACTGCTTCCGAAATCATTAGCGTGTGCCGTCTGGTTTAATTGCTCTATCGGCTTATGTCCGACCCTCCAGTTTATCCTAAGCCGCGAAACAGGCTCGGTGATTGCCCTGCGAGTTTGTTACGGCTCCTGGATTTTCCTTTCTGCGTGTTTTGTTGATTTGAAACTGCAGGTTTGAGAACTTACCGAACAGGAACCCACTTCAACCTATGCTTGTTCGGACAAGTTTCTGTGGCGTCTTGCAGTGATCGCCGTACGACGTTTAGGCTAATCTCAGCATAAAAAAGCCTGCTCTAAGACTCGTTTCAGAAACCTTAGTTTTTCCCTTTGCTTTTTCGGCTCCGTTATTATTTCCGTAGCAAAGGTACTAACTGAAGAAACGCGTGTCCCATTTGTGTGATTCGGCGCCTTTGTACTACATAAACCGTGTAGCTTTTCGCTCGCAGCAGGTCTTCTGATGCTTTGTTCGGCGTCCTGCTACGCCAGCGTTGTGATCCTCCTTGTGGTAGTCGCCTGCCAGCTTTCCTAATTCCTCTGTACTTTTTTAAAATAATAATAAAATATCTTCGCAGGCCGCCTACTGTCACGATGGTTGGGTGGATTGGTTTTTGGCATATTTTGTATTTCTTTCGTCGGTACTTCCTGCTGCAGCTGAAGTGATTTCTGTGGTTTTGCTTTTCAAGGAAAGTCCCTTGACACCAGCCCATCGTTTTGATAATCGTGACGGATAGCTTTACCTCCCCCCACCCCCCTTTCAGCTGTACTTTATAGCGTAATGTGTAACAGATGCAGTTATAAGTGCGAAGTTGTAGTGAGTGAAGAAAGTCGGTTGTATGTTGTGCTCTACATTGCGTGCGTGGCATTAGCGGCGCAACAGATCGCATGGAGAGGCGTGTTTAGTTGCTGGGCGGGAGGATATTATATCGCCACTGACTTCGCGTGGTAACTTCCGCGGCGCGTCTTTCGTGCTGCCGCGTGCTGGTTCTCGTGTTCCTTAATCGCTGGCTTGCGGATCCCGCGGAAGCTAGACGAGTTGCGCAAGCCGCGTACCCGAGCGCCTGTCGTCCTGCGAGGGACCCCGCTCTCTTCCGGCGTCCAGCAGACATCGATCGGTGGCCACGCACGCGCGCCTCAGCTCCCCTCGGCCCCCCAAGGTTAACGAGAACGCGGCGCAGTGCCGTCTCCTCTTATGTCGCGTTTGCCAAACCCAGACTCGTGCAGTGGCGCAGCAGCCGTCAGTTCTGGTTTTTTTTTTCTTTCTTTCTTTCTTTCGAGAACGAAAGTGTGCTAATCCGCCTACACCTTGTTCATAGAGCAACCTTTTACAGGCGGCGCAGTGAAAAACAGCGCTTTGAACTCGAGGTTCTTCAGAAAGCTTGCAACTCGCTGATTCCGTATTGGCATTCGTTGAAAGTGAAGCGCACGTAACTCGCGAATAAAAAGCGTCAAATCGAAGTCCGTACTGGAGCCCAAGGTATTTATAACCACATGCCTGATCGATCGCCCGGCCGCCTCGTATGTAGAGCGTCAGTATACTGCGCCGTTGAGTGAATCCATGAGACTGAGTCATTTACGCGGACTCTTGTTGAAACAACTATGCTGGTAGTGGTCTGGTTTTTTTCAGTTTGCGCACTGCCTCACAAATTCGTCAGCTGAGCCCTGCGAGCAGACAAAATTCAGTGGGCAACAAACATGGATGGTTTTTCTTTTTCGGACACGGACAAAGAAAGACTAACCGTATCGAATTCGAATGAAAGCTCGCCTCATATAGTCTGAAATCTCACCGTTCGAAAGTTTTTTCACGTAGGAATCCACGTAAACCTGTAAACTCATCTCACGAAAGCTGATGGGCCAGATGCAAGAATGTGCGTGTCTTATGGCTGCCCCGTGACTACGACCTCTAAAATAATTTCTTAATTATGAGTGGTTACGCATACGAATATCGGATATCGGATATCCTTAAAATTCACAAAATGCTCTTGACGTGTTCATTTTTTTTTCCGCATAATTATGTGTATCGCATTAAGAAACATCGCCAGGAATTTAAAGCCAAATTCGTGCGACGAGCGATTTGTCTTGTGTAATACCATTCCAACCGCATTGCAACTCGTATGGGCATGAGATCTAACAGCATTGGCAGTACCTTTATGAAAGCGCTCTTGAAAATCCCGTTGTTTGGAAGGCTACCATTTATGTAAGGCCACCTTTCTTTGTGTCTGTAATTTTATACCACATCAGATACCGCTGCGCAGTTGACTTTTTTTCCCCCTTCTTTCCCCGAACAAGTGGGTGGAACAGACGTCCAGACAACGTTTGTTTATAATTCTGGAAAAATGTACTCGATTCTACCGTTTCGTAATATGTAATGGAGCTGAGGGGCAATTTTGTGGCCTCATGCCATGCCGATGATTTCTTTGCGTTGGTTCGTTCTCGTATTTCCTGACCTTCATCATATTCTGGGCTTGTTTCATTGGTTATTCTTGCATTCCAGTTTATGTCTGTCTGTGTTTGCGCTGTAGCACTGTTTCTCCTGTCGCTCTCGATCCCTTTCATTTTTAGTTCTGCTCGTGTCGTGTGCTGTATGCTTGCTGCTATATTGCCCCCATTAATGACCGTTGGGCGAAATGTGGTTCTGATGTAAATGAATATGCAGGGACAGTATCGACATGATAAAAGCGTAACATTATGTTCAAACGTTTTCTCTGAACAGCGAAATTACGCCACTTTATACCGCAAGCAATCCTTTGATTATACAGGGCGTCCCAGCTAACTTAAGCCAAAGTTTAAAAATATGCGAAATACCACGTAGCTGGATAGAACCAAGGTACTGCTGTTTGCCGTCGCTTGGAGATACTTAGGTTATCTTTATCCTTCCGGTTAATTAGATAATTAGTCTTAATTCATGAATCAACTTCTCAGATAATATATTTAGATGAAAAGTGTCAGTGAGAAAATTTTAGGATGACATGAAAAACTCCCGATTCAGCTTTCTGTTGCTCAATACGTAATACATAAAAGTATTTCCCGAGCGTGAAAGAAGCTCGTGAATGCACGCAAAATGTACGCGCGACTGACCGCTCGAGGCAAATTTTGAAATTGAATTGAAATATTTATTGAAATTAATATAAAGTTTATATAAAGTATATAAAGCAGAGTTTCTCTAGCGCAGAAGCAGCTACTGTAACAGTTACGCCACTGTCGCTTCTTCAACTCCGCGGGCGATCCGCAACATCAGATTGCAGTTTTGGCATGTAAAACCGCAGGAATTATTCAGCATTAGCACGTCATCATGCGTCATAATGTGGTCCGATCCCAAAGATAGTGCATACAGTCAAGAAATCGAGGCAAGTCGACGCTCCTCCTACTCCTTTCACGCCAGGGGTGGCACCATAGAGTGCAGTGCCCCATTCTCGGCCCCATTCTCACCGCCAACTCGCTCAGAAGAAAAAATGGCTGTGGCTTAGGTAAGGTTAAGCCCAGGATGCGAAGCATACTAGCCTTTATTTTAGTTGTTGAACTTCACACTGTTTAGCCTGGTGAACTGCTGTTGCTTGGCTATATTTGGTTCGGCTAGACGAAGAAACAACTCATGCATTACTGCTTCGCCTTCAAGAGTGGAACGCGACAGCGTTCGCGTCGACCCGCCAAGGGGTGTAAGACAATGGGCTACAGGGCAGCGACTACGCGCCCCGCATTGGACGCGGTGAGCGTCGAGCAAAGCAGCGTTCGGCGCGGCAACGAAATGTGCGCCTGAGCAAGAGACGCACGCCTTAGAAACAGCTCGTTTCTAAGGCAACACCGCATTCACTAGAGGCGCTTTTGTACCGCTTTGAAGCATCGTACTCGTGGCTCAGTGGTAGCGTCTCCGTCCCACACTCCGGAGACCCTGGTTCGATTCCCACCCAGCCCGTCTTGCAAGAGTTGAGCCAAAGCCACTTCTCCTCTGTCGTGACGTCACGGTGTCACGTGATTTCATGGCGACACCGCCGCGCCTGAGGAGCTGGGTTGAGCTCTCGTAATATGCTTCGCATAAAAAAGTTAAATCATCTTCGAACTTTTCAATAATGTCGTGCGAGCGTCGACCGCACGGCATGTCGGCGGCCTGATAGCGGCGAAAGGCACAACAGTGTAGCACAAGAACTGGAAATCGCCTTGCGCAGCCCCGCGTACTGTCGCCGATTCCGCCGCGCCTAGCCGCTGACACGCCGTGCAGCCGACGCTCGCGTGATATTGTTACAAATATTGCAAGGATGTACGCAGGACGCCGCGGCCGATCGTTTTAAAGCGAAGCTTTCTTTACCGCTTCTTTCGACTTTTCCACTGTTGCTGCTGTCTTGCACGCCGCTTAGGGGGGTCGCTCATTGCGTCTAGGCACATGGAAGAAGCGTGCCACAAGGGCGACACAAGAAACTCGTTTGGACCTTGCCATCGCGTCGCATTTGCACAATGCCGTCTGGAGCTGCCTGGGCATCGGCGCATTAGCCTCTTGTCAGCTGTAATTGCCCATGACCCCTGCAAAAGCACTGCAACGCTTGCCTTTCTACTAACGTGCAAGTCCAGAGAGGAGGTAGATAGAATGGTGGAGAGGAGGCAGACAAAGGGTGGAACCAACGCGACCTACAACAAGTTAAAGGGCAACTCCGGTGTTTCTTTTTCTTTTTTTACCATTTTAGGATATCGTAATGTTCAAATGGCATTGACAGCTTGTCATCACCAGGGTGGCTCAGTTTTCTTAGAAACTGATCAGTAATTGTAAATAATCAATAAACGAGGTACCGAAACAGATATCTGCTTCGTGTGACGTCACGGCGAGTCGATGACGTCAGGTCCTGCGTTACCGTAATGTAAACACGCAGAACGCGTGGCGCTAACGCCAAAAAAGCGAAGCTGATGGTATCTCCTGACGACACAGGGAGCTTTTGCAGCTCTTTCGAACTAGACAGCGGGGCTTTCAGCGACGGTATGAGCGCTGAAGGATCGCCGTTTGCTTTTAACCCGCCGCCACCTCGCGAGGTAGTTGACGTGCTCAAGCTCACAGCATCGGGCCGCGGCAAGACGAACAGAAAGAAGCACCGGTTATCACGTCTGTCAAAGCGATGACTGTCGGCCTTCGTATCGTTAGAAAAAAAAAAAAAAAGAGCCAGCTTCGTCGTTTCTGGGCGAATGGCGGTGTAGTCTCTGACGTCATATGCACATGGTGGCCAGTAAAATGTCACTTTCATTGGCATGAGTCGGGAACACACAACCAATATTTAAAATTAGTTTTCTGGAAAGCTAAATGACTTGCGGTCACATCGTTTGGCACATATACTGAGAGTGCGAGGGAGAACGTGTATTCAAATTTTTATGAAGGTCAGTGGGCAGTGAAAAACCGCCGGAGTTGCCCTTTAAGGCCGCAGCACCACCTGAAGTCTGCGACCCTATACGTCATCAAGTGGAGGCGATCGAAAGAACGCATCTCTGCGCACGTGAACAGTGTGTTTGCGTGCCATCGCGATCATGGCTCTGTTGTCGTGGCTCGTCAAGCGGTGTGCGCCGTAGCTTTTGTTGAATGCTGTGCGCGTTGGAACGTGCCTGCAGTCGCTTACCGCATCAGCTGATTCGCTCGTTGGATCAAGTTCTCTGCCATATCTCGTGCTCTCCAATATCGTGTCACTGTCCGTCTTGCAATATGATTTGAGAAAGTGCCCGAATTTTAATAACTGTGCGTCATTAACATCGCCATGCCTCACAAGCGTTGTGTTCTCAGCTGTCGGAGAAATTACGGCCCGGAATTAATGCGAGGCGCCTGTGCGTATGTTCAGGTGTCCTCGGAATAATCTAAAAGTAGATGCGCTCTATATACCACGAGGAAATTTCTCCTCCTTCTCAGCACTCCTGGGTGAGTAATGTCTAATGTTTTTTAATCGAGGTTGGCCCGAACGCTTTGTAATAATATGTAGTTTGCATAGCGTTTAACCTGTACTTAAGAATGACCTCTAGCGAAACTAGTATCGCGTGTCAATGATAGTTTCGCCAATTATTTTCTTTATAATTTACGGCAAATATTTAAATTTACGAATTGTAGCTAGCGAGTTTGCGAAGCATGTCGACTTGGAACGAATTTTGAGGATGGCACCGGATTTGAAATATGCGCCGTCAAAGTTTCGGCAAGCGTTGGGCTGCTAAGCACGAGGTCGCGGGATCGAATCCCGGCATCGGCGGCTTCATTTCGACGGGGGCGAAATGCGAAAAAACCAGTGTTCTTAGATTTAGGTGCAAGAACCCCAAGGAGTCCAAATTTCCGGAGTCCCCCAGTGGGCTACGGCGTGCCTCATCAGAGCGTGGTTTTGGCACGTAAAACCACAAAATTTAAATAATTAAAAAAAGTTTCGGCAAGTATGCACTTTCGTTCCATTTCCTTTTCAAAGAAAACGCTGTTTCACATTGAAGCACAAAAGTAACTGGAACGCGAATGCATTTCGGCGGAGACATTGAAAATTAGCATCTCGAAACTGGTGTAGTCCTGACAATTGGTTCATTGCGAACTCACCTGCTACAATTCGCAGATTAAAATATGCGCCGTAGTGTAACTCTGAAGCTAATGAGTGTTATTATGTCCATCATTCAATTAGGCGTGTTGAGTACTCAATGTAATGGCCGCCTCATCGAGTAATTAGGTCAAGGGTTATAATTGTGCTAACACCCACAAGCAACTCTGAAAATTTGCTGAAGCGAAATAGAAAAAAAAAAATATACTGCTGATATTCGTTCAAGATGTACCACTATTTTTGAAGTTTGCTTGGTACATCGAAACTTCCCCATTCGGAGTCAATGTAACTGCACGGACGTTTGGCCTTCCGAATGAAACGTCGCTGCATCACGTTCGCGGCGCGCCCTTCCGAAAGCGTTTGCCTTCTTTGTTTTCAGCTGCTGCCCTTGCGGCGGCAGCTTGCCAGGCGCGCCGTCCGCTGCCCTCTCAGCCTGCTGCGCCGTCCTTGGGGCGCCCCGAGTGAAACCGTCTGTGCGCGGCTGGCGTCGATTCTCCTCACGGCCGCCGGAGGAATGTAGCGAGCAGGCCTCCGGCGCTAGCCCGGCTGAATTCGTGAGGCAAATATGTGTGGCAGAGGTTGTTTGTCGTCGATATCTGATTTGTACCGGGCAGACATCACGAACACGGCTGTAGCCACTGATGAACACTTTGGCGAGTGGAAATCGCAAACGTTACTTTAGCCGTTCAGTGCTCAAGGCACGTCGATTTGTAGGAATCCTGAGGCTACCACCAGTTTCGAGATATTTGTCCCCGAAATGTGGCAAAGAAATACACTGGACTTCACGCATTGTTTCACAGCTATGCGCGAGCGAGGATTTCTGTAATAAGTGCAACGCCAATGTATTATTCCGTATATATACCCCAGTGAACACAGTATATCCCTGTTATATTTAATCCTTATTAATCCCATACGAAACTTACTCCCATAATTCCTATTAGATTATTGGATATGAAACTTATGATGCGTTAACAGGGTTTCCCGTAAGTTTAAGGACGCATATATTGAAACTTGTGCTAGTCCAGCATGCATGCTCCAATAATAAAACTTGATAATGCCCATTTAAGCCATTAATAGGCGATTATCGCGCTTTTTGTGGTGTCTTCATATCAGCATGAATGTGTTCCCGAAAAAATAACCTCGTTATCATCAGCTGTGCTTTTTTCAAAAATTAGTCTTTTCTGAAAAACCTGATGTGCCTACGTCAAGTAACGGCACGCGCGACTGCCGAATTCTGTTGCATCTATGGATCCGCGAGTATTTTCTGAGTGATGACAATGCCTGCAGTGCAATTGGTCATCATGGCAAATATATTTTGGCAATTATGCGTTGCCATTTCTTTAAAAATCTTTGATCAGGACTTGAACTTCAGATATCAGTACTGCCTTTTCACGCTTAGCCCTTTATAGGAGCACCACTCTTACGCTTTTAGTGGAGCTATGTATGGTCAATGACAAGCATGAAGACGGTGGCGCCGCAGGCATCTCTGCCTTCTCAGTCTGTACTGCTTTTCTATGTCGTCACAGACCAGATAACTATACACGATATTTGCCATCTGTGCAATTTTATCAAAGCCATTACGGTATGCCTCCGAAAATCCTGGCTCCCCGTGCAGTTTCTGAATTCTCATTTCTGTTCGCACTGCCAAAAATGTGTGATGTCTTCGTTGCTGGAGTTACGAGGGAGCCATCACCCGGTAATCCCTCTGCGTAGTGATCCTATCACGTCCGTGGTATAGTCAAATGTAAAGAGAATGCCTCTTGGATGTGGACGGCGAGTAATTTCGCTAGTTGCTCGAATTCCGGCGAGCGCCGTAGGACTCCTGGAAGCGTAGTTAACGTAATGCGTCGTCGACGGGATCAACCGCTGTGCAAAACGAGCGAATAAGGAAAAGATTAAAAAAAAAAAAAGGGTCTGTTTTGTCGCGACGTGCTCATTGTGCCGTAGGGGGAGCTGCCGGCGGTCGCCGTCTTTTGTGTGGCGAGAGTTCGGCGTGCATGGCGCGCCTGCGGGGCCCGCATCGCTCTCTCTCTGCGCTCGCGCGAGACGCAGCCACGTTTCGCGCGCACCAGACGCCCGAGGCTGCTTGCGAAACTGGTTCCCCCCGGCCGTCTGTCCTCACCTCCGTACCCTCTCCTTTCTTTTCGTTTCTTCTATTTCTTTTTATTTTATTTTATTTGCTGATTCACTCGGGCGGCAGCGTCGTGCCGAGTTGCTCGTGCGTGACGTGCAGCTTCGGGATGAAGAGGGGTGGGGGGCTGCCTGAAGAGGAAACTGGAGCGGCGCCCGCTCACGTGAGGCGAGAGCGCACCGCTGTTGCCCTGAGTTCGCGCGAAAGTGTGGGCGACTTCTCTGCGTCCGTCTCCTTCCAGTTTGGGATTCTTCTCCCTTTTTTTGTTCTCCGATAGTTTTCTGTCTCGCATGCGGCACGCCGTGTGTACTTTTCTTTATTGTTTTTTTTTTTTACTTATAGTTCTGCTTGTCATGTATGAGTGACTGGCGGTCATATCAGTACACGCGTGGGAGCAGGCGGTCGGGTACAGATAATCAAACCGATGCGTTACTTTGACCATCCCGCGCGGGGTACGTCAACAACAGCGAACTTTTTTTTCTCTCGTTTCGGTAATGATTCAAACTAGTGGCTGTGAAATTTAAGCTACCGAGCAGTTGTAGGTTTTAAGAAATGTCGTGAAAAACGAAAATGTTTCGAGCGAAATCCTGTGGTTAGAATGTGGTGCCTCTTATTTTGCGAAGCTCTTTTGTATGAAGCATGAAAAGAATGACTCGTACGATAAAGCCTCGTTGGCGTAAGTTTCTTAGAAATGTGGGACAGACGTTATGTGCACCTATTTACCTCGACGAGCTGCACCGAAAGGGAATGCTTCGAGTAATTCGTGCATTGCGGAGGTAACTAACGGCAGCATGTCTCAACGTTCTGCATGTGCGCAGTTCCTTCTTTACATCGTGGCTGGTCGCGAACGCCGAGAGCGTAGCGTTAAATATTAAATATGCCGTCGGGCACATTGGCTGCTGAGCCGGCATAATCGAGCGCCGGTCGGTGCGCTATCCGGCGAACCACGCTCGAGGCCGGCACGGTTTGGGGCCCTCTGGATCGATACCCTCGCGGGCCCGGGCTGAATGAAGCCGGCTCTTTCGGGAAAAGAGACTGCGTCCATAATGCAACACGGCTGCCGCGTCGCAGCCGGGGCTTTTGTGCATCCAAGCGCATACAAAGAGGAGAGAGATGAGCGCCACGGCATCTCCCTGCCCTGTCTGTGCTCGAGCCGTTTCTCGTTCACGGGGCTTACCCCCGCCCCTCGAATGTGTCTTTGGGCCCCGAAATGTTTCAACGGAGGCCTGGGTTGGTGGCGAGTTGCTCGCGGATGGCGCCGTAAAAATGCTCGCTCCATCGGGACGTCGTTATCAGAACGTCACTGGGCTGTGTATTATAGGAGCTGTAAGTTGTTCTGGCAGCAGTGGTATTTCTTATCATCCTCTTGGAGTGCAGGCCTGGACGGTCGCTGTCAGTGACTGTACAATGTGCGCGAGGGTTGCGGCAAGCAGCGCTTCAGTGCAGGAGTTATCGAGATTCGGTGCACAGCGAGACTGTGATGGCAGGGGCATTGTGCTTTGGAACAGTGAGGCCCTAGACGAGGAAACGCACGGACGGGCCTGCGCGCTCTCTGCGAACCTTGTGGCGCCGTTTTAATTAGGGACGTGAATTTTGTTTTAAAAAAGATCGCAGGACCTAAAGCCATGCGTCGTGAAATATGTGCACGGCGTAATGGACAGGTCCGTTCTTGTCCGTCTCAGTGGCATAGACCCATTCTCAGGGGACAAAAAAAAAAAAAGGTGGCATGGGTGTAGATTTTTCTTCCACGTGCATGCATTGCCCGTGGCAAACCAACCACCGTAATGATCCGCAACCTGAGGCAATCGTGTTTCATTACGTCTACCTCCGTAGATTCTAATATGCGGAAGTGATGATGATCATCATACCTTGCTGGTAAAGCAGCGCACTGACACGGACACGGCGAAGACACACAAGAATACACAACACTCGCTGGCTCGTGTCAGTGCGCTGCTTCACCAGCAAGGTATGATGATTAATCACCAACTAGCCCAACTTTCCACATTACTGCATAATGATGACTCTCTTTTGTCGTTGTGGCTGTTCGAATATTTTCTAGCATGATCCACTAGCCTCGCGCAGCCTATGCTTATCACGCAGCTGGATACGTATACAACGCCTGTCTGAAAAGTATCCTACCTCCTTTATTTTGGGGAAAAGTACAAGGAGTACAAGTACAGGTTGGTTACACTGTGCATCGTGAAAGGGTCCGTGAGGTGTTTGGGCTGCAGGTGGCCAAACTTTCAATTTCCTCAGTTGTATGAAGTACTGCCGTCTGGTCTGGCAAGTTTCTAAGTGGGCAAAGAAGGACAGAGCTATTGAGAAGGCATACTGCGAAGCTTAATGAGAACCAAGCAGAAGCGATTCGGTATATTCAAACGGCGTTCGGAGATGACACTATGCACACGAATCAGATGAAAACATGGCACAACCATCCCAAAGAACGCCAAACATCTGTGGAGATTGAGGTACGCTTTGGGTGGCCATAATGATGTCGTTGTTTCGAAGTTCGAGTCTTGGTAATGGTAGACTGTCGGTTAACTGAGATAAATTGCTAAGCTACTCGATGGTAGCGAATTAGCGTACGCAGCGGGGGTCCGCAAACTTTGTGCACAGTATTTTGATAGATTAGCCGATGTAGCTTAGCGGCTATGCCATTGCGCTGCTGAGCTTGATGTCGCTGGTTCGATTCCAGCCACGGTGGCCGCATTTCAGCGGGGGCGAAATACAAAAACGCTCGCCTATTTAGGTGCACGTTACAGAACCACAGGTGGTCAAAATTATTCCGGCGTCCCTCACTACGGCGTGCCTCATCAGATCGTGGTTTTTAATTATTTTTTAAGTGATTTTGATAGAGAAATTTGAGAACCTGGCAACTACACCATATGACGGCCCTGTTTATGCGGCTTATGTGATTCAGCATTTGTCTGGCGCATCATGATATTTGGGTGGTTCGTCAAGTACCTTACTTTCCGGACATGACTCCGTACAATTTTTGGCTGTTCGCGGAAATCGAAAGGCACCTGAAATGTACGCAATTTCATACCCGAGAATACAGCATTGCAACGCGACATGACGGCTGCCCTAGTATGCCACTTCCAGAAGCGGAAGGGCCTGCATTGGGAAGGGCCGAGGGACTCCATCGGTGTGTTGTAGCAAGAGGGAGCTACGCTGAAGAGTAGTAGCGCGATGAATTCACCAAACGACGCTTCTCCGGGAGCATGGTCGGATAGTTTCAGACAGAGCTCCGTATAATGTATGCATTCGCTTCCCACCTGATTTTCTTTTTTTTAGGTCGAGAGGGGAGCGCAGCGACCAACAAAAGAGTGGGGTTTGCTTTTGCTACCAGTCCTATCACTTTCTATACTATAGATTACCACGTTGCTCGATGGCGGAAAGCAGAGTGCGCGTCGGGCTCGTGATAGGCTCCCTTGTCTCAACAAGCGATCTGCGATTAGCGTCGTGCCCACGCCGCGTCCATTTGTAGGCCGTGTGCGCCCGCATGTTGCGTCACACATGGGTGTCCTGTGGCGCCAACGGGGGCGGACATTCCGAGGTTGTGCAACGTACCCGTTCCTCGTTGGTAAAGTGCGTATCTCGGTATTTCTCTTGTTTTATTCCGGAGAGCGCTATCTGCGAAAACGCTGTGCTTTTCCACGCGGCATTTCAATGTTTTCCAATATTGCTGTAGTTCTTGCTGTGGTAAGAGTTCCTGACTTTATTTTTATCTAACTAATTCGTGGAGGCGTTGACATTTGGAGGCCGTTGGACATGTTTAAATGGGAGAGTTCAGATTGAATCAGGATACTTCTGTCAGTGAGGCGGGAAAAAAAATCGAACCTCGAGAAAGCTAATGCAGTGTGACTAAACAATGGAGACGTAAGTGCGAAGCAAATACTAGTGTGTAAATAAAGCTCCTTCACTAACGTGTGTCGTTTACGATCTGAAGTTTTACGGAATTTTTAATGATTGCCCGTTGCTGATAACATAATTCTAGTCCTTGAGCTGGATTATTCAGAGAAGCGGACATTACTTGCTCGATAAAGCGAAAGAAATACTCAACGAATTTACAAAAATTCACTAATTGTATTTTGAATTAATTACCTTACGGCGCATATTGCAATTTACGAATTGTAACCGGTGAGCTTGCAAGACGTATCCATTTGGAAGGTATTCCCAGAATCACGCCAGTTTTGAGACATGCGCCATCAAACTTGCCGTAAAAAAGGGGCTGTTGTTCCACTTACTTTTTTTAAGAAAACGCTCTTTTATGCATTGATGCACTAACCGGAACGTCCATGTATTTCGTCCCACGCTTTGTGAAATATGCCGAAACTGATGTCATCCTGGAAATTCATTTCAAGTGGTTGCGTCTTGCAAGCTATCCGGATGCAATGGATGCAATTTGTAAATTGCAATATGTGCCGTCAAGCAATTAAGAAGTTAATTAGTGTGTTTCTGTTAATTATTTGAGTATGTGTTTTGATTTCTCGTGCTAGTAATGTTCTCCTCTTTGAATAATTCAGCTCAAGGACACCAATTATGTTATCGCAACAGGCGATTTTTAAAAATTCCGTATAACTTAAACATGATCACCCTGTATAGTTTCAATTGCTAGCTCTCTACCCGCCGTGGTTGCTCAGTGGCTATGGTGTTGGGCTGCTGAGCACGAGGTCGCGGGGTCGAATCCCGGCCACGGCGGCCGCATTTCGATGGGGGCGAAATGCGAAAACACCCGTGTACTTAATTTAGGTGCGCGTTAAAGAACCCCAGGTGGTCGCAATTTCCGGAGTCCCCCACTACGGCGTGCCTCATAATCAGAAAGTGGTTTTGGCTCGTAAAACCCCACAATTTAATTTTTAACTGCTAACTCTGGAACAGCAAGGCCTCAATTTCGCAACAGAAGGTGCAGGAGTAGTACTTTCGGATCACTTCCCCAGTTAGCGATTATTTCAAAAACAAAATTGAAATATGCGTGATAACAACATAAAACATCCGAATCGCCTCGGTAAACTCAAATATGCAGCCAGAAGATTGTCGTTTCAGAATGCTCGATCCAGGCATAGCAGCAAAAATTTGTTCTGTGCACGTCCGTTTCCGGCTGTTTCTTGGTGTTGCGCGTTTCTCTCTTGCACATCTTCGGTGCTTCCTCAACAAACACGCGCGCAGAAAGCGTCGGCAGGGAAGAGCAACCAAAGCGAGTAGCTGCGTATTTGTTTACCGCGGTTGCGGCCTCTCCGAGGGGGATCCGGGAGCCCCCAAGGATCTGGTGCCGTGCCAAGCCGTGCTCGGAGAGCCGAAGGTACACGTGGCCGGTAATGGCGCCGTAGGCCTGACGTCGTTATTTTCTCTATACGCGCCAGCCTTTCTCTGCTCACGTTTTTGCCGCAAATTCTGCGAACGGTGTGCGTCACTGTTCGAGCGAAAGCCCCCCCCCCCCCCCCCCCCCCCCACACACACACACACAAAGATACGCACAGGCAGTTTCCCCTACTTTTCGCGCTACAGGTTGGGTGACGTGCGGTTGGCGCTTCCGCCCGCGAGCCTCTGCGCTGGCGGCGGGGACGCGCGCCGTCGCGCGGTCGTACGTGTATTTATAACGGCGACCCTCGGCGGCACGTGAGCCCGGCGCCGCCGCCATTCCTTTCACCTTTCCCGCCCCCGCCGGGCTTTTGTGTTGCGGTCGGCTTCTTTTTCCTGCTTCCCTCCCGTGCGCGCTCGTTGCGGCTTTCTCTCTTCACTGTGCCAATCGCTTTTTACCTGTCTTCGCCTGTGAAGAGAGGCCCGTTATTCTCCATTTGGCCCTGCTCGATCTCGAGATACTCGTAGTTTTCCCGGCAACGTCGTATCGCGGGCCTTCTCCGCATAGTGCTCTTGACATTTTGAACAGTTCGGAATGTAATTCGTTTCTCGCGCCTGCGACGACCTACAGCCCCCCCCTCCCCCCCCCGCTCTGTGTGTGTTTCGGTTTTGTTTTTGTTTTTCCTCCTCTCGACAATCGGTTCCTTCTGCTCGGCGCCCTTCAATGGGAGGTTACGTTCCTTTCTCCGAGCGCGCTCTCTCGCTCGCAGCAGTTGTTTACGTTTGCGGAGGATGAGTGTGCGTTGAGTTATGCCGACCTTGGATTCCGCTGTGCGGCGCGCGCGCTTCGTTGATCTCGGGAGAGGCGGCGCAACAGCGAAGCGCAGATCGCGTTTCGTTTACGAGCGGCGAAAACCAACTGTCTCCAGCTCCGCGTTAACGCAAGCCCTGAAGGGCACCAGTCAGCGCATGCTCTTGTGGTTCGTTAATAGCGAGCTTTTCTTGTGCTCATTATTGAGTGAAACACTGACGTGCCGAAGAAACGTTCGCCGTGTACTATGTATGCTGCGGCGCTCTGCAAGGAGCGTTGTTATGTTCGCTGTCGTCTGTACGATGTTTGTGTGCGGTCACGTAGTGATCATAAAAACATTGGGCGCGCAGGCTTCTCTAATTCAACTATAATAGAAGCAAGAGGAAAACAGAGACATCTGCCATTTAAGTTGCCCGATAAAGTGATGGGACAAGGTATAACCATCGAGAGCCAACGGCTATTTCTTCGTATACTAGTACCTGTCATTTCAAGGTGGCCGCCTGCGCCCGCCCTTTTTGACGGTGTCTTTCTCGTGCGCAGGCGAGGGCATGCTTACGCAGGGAGTATACGGTTGTTTCCTCGGGCGTGTTTGTGTAACACGCGCAGAACTGAGCATAACCACCTTGTGTATCTGCTTAATCTCCTCAGTTAAAAAAAAAAGGAAGTGTTCCATTTTCTAATTTAGTCAAGCCTGTATATTTTCAAACGATCTGCATGAAAGCGCTCGCAAGTACAGGAAAAGGGCAAGATATCTGCGTAAGAATTCAACGTCGAGATTGTCCACTGAATGGGATTGTGCGCCGGAATAGCAAGCAAAAGTAAACAAAAGGTTCGTCCGACGAAAGCGACGGAAACAGAATTTGATGCTCAACAGTTCAGATGAAGATGCAAGCGCTGACTGTTGTCTCACTTGTTGAACTTTTGATAGTGTAATGTGCACTTTATGCTTGTTTCGAAAAATGAAGTTGCGGAACTCAAAATGCATTGCATTTATGCTTATCGAGTATGAAGGAAGGATGTACAAGCTGTTCGCCCAGCCAGTACATTGTAATACGTAATATATTGGTTAATATATTACACCTACCTCGCTTTATTTTCCCGCCTCCTTTTTTTGTTTGCTTTACTAGTTCTCGTTTTTCTTGTTAAATTTTCTGCACGCAGCTGTTCTGGAATTGTGCTTTTTTGCCTTCGTCGTGTAAAACGTACTTCATTATTTCTTCTCGTCTGACTTCAGTGATTTGACGTACGTACATTCTATTGCTTTTCGCTTATATAAGCCTTACGCAGTCGTCGTAGTCGATGAGGAATAGGAATTTGTGGATCAAATAAATATTACTCCATTTCCACGGTACAGATTTTGGCCATCTCTCAACTCCTGTGGCGATGCCCAACGTGGGAAGAGACGCAGTGGTATAAGCGACGCGAAAGCCATCTCCGGAATCTCATCTGAGATCAGTCTTCTTTACGCTTGTTCCACTGTCTGTCGCGCTTCAGCCCACCCCTCCTCGTTTAGCCTTCGCAGGCTATGAGGCGGATAACCTCGTCAAACAATAACCGTCATGACTCAGTACTTCATTGCGTCGAAGTATAAACTAACCGAAGGCGTAACTGTTTCCCGTGCGCTTACATTGATCTTTAAAGTGCGATATATCGTTGTACAAAACCGCTGGTTATGCCATAATATGGGTAAATCAAATGCGGATGCGAAAGCTTTTCGGGGGGCCAAATTCGAGAAAAAAAAAATAAATATCCTCGAGGCGTCACCAGTGTAGGATTGAAATTTAGCCAAGCGATGGTGGTCGCACGGTCGAATAACTCAAACATCACACTGCTGTATTGCACATTTAAGACTTTTTTAGTGATAAGGGGTTATAGTGGGACGCAGCCTTTGCCCAGTTGTGACGTCGGTTTAATTTTCGCGTTCCGCGTTTACTGTTCACGTTAAATATGTGCTGTCGTTCAGGATCTTCAAATCCGCAGTTTTAATGTCTCACTCAATTTTTCACTTTTAGCATTGGTATTGAAGCCTTAATCTTCTAATGCGCTAAATACTGCTGACAGCTTCTTAAAAAAAAAAAAAAGAAGCGAGAGGACACACCAGATAGCAACGACGGAGCTCAATCTGTACGCGATCGACGTATTTTATCCCGTCCTTTGACCGCAGGCTTCGCGCCATAATGTCACTAATACCGCGCGTCTTACATTTCAGCAAATAATGATAACTACATATGGCGAAAGCTGTCATCTGCTAATAAGACCTTAAAAATTGCCTTCGTGGCTCAAGACATCCTCTGGTTCTTTTAGGTATCAACCGTCTACTTAGTGTAACCAAAATAAACACTCAAGCATTCCTTACGTAATTGAATAATAAACAAAAACTAATTAGTTTTTAAACTAATTGACGGCACAAATTTGAATTTCCATATAATAGCCATTAAGTTCGCAAGGCGCATCCACTTAAAATAAGTTCTCAGGACTGCACCAGTTTAAGGATATTAATTTCCAAAGTGTCCGGCGAAATGCATTGGCGTTCCCGTTGCTTTTGTGGTTCAGTGCATGAAACAGCGTTTTCTTAAAAACGTACGTGGGAACAGTGCATTATAGCGCATGTTTGACGCCACACATCTCAAAACCGGTGCCATCCTCAGAATTCGTTCCAATACGGCTTGCGAACTCACTAGCTACAATTCGTAGATTGAAATATGTGGCGTAAAATAATTAATAAAAACTTAATTATTGTTACTATGTTAGTTTTCAATCAAGCATTTTGATTTCTAGCAGAAGTAATGGCCGCCTCATCGAGAAATTTAGACCAAGAATTTGAAATGTGTTATCCGCCGCTGGCAAAGATTAAAAGTGGTGCAGCGAAATATAAAAACAAAAAAAAATAATAAAAAATCCCGCCCTATAGCATACCTAGCCGACTCGGCTGAACGTGCTGCGCGTGTTCAAATGAGACGAAGCTTTAACAGCGCAGTCCTCGCTTGCTCATTTGGGCCTGATTGATGCGACAGTTTGTTTACGCATACCGCACTGGTAGCTTTTCGCAATCATGTTTATTACGAAGGCATCACGTATCCCGAGGTAATTTTCACCGCTCTCGTTTTCTCAATTTCTCTTTTTTGTCATCATTACATCTTCTATCGGTCCTTGCGCTGTTTCCCACATGCTTAAATACTTTTTCTTAAGTTCCATTTTGGCTTTCGAATCTCTCTCTCTCTCTCTCTCTCTCTCTCTCTCTCTCTCTCTCTCTCTCTCTCTCGTATTGTGTGCTTTACTGTTTTGTAGTCCTTCAGCTATTGCAGTTCCTGTGGCACGTTTATTTCTGGCATAAGTTTTGTAGAAGCAGCAGCAATTTGAAGACACTCAGGCCCAGAGATAGGCTTCACGAAACGTAGTACGAGTCGTTCGTCGTTGGCCGGCCTCCTTGGGTGACTGCAAGCTCGTTCTCCTATCACGGTTGGCCAGTGTCTCTTATCAGCCGCAGAAGAGTACGGACTGTTCCGTGAAAACCCGCCTCAAAGTTAATGTGCGAGGGCTGTGGAAGCGGTCTTTGTAGACAAAGAAAAGGTACGAGGTCGCAACCCACACATTTTGCTCAACTTCAACAGCTTCGGGAATCATGCATAGGTTACAATGATTGTACTGGCAGATCGGCTGAGTAGATCAACGCAGCGTAGTGAAGGTCCCCCGATATTTCCGTCTTTTTAATATTATACTACTGTTCCGTCTGATCTGGCTGTGGAAACTGCTTCGTCACTTTTTTCTCCCTGTGATTAGCGTCGGATTGCCATTCATACCCAGTCTGTACATTTTCGTGCGAAGTCAGCAGCGTGACGTGGTTGAGGTCATGTTGTCCATTCAACGGCTTGTGCCGTATTGTACCGTGGCTGACGGCGGCCTGTCGAATGGTCCCTTTACGTGGCGGTCCCAGTGTTTTTGGACCGACTCGGATAGCCTTACGAGTGCCCATGTTCTGTAGCATTGTCGGGAAAGCTTCTTGCTCGCTCTGTGATGCGCAAGCGTGCAGGCTATGCTGTGCGTTGATAATGTACGATAACCGATGCAAGCTTCTAATGATGATCGCTACTTATTTATGCAATTGTCGCTCCCTCTTTATCAGCGTACGGCCTTCATTACCGCCAATTTTTACGCTGCAGTGCGTCACGGGCTGCGCAAACTGTGCCTTCTGAACCGTGCTGGAGTCTGAGCAGGCCTTCTTGAAGGCTTGGACCGCGCGCAGTTCTTAACGGTGCTCCTCGGACCCTAGGGCCGCAGTGGCCGGCGACAGCTCTCGGCTGACACCACGCTTACACAGCGGACCCTGCGCTGGGGAGCGCTCTCTCTGCTGCATGCGGTCCCTTCCGGGTCGTTCGAGTCGGTGCAGTTTCCATGGCGACCCATCGACTTTTGGCCGGCGATCCGTCCCTGTTTCGCCGTCCTGCCTCTGTAGACCGCGGCTCGCACACGCACAGGTGGCTAAGAAAGCGGGCGTGCGTGCTGCGCGTGCGAATGAATCCTGGTTGGGGGTCGCCTTCTTTTCCAGGTTCCCCACAGATGTGCATCCACACTAGATGGTTCCGTGACCTTTAAGCCACTTTCGCATTCGCCTGCTGGGTCTGTTTTTATTGATACAGTGCCAGTGTTGGGTTTTTCGGTGAACGTGCTCGGAACACAGCTCCATCGTGCCGAGAACACGCAGCCTTTCGGTGGTCGTGCCCCATTTCTGTCTGGCCCTGCCACATGAGCGCGGCGCGATCTATTTGCAGGAATGCACAGCCACCTGTAACTCTACTCGCTCTACAAGCACCTGTACGATGCATAGCTCAGCGAACGTACTGTAGCAACGGTACGGTCGTTTGACCTCGTAATTTATCCCGTCCGAGCAACTGAATTCAAGCGCTGCAAAAGAGGAGCAGTAACTTAGTGCGCGAAACCCATAGTGACCACTGGGATATTTTTTCCATGTCCCAGAATCTGCTACATCGGATGGCATTATGCTAACGCGTTCGTATTCTGTTTAAACTGATAGATTTCATGACTCGTGAAACTGACGCTGCCCTTTGGGAGCAGTACGTGCACTAAAGTAATTGATAAAATGCAAATAGTGAACAATAAATAATCGCCTAGCTGACAGTGAAGATTTCACTTTTCAGTTATCCGTCCATGGTTGTAGCCAGTTTCCCGAAGAAAGGCATTATCGTTCCAGTGGGTTGTCTTAAAGGAAATTGAGTGATCTAGGATACAAGGGGCCGTTATGTCTACTGCGTAACAAGACTTTTGTGGTCATTTACTTTGTTTTTAGTGAAGCTTGTCGTGGCATATGCTGTTGTGTAACTGGGTAGGTACAGTGCTCAACGTTTCAAACGTGGTAATCTGGCCGTATGGCAGCCGGCGCTTCTTCCGCCACCAATGAGCGCGCTGGGTGGTCGCTGCTTGACCAAATGCACTCGCAATGCGTCACAAGGGCTCTCGTTTTCGTCGTATACCACAATGCATCATCTCAGTGCATCATGTCCCCGCAGCCGCCACCGGCCGAGTGTCGCGTCTGAATCGCTGAGCTGTTACAAGCGTCACGCAGTTGCGAGTGTGACGTTTGTATTAAAATTAAATTGACACTGCACAACCGAACAAAACCAAAATAAGACGCGAAATTCAGAGTAGTTTCAGAAGGAAAAGAAAAGCTGCTCAGAGGTGATCGAATTACTCACCGAAAGATGTTTCTGGATTTTAATGCGTTTTTCGATGGCTATCCAGCTCCGCCCTCGGAGGTCAGCTCAGGCTCGTCCGGAGGGCAGAAAGGATGGCGAGGGCCAGCGGTGCCTTGGAATAGGGGCCCGACCACACGGCGTTACTCCGTTTTAGGGGCAATGAAGTTCTTTCTACCAATAAAGTTTTGTTCTTCTTCTTCGAGTATATATATCCAAGTGAACACAATGTGACCTAGACACCGTCTTCACCCGGCTTGTGTAACACCTCCTACGTTGAGCTTGTTCGTTTTTCACTTGTTCGTGTGCCATTCCCGATAGTCGTGCTACGTAAATCGATTTGAGTGTTCGGCTTTGCGATATCTAGCGCTCTATTGTTTAATTAGTTTTCATCTTTCTCGCACGTAGTTGTCCAGATTTTTGGGAACAGACCCAACATGAGGCATCCAAATTCACGGTAACGAGTATATCGAAGATGGCGCGCCTCATCGTGATTGCCAGCTGGCCGTGAAATCGCAGGAGATGAGTTGTTTCCCAGCTTGTAAATGTTATTGGTCACGTGCTCGGGTGTCGTTCTACGTGGTTCCCCTGTCGCTTCATTTCAGGCTGCCCCGCCGCGTCTTCAAGCGGTCCGCTTTCCTTAACTGTACTATTTAAGAAAGACTGCACGTGTCTTTTCAATAAGCGTAGCTGTTCCTATGTTTCCAGTTTTGCGTGCTCCGCCAAGCGACGCGGCCGCTGCCGAGCCGCGTATTAAGACACATATCATTGTCCCAACTTTATTGCTCCGCGCTGCAATCCCACAGAGGCCGTTTTCATTAAAGACAGCCTGAGACCGGCACCAATTTCGTGTCGGTGTATGCGAAAACGTGCCCGGCCCCTTTTTCTACCTTTTTTTCTGGGCACTCGTTTCCGGCCCATTCTTTGCTCCTCGTGCGCCGCGGGCCGTGCGAGTTCAATTCTGTCTCATGTTTTTTCTCTGTCGCCCACAATTCCTCCCCCGACCCTTCTCGCAGCGGCCCTTTCTGCGCTACCGCCACTCTGGGCGCGCAGTAGAGGAGAAAGAGAGAGAGAGAAAAAAAAAGAAAAAATGAGCTGCGCATGGAGAGACTGAAATTGAAAATTTCGCCAGAGTTACGGCCAGTCTGGCGGCAGCGAGGCTCGCTGCTGCAATGCGGGCCGCTCGCTCCACCCGCGCCGGCGGGGAGAAAGCAGATCGCCCGGTGGAGAGGGCCTCTCCTCCATCCATCCCGGAAACAATACCCCTCGCCTTTCTCCCGCTGCCGTGTCGACCGTCGCCCATTGTGTGCGTGTGTTGCGCCTGCCACTCGGCGAAGCATTCCCGAGTCTCTTGTGTTTTCATTTCTCTTTCGGGCCTCCTGCTCTCTACGCGGGATATTTTTATGGGACGCCGTTGAATCATCTCGCTGCTCTCCCCTTGTCGTTCGCCTTGGCTGTCCGCGCTGTTTTGTTTCTTGGCTGTGGGCGGTCTTTGTTTCGCCTGAATCCAATCTGCGGTGCAGGGGGACATGCTGGACTGAAGACTGTGTATATCGCTGCCCTTGACTTCTGTTGCGTGCTTTGCTTCCCTTTCACTTGTGATGCTTGACGCTTTCTTCGTCTGCCTTTCTCCAAGCGATGCCCTTGAATGGGAAGCGTGCAGCGCTTGTGTTATGGAATTGCGCTTGCTGACATCCCGACACCGCACGCGACAGTGACGATAAACGCCCCTTCCCCAGCTGCATTTCGTGCACGCAGTCCATGAGCTGACGCGGTGAACGCTCCTGCCGTCGTTCGTATGCACGAGCTGCTATAACAGTTCCCTCTCCTTGCGGTCCTCTATCCTGCTGACATATTCAGTAATTGGAGTGTGCGCAATGGCCGTAGCTGTTTGCGTCGTCATATCGTAACGGAATGTGAGTGTTTCGTAGACTTCGATCGCAAATGTACGTTTTGTTTTTGTCTGTGCGTGTGAGATATTCTAGTTTTACCTTGCTTTTGTCATGCTTTTCTTTCACTGTTCTGTTATAGAGCTTGTTTAACTTAGACATGATCAGCTGTCTGCGCTTCCTGCTGGCGACAGAACTGCTGTGTTCGCCTTATGTTTTCTTGGAGATGTCGAATACGGCAATCCTTAATTTGTCAAGCTGATTCTTTACGATTGTAAGTTCCCTGCGCAATCGCGGCTGTTCAATTTCCCTTTTAAAACAGCTTGCCATCTCAGGTGTTCTTTATCCGTTATATTCCTCACGATTACTCTGCACACACGGTACAATTGTGCGCGAAATTTCATTTTCGTAACAGTGCATCGTTACCGTACACATGACGCAGCTGCTTTAATAGATTTTAGCGTAAACGAGTGATCTTAGCTAAAGCTAGGTAAAACACGTCGTAGTTCACAGATGCCTCGACTGCATCATTTCAAGGCTGTCGAAACTGCCACATCAACTTACTACGCGACGCACTGATTTCGTTGCTTGCCAAACCCTGGGGCAAAGCATAGCGCCTTGTGGCTTCGCACATGCTACGTCCGCTTGTTTCGCGTGCATGGTAACAGGAATGACGTGGATAAGGGTGTTACTGCAGCATCGCTGGTAGAACTGTAATGTCTGGATAACGGAGTTGGACGGCCAAACAACACCGAATTTCTGTGAGACGCCGCATATCTGCAGAATAATTTTAACCACCTGATATCTTTTAGTGCACGTCTAACAAGTAGAGGGGAGTTTTCGCATTCCGGCTCCCAAGGACAACTAGAATGTTTCGCTGTGCGGTGCTTTCATTGGTTGGAAGAATAAATATGGCAATGTGCATAACGCGTCATTATCGGATGATCGTTTTCCAAACCTGTTGGCGCATAACTGTCGAAGTACTGTATACCGCACAATGATGTAGGTTATCAGCTGCCCAAATAGCTTATAGCTGCCACCGGCGTGTCTAGTCGCATGTTCGGCTGGCAGATTCGCGGCCCTACCTGGAGCAGCGTGTGTCGGCGCAGGTTCCTCTGCTGACCCAGCCAGCCCCTCGGGAAAGCGACGCGCGTTGCGTGCGCGGCCCACATATCCGATGAGATAGAGAAGCCGGCACGTTTGCGCATTCTTGGCCGCCGTAATCGCCATTACGAAAGTCTGCTGCTGGTGTTGCCTCTCGACAGCGGAGCGATAGCGGTGTCTGCTTTCGCCTACTCGTGCTTAGCTCCCGGCTACGGATAGCGCCCGTCCTCGCTGGAATGCAATACCCGAGGCTGCTTGCCTTTGCCTTGTACCTGGGACACCTCTCAAAAGCTCTCATTTTGCGTAATGCTTGCAGCGGGCATGGTGTCTGTGCCGCGCTCCGGTGACAGCGTCCGAAGAAATTGCCGACTTCGATTCACCAACTACGAATATAATCCCGGAGAATGGATAAGAGAAAATGAAGTTACAGTGAAAAACAGCTAGCTCGCTGTCATATTTTCCATTAAGCACGCGTGCGGTCATATACACGTGCAGGTATCGTAAACGTGGCGTTATCAGTTCGTTTACCTAGGCACACTGCTCTTCTGCGCACCTTGTTTGTCTTCCGAATCTTTGTCGACCGGATATCACAGCAACAAACATTCCGCTCTTACTTATAGTAAGTAGTAATATAAGCCTCATGCCCCTGTCTCAATGAACTGCATGGGTAATTACGTACATGTTTGGTCATATCGGATGCGTTGCTGTTGTTAGAATTTGGCAGTAATGCTTTTACGAACAAGTTTGCATGCAGCCACAATGTCTACGGTCACTGGCGCGTATGTTCGCTCACATGCCTTTTTTTTTTTTTGTAATGGCGTAAGAAAATGAACGAAATGGAAAGAGCGGTCGTGGCCCGGCCAGGCCCGGCCTCCTCCTCCTCCTTCACATGCTCCCAGTAGTAAGAGGGTTTAGTTAACTAATAACTATCTTACGGCGTTGCGTCCCTCCGAAGCAGCACGTATTTTCATTGGACGTCAAGAACCATGCGCCGTTCTTTCCATTTGTAAGGTAACGCCGTAGCTCCTTTCCACGTAGCGTTCTGTATGCCTGATGACCTCTATTTGACCTTGGTTGCCTGCGCTCTGCGGTGGAGCGCGCGAAGTCGGGCCGATGTGTTCGCCCAGAACGGGGGCGATAAAACTCTTATCGTGTACTCCACAGCAGCTGCGTCCTCGATGCTTGGTGCGCACGCTCCCTTTCATTTTTTTTCTTCTTCTTCCGTACTAAGGGAAGGCAGAGACAAAACATAAGTTGCACCTGGGTATCGTGAGACAGGAGCTACGGGACTTAACGCTTAAGCTACTCATAAATGCTACGGGCTAAGCGAAAAACTCATGAGTATATATGGTGATCTGTCTCCCTTAAATTTAAAAATGAGCGAAGTCAAAGAGCTGCCTGTACATTATCTGTATGAACAGGACTGGACAGCTCATGCTGCTTCCAGATAATTTTTTTTCTGTAGTTATCATTTGCAACCATTTCTGTGACGGCAGCATTTCGGGCTGAAGTTCCTCAAGGAAGTTCCACGAATTGCATCGCATGCCGTGCCGCTCGTCCTGCGCGCTGTTCTTCGTGTGGTGGGTGGGCGTCGGAGGCCGCCATATCGACCTCTTTGCGTTGCAGCGGACGCAAGCATGATTAGCGGTGCTCGCGCAGCTGTTTTCTTTGCGACCACAGCGCGGGGCCGTCCATGCCGTGTTTGTGCTTCGCAGACGCTGCTTCCGCGTGGATAGAGTAAGCATAATTAAGCCCTGTTTGTTTTCCTTTGCTTTCCCGCCTCGCTGTCCAGCAGCGGCGAGGCGGTGCGGGCCTCGTTATCGTTTCGTGTAGCTGTGTCGCATTCTCGTTCCCGCGTGTATGTACTGCAGCCGAAGGGAGCCGGGTCTGCGAGCGCTTGTTCCCCGCAACTCTGTTTATTCGGCCACTCTTCTCCTTTTCGTTCATGTCGTCGTCCACTTTTTACCTCACCGCTCTCTTGGCTGGCAAAGATGTATATGATGACTGTTTCTGATTAGAGGTTATGCTGCTCTCTGGCCAGTGTTCTCCCCGGCCACACCATCAGTGCGGGGAGTCGCTCGAGAGTTCGTTCGTTGTCGCATGCACGCATCACACGTTCTGCAGGTATATGCACCCGTATGCTGCTTGTGCGCGCAATCTCAACAGAACATCGAAATACTGAACAGTGGAATTACGTTTCGCGGGGCGCCATTGTGGCGTCGACGGGACCGAGAATAGAATTTTAGAATAGAGGCCCCAAACGTTTTGGGCCCCCAAGTAAATAGCGTCGAAGCCACTGCGCATGCGTGAGATGCCAACTGCGTTTGGGTTTTACGTTGGGAACGCTATTTCACCTATTTAGCGGGAGCCCAGATAGCGGCCCCAAAAGCTTTGCGTCAGCGAACATGGCGGCACCCATCGAAGCGACGGCTCTAATTTAGCACCAAACTGGGTTCGATTCGTGGTAACACGTGAAGTTCACAAGCTAGGAGAGGTGACTGCGGTTATCGTTTTCTCTCAACTAGCGTGTGTTATGAAGATTGATTCATTAGACGTCGCTGATTCCGAATTCAATTGTGGATTTTATGGCTCGTAGGCCTAACACGGCTAAGCTTGGCTGCTGAAGGCACGTAAAGTTGGTTTCCTCAAAACTAAGCGCAACGAATTGTTTGCTGCTTACAGAAAAACCTCAAAATTGTAATTAAACGCGAATACACGCAAGTCAATATTATTATTCCTATCATAAAATGGTATATTTTATTTAATTATTTCTGATAGCTTTTCTTTGACGGCGTAGTGGCGCTGTCAGCGCAAGACGCTTACCGCAAACGCAAAGCCCTATTCTAAAGCTCTTCACTCCTGCGTGCCCCAACGCTAACACCCACAAAACTCCTTGGGGCCCCAAACTATTGGGGCCCCTATTCCAAAACTCTTTAATAAGTTAACACTGTATGGCGCGTTACACATGCCGGAGCACATACAAGTGCTTCGAATTTTTGTGCATATGCCAATGTATAGGGCGTGTAGGTAATGCCAGCTCTACAATTTTTGGATTGCTCAGTGCTACTGAAACACACTCGATGCTACATATCCGCACCGTCTCGCTCGCTCTCGTTCTGTCCGAAAGTGCAAAATCGTTCTCCATCATGCAGTGCATGGTTGGATAACGTCAAGTGTTTGTTCACTTTACAGGTCGATGGGCGAGCGATTTTTGCGGATCCGCTTCGCGCCTTTCAGGTCTTCGTTTTCGCGGATGCTGCGGTGCACTAATATATACCAGTCTTTATTGCAAGCTCGTTTTTTTCGCCGACTTACGGACTGGAATGCGTGCACGTATGTCACGCGCTCTTAGCCGCGGTCGTTTCTGCGGTTTTATTTTTTGTTTTGATCCCGCGACCGTGCACCAACTGTTTGCAGCTGCTGCTGTACGCGCGTTTGGAATTGCAGTAACAGGAAGCAGAACTCTGCGGTTCGTTGTTGAACGGCCTTTTTTTTTTTTTTCTTTTCCGCCGCTTGTTTCCGTACGCGTTCAGACAATGTGATCTATTTATATACCTGCGCAGCCGGTGTCGTTGCGTGCCCGCTTAGCTGAATTGGCCGACCGAGATCCGCATCTATATTGTATAACTGACGGTTTCTCGAGGGCAGCTAGGTCAGTTTCATATGGTCTTTGATCAGTGGCGAAGGCACCGCGGGTGGCATTTCACGTTTCCAGTCACCTCGCTCAAGCGACGCGCTGTGCCCTTCCTCTACGGGCGTACAGGCGGCGCTCCCGTGCGTGTCTTTTTCGGGCCAAGGTTAGCGGGCATGACGCAAGCGGCAGCGCGCGTCATGCAGGAAGCGAGGGGCTCTCGAGATTGTAAAGGCGGCACCAAGGCTGCGCGTCCGATGAAAAGTCCGTCGCTACGCGGCCAATGCGACGACTGAGCGCGATCCGCGGGCGCGACCGGCATTCGCTGCACCTTTTCCAAGTGTTTTCGCTCTCTGGGCATCCTGGGCGGCAGCTTCGCTAAGGAAGCACCTCGTGATTGTCTGCGCTGATAGGGGCTTTAATTTGGCACGAAGGACTGCGGAGCTTTCATTACTGGATATCTGGCGGATGCGTCATACCCGCCACGGTACGCTCTAGGAAATAAATTAAAGAAATATGAAAGCTGTATTGGCTTCAACTATATGGTGCTATCCCTGTCACAGTGGACGGCCGTGTACGTACAGCCTTTGTCGTAACCATGTGCTCGGGTGGAGTTAGTGGTCGTTGGATTGTGCACTGTGGATTTTTCTCTCACCACTATAACGCTCGCGTGTTGTAGAAATTTTGAAGTGGCTCTCCTCGCCGAGTTTACTTTCTTTCCCGAAAAAGCTGGGCACGGTTCAAACGAGATGTTACCCCTATTTCTCAATGGGTTTATTAGCCGGTGCTCATTGAGCTTTAGAAATGGCTGGGCCCAAATGTCGCGACAGCTATCTGCCCTATACGTGCAAGATAACCGAGGCTGGAGAAGTGTCCGCGGTTGCGCAGGTATGGATTTCTCAGGTACCCCCGCGCAAACGTCACATGTGCATGGTTGAATAGTATGTATACCATTTCGTATGTGTGACGAACTTGCTAGACATCTTAAATACATTGGCATCCGTGTAACCCATGGTTTGGGCTTAAGAAGAAACATAAATTCAAAAACTATTTTTTTGTACCTTTGCGACTACTACGTCAATGTACTGCGTCGCGCCACATTTCTCCCATAAAGTGCGATTTGTTTGTCCTAACATTTTACACCTGCCTACATATATATGAGCTGATGTTCCGTTTACAGACCTGTGGCGCTCATATGCAGCGATATTGGAGTATGTCACGCGCTAATCGCTTACAAGCGGCCCCTGGTTGCCACACGGTTAAAAAGGCATCGCGCTGGTGAGCGAGTGAAGTCTGCATGCCCGACATGTGGCTGGTAGCAAAGCTCTTCCCTTAACGCGATGTTTCTTGTTTTTGTTTTTTCTCGCAA
Source organism: Dermacentor albipictus (assembly GCF_038994185.2). Lineage (NCBI taxonomy): Eukaryota > Metazoa > Arthropoda > Arachnida > Ixodida > Ixodidae > Dermacentor > Dermacentor albipictus. The sequence continues at coordinate 252,202,740 of NC_091821.1, forward strand.
CGAATGTGCGCACTGCTTCGCTTGTATGACGTGGCGCATAGCGGCACCTGCAGTCACACGGGATGAAGGCGAGCGCCATCAGCTGGCTTGCTTCGTGGGATTGCACTTCAGGGTGCAGTTGATACGGTTGGCTGCTTGCCAGCACGTTGTACTTGCTGCGATCTGATTTGGCTTCTCAGTTTTCTGGAAAGTTGGTTTACTGCTTGATACGTTTTATCTCTTTCTACCGTAACACTCGAGCAGAGAGTTACGGTAGAATTCCTTTGCATCTTCGGTCGTAAAACTGCCGCTCGCGTACGACGGCGCGTGCTTTTATTGACGCATAAGTACGCACTGCATGCTACACAATACAGCCGGAACACCTGCGGCGCTGGAATGTTTGTTGTATACGGTGCGTGACCACTCGGAGTACACGACACTTCTCGTCCCCGAGGCTGCGTAGGCGGTTCTCGACCTGCGCTATCTCGATAAGTGGCAGTTTCGCCGAGTCTCATCGACGAGACAAAGACTCGCGAGGTGCACCATCTGTTCAGCAGGCCAGACGAGTACGCGGACAGCGCCGTCGCACGCGAGCCCGTTTGAAGGAGCGTGCGTGGCGCCAGTTCGGCAGCGGCGCCGCGGTGGTCGAGCGGGCGGTTGACTCCTCGGAAGGGAAGTCGTCGGTCGGCCTGCCACGTGCTTCCCGAATGAGTGACCAGTAGCCGCCATCAGACAGGCCGTTCTCTCCTCTGCGGCACCATGCATGCGAACACCGGGTGTCCGAAACCGGCTCGTGGCGAAGATGTTAGCAGTCGGCTTACACCGTGTTACATGGGCCGTATGTAATGTAGCCAGTCACTGTTTCTGTATGCCTGCCGTTCGCAGTTCGGCATTCGTGCGAGAGTTACTGTAAATAAAATTGCCAAGGCTAGCCAAATCGCTTAGCCTGTCTTGCCTCCGTTTCTCGTTTATGCAATGTCGTGTACGGCTAGCTCAACTGCTGTTGTATCGCGGCGATCCGAAGGCGTGCGCGTGGAAGGGGGGCGGGGGGAGGGAACGTTGACCTTGGCGTGCATGTCTCGCTCGACGAGGACGGCACTGCGCCGGCCGCCGTACCTCCGTGGACGCCGAGAGAGTGGAGGCAATGGCGTCCTTTATCGCGAAATTGTCCCGGCTTGTAATGCGGTAATCCCTCCGTGATAGTGCAGCTGGCGACACTGCATTTACTCGTCGTTGGAGTGCAGTCCTTTGGCGTGGTTCTCTGATGTGCGCACCTCGCGATGAGCCACAGCGGTGTGACCTTTGCCACACTGCTGACCACACAGAGCCAGTGAGTCGGGGGTGTGGGCCCTTCTGTTGTTACCAGAAAAACGCTAAATGTATGTTTTGTCGATGTCTCATGAAATGGCTTTAAGTTCTGAAACCACGTTTCGGTAGAGACGCCCCTGAAGTCTAATTCGAAAACTGCCAGACGGTTGAAGTGCTTGTCAGCACTAATTTTTGTTGTAACCTGTCGCAGATGTCGGCTCTACAACTGGGCGTCACACAAGCGCACAGGTAACGCTTTCGAAGAGTCTTTCAGCGAGGTGGGAATGAGGAAGATGCCGACGAAGTATATCTTCATGAAAGAAAACTTACCCGTTGTCGGTGGCAGAAGAGCCGAGCTGATCAGGACTACGGCGCAGGCTTTAGTCCTGACGGCCGCTGCGCCAATGAAGATCAAACTTACTCACGAGAGCCAGGGATGAAAAGGAACGGCTTTCTCAGTGTACATGTATCTGTAAATCCATATCTGTATCTGTAAGTCTGTTATTGTGTTGAAGTTGACCGCTTATTGTCAGGATTTAATATCAGTGCTGGGAAATTGCTGTCAAGGGCTTAGTGTTTTGTTATGTGCCAGCATACGACAGGGATTTACGTATTTCTTTCTTTTTTTTACGCGCTGTGTTTAAAATTGGTGCATACCTGGATCTATCTGATATGGAAGGGCAGTGGACTACGGATTTGCATTACATTTGCATAGAATTCAAGTCACTTAGAACATAGAGAGTAGAGGAGGAAACAGTCCTATGTTACCTCAAAGTTTGATTGTTCGTGGTGTGAGTTTCTCTATTCCTCTATTAAATTTGATTCATTGTGTACTACAAAAAGATCGTTTGTTTCGGCATTTTGCAGAGCATCTGCTCGGCCTTTGATCTTGAACAAAGTCGTTTACTGCTGATTCTTCGCTTGCTAAGAGAGTATACCGCGAATGTCTCCCTCTGTTCTTCCTGCATTTCCTCGGGGCCATTGCCTCTCGATACTTATAGCTGGGCATGTACATGAATAAGGATTGGTCATCATTGCGAGGTTTTTTTTCACCTGTCATGGGCAGTGACAAATCACTTGTGCATTATGGCAACCGAAGCAGTATGCACATGAGGCTGTACAGTTGTCTTTTCTTTCTTTTTTTCACACACACACAAAAAGAGAAAAGACTGGGTGGTTCCGAAATATTTGTTCTTATTCCTGCATTTTTAATTGGCATGACGTTTGAGTGAGTAGTGTGTCAGATTGTTCATGCACAAGCTCAGTCTCTTTCGCTCATTCCACCTTTTAGCACCGCGAAAGCGCGTACACAATTCGCTGACGTCCGAGTCCGCGCTCGCGTCGCATGCTGAAGCCATAAACAGAATCCTTACGGTTCTTTGCGAGTCCTTGATTTCGTTCGAGGCCTTTTGATTGGTCGCACCCAGAATGCTCAAAAACCCTGGGTGACGGCAGTTGCGTCGCTAAATGCGCGCAACGAAATCGAGGAGGAGGGCAGAAGTAACTTGTGTGACGCTACACTCGCCTGCGAGTCGGCGTGAAGGCCGCAGCGCAATCGTAAAAAAAAATGCTTGGAAGTGGCTGCCTTTTTCGGACGCGACAAAATTAGACGCGACGCAGCGGTCATTCACTTCATGCGGAGCACGATTTCCACACGCGTTGTTCAATCGCCTGCCAGATTACGTTCGGTTTTATTCGCCCAGTGTTTGCTGATCACGTCCAGCGGCGCGCCCTTTCCACGAGCTTTGTCGTGCTCGGAAAAGCGGCATGGAAGCGCACTCGCCAGGCGTGTTCAATGCAGCTGCGCACACTGGGGGGGGGGGGGGGGGGGGGGGGGGGGGGGGTATATCGCCGAAACGCGCGCCCGAATGACCTCGCTGTACGTTTTTTCGCCGTCCATTGCCGCATCAGGTGCGTACTTAAAATGTATAGCAAACAAAGAGTATGCTAGGCCATGCAGCTTAAATGGACTTCGATCAGGAATATTAGGTTAGGTATTTTAATAAATTTCGTTTCTCGAATACCAAATGGGCCATTCTTACCGTGAAAGGAGCCTTGCTAAAGCCTGGAAAGACGGCGATAATGAAAGATGGGTGCCCGCCCTCGAGTGCCCGCAGCGGTTCTTCGCGACGTCATGGATTTTGACACCGTCTATTTGGGTCTGGTTACCTGCCCATCGGTGATACCCGCCGATGTAGCCTGGTGGCGTTACCTGCTGAGCTAGAGGTCGCGGGTTCACGGCGGCCGCATTTCGGTGGGATCGAAATGGAAAAACGCTGGTGTGGCTGCGCGATAGAGAATCCCAGGTGGTCAAAATTAATCCGGAGTCTCCCGTTATGGCGGTTCTCGTAATCAGATCGTGGTTGTGCACACAAAACCGCACAGCTTTTTTTTCTTTTTTTTTTAATGTCCGTCCGTGAAAGACGAAGTAGCGTTTTAGAAGGACAAAACAACTCACCCTCGGAAAAATTGTTAACTGTTCATGCGCCAAAGAGATCTAAAGTACGAATTCTTTGAAATGCGTGACTTCGTATTGACGGACCGGCTCTTATGCTTCGGCGCAAACTCTAAGTGACAAGTTTGGACTTCAGTTTCTCCAGCACTAATTACATTTTTCTGCCAAATTAAAGTAGTTTTGATAGATGCCTGTTTTCGTTAATCATTACTTTCTCTGAGTGGACGACAGAAGTCGTACTAAACAGCATTATTTACGCAAAGAAGCGGCCGAAGCAGTTCTTCAGAGATCGCGAGAAAGGGGACGTGTTACAATGCAAGCGTTTAAAGAAAGTATTCTGGAGATCCGTGTTAGGGAACATGTTATGGTAACGAAGGTGAGTTTATTAACATGTCAAACTTACACGGTATCTTTCCTGTGGCGGTGTGGCACGATTCGCCAGCAGTGCGTACAACACATCTGTACATTGTCGACTGGTTACAGCCCAACAGCGGTGCCTTTTTTGAGACGTTTCCGGCTCTGCCTTCGGTCGTCACAACGCAGGCTACCCGAAAACGAGAGAATCGCCTCTTGCGTTTGGGAGGAGTGGAACCTGACATCGCGCCTGACCTGTTCGCCGTCGAGCGCACATCGATCGGCGCCTACGTACGCGACGGATGGCCTTCCCGGCATGCTGCTGGGTCTGACCCCGTCCCGAACGGAACCGAGCGGCGGCGACGAACGGCAGGACTTGCTTGGTCCCTAATTAAAAATGCTCTCTCTCGCTTCTTCCGAGAACGTATCGGGCGGGCACGGCTTCTCTGCTCTGCTCGACGTTGCGCCTACGACGCTTAGGCTTGCTCCACCTGTGTCGGTTCTGAGCTTCCAGTGTACCACAAGGGCTTGAATAACACGGTTCGTTGTTGTCCTTTTAGTTGTTTCTGTATAACATATCCCCCTATAATGCAATGGAAATTTAATTAATTCGGGTTTAATGGCGCAAAAACGACTATGGCCTTGCTGCACCAGTCACAGGACAGTATAAGATCCAATGTTAAGGCAATGATTTTTTATAATGCAATGGCTCTTTACGGGTTGCAGCTTGTGTCAATAAATATTTCCGCTTACCTTACGTTTCTTTTTTTTTTCTGAAATTAGGGTTGCTTGTATTTGTTCGTTGTAGTCGTTGGTATCAGCCGCGCCAATTTTAGCCCTGGCGTGTTTTCGTTTTTCGGCATTTGAGGCATTTCCTAATAAAGCTTCCTCGGCAAGCTCGTGTTACGTGGGACAGCCTTCCGCTTCGCCGAGCAGGTGCAGCTGGATCGCTACTCATTTGTCGCTCTGATATCAACGAATTTCACGCATGGGTGCGTCCGGCCCGGCAGCATGTGCGCGCTGTCGAGGGCGGCGTCCTGCAAGCTACGAGGGTCGGCGACTGGCTGCAGCCTGCGCGTCGTTTGACTTGTTCCTCTCTGTGCAGCGCTCGTTCTTCGACGCATGCATTGGTGCTTGCCCACATCTTGTGTGGACCCTTTCACACTCATAGGCGACATTCTGTGCGCCAAAATTTGCCGCTGCTGTTTGCGAAAGACCGCCGCACTCGTCCTCGAAGTATGTGACTGTTAAAACAGATTATAAGAGTCGAGGGCATGCCAGACATTCGATCGAAGCTATGATGATATGCATGGGGGAATTCGCAAGTGTCCGCGGTCATGATCCTGGTGTGGTAGAAAGGAAGTTAAAAAGAAAAGGAAAAAATACCTAGACGAACGGCGATGGCATACCCTATTTACTCGTGTAAGGCCGGCATCCCCACATTGGAGTGGGAAAATGTTAAGAGAGAAAACAAAAGTTTCCTTAATCGTAAACTTCCGCCAGAAGCTGTAGTTTCATCGTCGGCAAGACATCTGGATGTAACAGTAGTTGTGCTGCCGACATTGGTATTATCACCGTCACCTATCTTTCTGTCGGCACCAAACCGCAACGTTGGTCGCCAGCTCCGAGGGAGATAGATAAGCGGCTCCGACGTAGCGGCGCTGGCCGGCGGGTGTGGCGGGCGGCATGCCGTTGCGACAAGTTCGCCCTTCAAAATATTGCTCTCAGCAAACCGTACTGGCGATAGGGCGTGAGGTCACGTGCACGCGCGGGCGATCCAGCCGGCAACTATACCGCTAACACCTACCACGTTCGTTTGCGTGCATACTGAACGGAACGGCGAAAGCTCGCGCTTAGGCGTCAAGTCAACCAAACGCAATTTTTGCACCACAGCCAAAACTGCAAGTGTTGCGGAGTCGAGGCTGCGTGCGCGCTATCTTCACGGCACGGCGACGCACTTGGCGCTGCGCGTGAGGAGTGAACGCGAAATGCTGCCTCGGCCATCACGAAATTTCAAGGTTGTTTTACTGGAGCACAATGCTGCGCATATGGCTGTCAAGAATCTTCCGCTTTGTTGGTGCTCTAAAAGAAAAAAAAAAACCGAAGTCGATTTTACCGTCGCAATTTTTTTTCCCTGACACTTTCAAGGCATTGTACGCAGTATTAGGGGACGCAAACCGCCTGGCGTACAAACGAACGCAAAGAGGCACACAAAAGAGCCCCTAAGGCGCACAAAAGAACGCAAGCTATGGCGTGGCGCTTTGCGTACCCAAGCTCGTTTGCGTAGGCTAAATCTAAAAATGTGGTATTGGGCTGCTGAGCACGAGGTCGCGGGATCGAATCCTGGCCACGGCGGCCGCATTTCGATGGGGGCGAAATGCGAAAACACGCGTGTACTTAGATTTAGGTGCACGTTAAAGAACCCCAGGTGGTCGGAGAAATTTCCGGAGTCCTCCACTACGGCGTGCCCCATAATCAGAAAGTGGTTTTGGCACGTAAAACCCCATAATTTAATTTTAAATCTAAAAATGTTCATAATCGGCCGCAAGTGGTTTTTTTATTTTGCATAGCAGGGTAAGTGCAGTTCCAGGCTTCGTTGAGCTCATGTTAGGTCCGCACCCAGTAGAACACCAGGAAAAAATAAAAGTGCTGGCCTCATACACGAGTAAATGTAGTATTTTAATTCCCGCGCCACGTCCTTATCATCAGATTTTAGATCTGAGCTTAGCTGGTCATAAATAAGATGGCATTGCGCTAAAAAAAAATAAATAAAAGGTGGAGGAGTGGCCCAATCGGAAAATTTTGTGGAGAAACGGCGCAAAGAAATGAACAGAAGACTAACTCTTGTTTTGTGCGTCTTTCCTACTTTTTCTCCGTTGTTTTTCTCAATATCTAAGTGCATCGAATCGTCCAGTTCTCCTAACTTCTGTACACTTTCCATCCACGAAAAGTACATGAATACTGAATACGAAAAATATTGTTAAACCACTGACGGCTTACGCGCCGGAGCTGGATGTTCGAGGAGACAAAAAAAAAAAAAAAGAACGAAGAGGTCAGCTTTTTTGGAATGACGGGCAATTCCTTTTCTAAGAAATACTGCGTCTTTCTGCAAGAGTAGTCTGCTTCGCCAGTGCGCTGGCGCGGACTGCCGCGCGGTGGCGGCTGTGCCTGCTTGCGCTCGTTCGGGTGACTTGGGTGACGGGGTTTCCAACTGAGATCGGGTCCACGCGGGCCTCGCAGTTTCAATTTTTTTTTCCCGTTTGCGCAGAGTTCATTTTGTTTCGCTGTAACATCAGGATCAACGTGTCCGCCTTGTCGGTAGTCGCCGCTCGCGAGAGGGATCCGTGTGACGTCCGATAAGCCGCGCTCTCGTCCGAGCAGCGCGTGACTGGCTTTCATTGCTCGCCCTTCGCGTTCCAGGCCTACAAAGGGAGTCTTCACTTCCTCGCGCGCTCCTGCTGATAGCGGCCCGGTTAAGCGCGCGTTGCCCCGGTGGGAAGACAATGTCGGCGTGACGCACCCCCCGTTGTGGAGAGAGGGGGTCTCGGCCTTGGTGGCACGTTTGTCGCTGCCTCGTGAACAGAGAGCGCCTTCGACCAGCTCCGTTATGTGCGCAGACGCGCTCCGCTGTGCATGCATATATATACCCGTGTGTCCTGTGTAGTAGGTACAGTCGCGCGCTGTCTGCCCGCCAGCCGCTCCGAGATATCGGGCTTCCCTCTGCGGCCGCGTCGTCCCAACAATAGCGGCCTGACCTGCTGTCGGCCCTATTTCGGCTCGCTTGTTTCCTTCACGCGGCGTCACGCTTCGTTGGGAGGAAGCTTCTTTTTCCGGTGTCCGCGAACGACGGGCAGGTGGTGCTGGCGGCGGCGGAGACAGTTTTCGACTTGAGCTTGTTCGAACCCTTCGCGATGAACGTTCGTTCGTGAAACGGGGTCACAGTGGCGCAACGCTGCGGCCATTGCTGCAGCGTCGCGTGACGCCGCCTGGTGGTGGTCTTGTGCCAGATTGACTCGAGAACATTCCCATGTTATTGTCCCTCGCCACTGCAACTTTTGTTGTTTTCATTGTGCGTAGCACTGGGCTTCATTGCTTGTCGGCGTATCTCGAACGAACGAGGTGGATGCTGCGAGCTCGCACAACGGCGAGTAGTAGCGCGTTCCACGTCGCGCATTCGTTGTGGCATCTGTTGAACCCGACGTTTGCCTCCGACGCCGGTGACCCTTCACGAGCGTCCCGCTGCGGAGCGGGCGAAAAGAGAGGAAAGTGCTTCGTGCAAAGCTGGAAGCGCGTCTCCTCCGCCCAGCAGCGGCGGCCCACACTTGTCGTCGAGGTGAGGGGCTGGTGAACTTTGCGCGACGGGGTCTTGGCGTACACGCCACAGCGGCAGGTGGTGAGCGCTTTGCCCTCGCGGCCGTCGGCTCCTGAGGTTCAAGGCCACTGGTCGGGGTTCCTCCGGGAACGCTTTCGCGGGGCTTTTTTTCTTTTTCGTTCTGGCGCGCCTCTCTCGATTTAGAGCACTGCGTTTCTCCTTTATGCGTTTCTATGTGGAAGTGGCCCACGTTGACGAGCAGCCGAGAAACGTAGATAGCACAGAGATGTGCTGGCGCTGCTGTGCGTGCAAGTTTAGCAACTGTGTCGCTGTTTGCGGTTTCGTGCTCGATCGATAGCGCTGTGACGCTTGGCGTTATATGCAATAGCGCGCTGCATCTAGTTCGAACGTGCTCTGCGAGAAAGGCGATGTACCCCGTGTCCGCGAGTTTTCTTGACATTGCGTATCCATTTTAATTTTAACCTATCAAGGAATTCTCCTTAATTGTTATATCTGTCGTGCCCCTTTTGTAACTAGGATTCGTGATGTTGCGCACGACGCAAAATTAAATCTTGCAGGGAAAAAGTGTCATCCACCCGAATGTAGCACGAAGCTACAAAGGAAACCCATGCGAGTTGCTCAAAAAAGCATCGCAATTGACGAAACATTGTCGCGTTCCGGGATTTGAACCCGCGACCAACGCCTTTCCGTGGCGGTCACTCTACCATCTGAGCTCACCGGGAGGCTAGCAGATCGTAGCGCGGGTGCGAAATAATCGACAACTCGAAGCACAGGGACGCTGAATATTGCAGATCAGTAGAGGAAGCTTCATGAAACGAGTTTCATCCACGCGAACGTAGCACGAAGCTACGCTAAGGTGGATGACAATCTTTCCTTTCGTGAACCTTGCTCCACTTTTCGGCATTCTGCTGAACTGATTTGCCATAAGTAAAACTTAGTGCGCAGTCTGCATTTACGCACGGCGGCAGTAGATCTGCCCCAAAATCTCAGTACTCTGAAAGCGATTCGTGGGTCCTGATGTCTTACTGCCGTGGTGATTTGTCACTTATATGTAGAGGTGAGCTAGTGTCAGATTTGGATGTGCGCGATCTTACAACACATGGCACGTTACACGCAGTCTCTCCTAGCAGCATGCCTTTGTTTTCTCCGGCGGGCACGTCGCCAGGCGGTCCGTTGTCAGCGTGTGCATCGTTTCGTTCCCACTGGACCAGTGCCAGTCTGCTCTCCGGCGTTAGGGGGGTGTTCTAGAAGGCGAGCCATGAAAAATGTTTCTGCACGTTGTACAGTTTTCGGTGTCATATACCACGACTCCGTGCAACATAAAGCTCTGACTTTTTCTGGAAGGTCAAGGAACGCGCGTGGGCAGCGTGACGAAGGACGCCGCCTGTTTCAAAACGTGTGCATTCAAGATGGCACGTCAATATATGCCAAGTTTCCTTCCCCGTTGGCCATTTAGTCTTGTAGAGCACATTTATTCGGGACGCGTGGATGGTGAGCGCGTATGGCTGGATTCTGGAGTGCAATTTCGATGCTCCCTTTCACAACGCTCGCGGGCGCATGCTGACGAATGTAAGCGTTTTCTCCTTCGCTGCAGCCGCCGTTCATTGGTCGTCTCGCGAGGCAATGCTCGTTCCGCGGCTGCACTGTCGGTCGCCGGAGGGAACGTGTCGCACTTCTCTTGGACGAACCTGTTGATGTGCGTGTGCTGTTTTCGCGATTCTCCTCCTCTGTCGGTGCGCGCGGTCTGGGCGTCTATTTTCGTCGCCGCCGTCGCGGGAGGGCAGCTGCGTGGCGCGCAACGACCCTGGAGTCTCGGTCGCGTGACGCGGCTTTCCTGCGCCGTCGGAACTGTCCGGGAGGCGGCCGGCCATCGCTCCTTTAGCCCGGTGACGAACGCCGTACAATGACAGGATTTGGTGGTATTAATTCTGTCACGTCGATGAGCGCGAGACGGAGTTTTGCGTGGAGAAATGTGCGAATAATCATGTCTTATTGGCGCCCTGTAGTCAATGTTCTTCTCGACTGTGTACGCTATTTAAATGGCGTCATTTGGCGGCTGTAGTAAAAATAGATGCTTCGTGCTAGCGAGATTGTAACCCGCCCGTGCTAAGCTGTCGAGCGACGAAAGCAGCTTCCAGCAAGTGCTGCTCCTGATGTGGTAACGGCCACTTAGGCGCGCGCAGCTTCCCAGCCGTGGGTGAATTTAGGCGCGGTTGAAAACGCTTCGTGAAAGTAGGCCCAATCCGCTGCCTGGCACCTCGTCTTTGTTTTTCTGAACGGAAACCTTTACTGCATTGCCATGGCACTGGGGCTAAAACTATCTGTTATGGTTTAGGAGAACGACAAACTTGGGCAGGTTGGTAGCAGTTCATTATTCTTGGTTTTGTCGTATGTTACCGTTACCTTGGCGTTTCGTTCTGTTGTAACCCAGAACTCGATTATGTTTCACATCCATGCCTGTCGTTATGGGCGCTTAAGTGACAGCGTGGTTGCTAGCTCTCTAAATGATTAGTGTGATTTGGTGCATTACACTCTCACAGCTCACGGGATCAGTGGCGTACGCGTAGTGACGGGTTGTGCGCGCGCGCTTCGTAATGAAATTGAACCATCCACGCTATGCGGCATAATGACAATGCCACTGCACATGGTATATATGCGCGCCGTTCGGATTATCTTCGTGTGCCTACGTTAAAAAAAAAAAATTACCGCAGTATTCCTTCCGAGGGGTCTTTGCCAGTGACTTTGTATACAAAAATACTGTTACTAAATATTTTTGTTTTCTCGCATTGTGCTACGAAGGCTGGCGTCTTAAATATAGTTTGCTAGAACAAAAGGAAGAAAAAGTGGCCTGTAATAAATTCGCGTATTAGAGCGTCGTTCTCAGAAGTTTGGCAGCGGCACGTTTTCCTCTAGTGCGTCGTGTGTTGCAAGAACATGACCTTTTCATGTCACGGTACAGACTTTAGCTTCTCGCGTGTGATAACGTGAAAATTTGCTTCCACACTGTGCGCGTGGTGTCGCTGTTGCGTTGACTGTGGCGCGTTTCAAGATCAACTGGCGGCCCGCATGCAGGTTTTGATAGCTGTGGGTTATCGTCTGCAGTCTCGTCCCAAACAGTGCGGCGTAGTGCTCGAGTCGCAAACGCAAGCTGCCCGCGTCAAGCCGGCAGGGCTGCTTTAGTTTCGCGCCAAAGGAGCCAGCGTCGCCGCAACCCGCTCGCTCAGTCATTCGTCCGTGTGCACTGCTGCCGGAAGCAGGGGGTGGGGTGGAAGCATGTGTGCCTTACCGGGCGGCTCAAGGGGTCACTGTGGCCTCGGGCCCTTTCGGCAACAACTCTGCATGGACGGCTCGTCATCCATCATCTGTCTCGCCGCGACAGCAGCGTCGAAACTGCGCGCCATTTTCGTGCGGCACACTCCGCTTCTATTTCTTCCGTGCTCGGTGGCGCGCTACGCAAAAGAAGGATGACCCGTCGAGGAAGCGAGCGAAAGCTGATGCGTTTTTACTACCTTCGTGTTTCCCGCTCTCTATCTTCTATGCGAGGATAATTTGGACCCCCTGAATTATGCAAGGCCGCGCAGAGATCGACGTTCGCATCGCGTGCGGGCCATCGAAAGAAGCCGGTTCGTCTGCGCCGCCAGCGAGGTTGTTAGTGCGCACCATTTTCGGTGCTGTCTCCCGGCCGCAAGAGAGGAAAAAAACAAAACAAAAACAACGCTGCGCCGGAGAAGCCGTAGTGACGCTACCGCTGGGCGAAGGAACGAAAAGGCGTGTGTGCTAGAGGTAAATGATAAAATGGCGAAGACCTTCGAGAGAAAAGAACGAGAAAAGAAAAAGGAGGGGGGGGGGGGGAGCTGTTGCGAGCGCGCGGTGTCATTCAAGGGCGCATTGGCTGCCACTCTGACCAGAGTAAACGCCGAGAGGGAGAGGGTTTTCTTTGTTGGCACGTCTTGAGCCGCACTTCTGTATTTTCCACAGGGGATAGGAATTTCCGTCGGACATCATATATGCGGTACTAATCATATGCTAGTCAGATTTTTTTCTTTTGTCGTTTACTCACGGACTCATTGTTGTTGCTTAAATCTAATAATGCGACGGTGTCTAAATTTGTTCATGTTAGCGCCATTATTCGACGTGATCCCCTGGGTCGCCAGTGCGATATCCTAAGAAGATTCATCGTTTTCTAATGCATTTCTTGGATGGCTGATTATCTTCGGATACATAATTTCGCTATCGCAATGTGTTCCAGTCGACATCTGATTAATGTTAATGCAACATATTTATCGTATTTCCCTGTCTTCCACTACAGATCCGGTTAGGGCCGCGTACGCGCTTCGTTTTGTAACTGCTGCATGAAACGTCTTATGCGCAATTGTAATTATATTACATTTTTATTGCATGGAAATCGAGTGTATAATTTTACTGTCCATTTAGATTCTCCTTAATGTCACATCGTGGCTGACATTTATCCGCCTTCGTACGTCGTTCTGATGCCTGGGCTCTTAAGCTGGCCTGTGCATTCGTTATTAACACATGTCATTCCTAGTGAACGTGGTGCTTGGCTTGCTTCGTCCTGCATCATAGATCCGTAACTTCCCGCAAAAGAACTGTCAATAACATCTTTCTAGCTATCATGTTTTTGTTCTTTGTGGTTATCTCAGTGTTTTTGTTTCTCAGCGTCAGCTGTACTGTACGGTCGTTTCCTCCCGCAGCATTAATCTTTACCATCTGTTATTGACGCGTGCGACTTTGCTGACGTCTCTCCTGAACTCTACAACTGGAACATGTGCGTCATGACCTCATTGGCGGGCTAACGTCCCGTCTGCGAAATGTCTGTATGGGTGTCGATCGTTGCACCGTAACAAGCTTGCACGTGCGAGCTCTTCTTTTCCGTATCTTGATGGATAAGACACGCACGGACGCCACATTCGCAGGCATCTCGATGGCAACTTTGTTGCGGACCCACAGACCCAAAGGTACAGCGAACGAATCTTGCGAACGCACATTCAAGCACGAAGAGCTTAAGTTTAGCGCGGCCGTGCTACTTTCCCGCGTCCCCCGTGTTCCTGCGTCTTGCTCGTGTGCAGTCCGCGTGATGTTTCTCGGGAGAGCAGCAGTACATCTCCCTTCCAAAGTCGTGGCTGCCACGTTTCCCTCGCCGTCGAGTCGTGTTCCAAAGAAGCGCGCGCGTATCGGAAGCCCCCCATCCGCTGCGTGTACGATCCAATTTCAGACACCGCTGCGCTTGCCGTGCATTGTCTGGCTCCGAGAACAATGGCCGCCGCGCTCTGCTGGTGCCGGGGAAAACAGAAGCGCGTCTGTGCTCGCGCCGCTGCTGCCGTTCCCACCGCTTCTCGCTTTACTGCGCTGCACGCCCGTGTTGCTGGGCGTTTGGGGAGACGGGGCGCGTTCAGCGGCTGCGTTGCCTCGCGCTTCGGACGTAGGGGGGCGTGCGATTGTGCACGACGCTGCACTGAACTCTCACCTCGCAACTCGGGCTTGCATTTCATCTAGACGGGTGGAGACCGCCGGTGCGTCCGTAATGATTCCGACGCCGGCTGCAGGGCTCGCGGTAACCACTACATAAATTGAAGGAACTTGTGCGAACTTTGAAAAAAAAAAAATCGAAAACAGGTGGAAGTGAGTGGAGGAGCAAATCGGCTCGTTATCGCGGCTTCACATTCAGTGATTACTAGTATGCTACGCATCGTCCTCCGTAAAAAAATGCGAAATTCGAGGCATCGACGCAGGGGACGATATTTTGCCTCGATCAATCGTGAAGCGAGCTGCTTGCGATTCGCGAGTGAGAAATTTCGTGTTTTTGTCATTTTTTGGACCTGACGTATCGCGTTCGGCTCATCCGTGGACTCTGGGGGCCCCTCAGCGATTCTATCTCCTAAAGTTAAAAGCTGGCGAAATGCGAAATAACTGGTCTTGCCTGCCGACTACAAAGGGTCTCTATACATGGGCCAACCATGAAGCAGGATAGCTGAACGCATGCATCTGTCCTGCACGTGGATGACGTAACCTACATTAAATTGTACATCCATGGCCTTGCTGGCCATAGATGTTCCACAGCCATCACACACCGCGTTATCATTCGAGGCGTGTTTTCTCGACCGGGGCCCATGTATCAAAAATAGCCGCTAATCTCGCCCGTTATTATCGCACTTCATTTCGGTGTTCTAAACCATTTGTGACTATTATGATGTTATTGGAATGGTTGGACGAGCTATAGTTGTACAGCGGGATTCCGCACGCCTGCAAACGACTACGACAACTGCGTTCACGCTGGAAAATTGTTTCTTCTTGTCACTCCAGCTTTGGGATGCAGATGATGCACGCCAATCTATTTAACCAGTCTTGCACTGCTCGTCCTGAATATATGTACAGTATGGCGGCCGCTGTCTTGTGCTAACACTTGCGCATATACTCACTTTTGCTTTATTATACATTTTCACTATATATCTCACCAACTTTGCTATATATCTTCATGCTGTCTTTAACACGAACGTTGCCACGAGGCTGAATGCCTGCACGCGGACAGGGAACATGTGTGTGGCTTCTGACTGGCCGAATGTGGGCAGTGTCGTCGCAGGAACTGCTGCTTGGCTGGCACGAGCGTAAGGCTCCGGTATTGTTCCACTTCGCGCAGCCATTGTTCAAGGCCTGTGGTGAGGATTCCCCGGCGATCACATGGCGCGCCGGATGCAACCCAGCACCGCGCTTCTGCCGAGTGGAGCATCGCGCCGCCGACCGCTGGAATACCTTTTCTCTCTCCTGCGTGTAGCATCGTCTGGAGGCTCACGAGATAGCAACGTAGTTTAAAGAAAAAGTGAGAGCAAGTGTATTCGCACGTGATGTGACGAAACAGTGCATCGAGTGAGGCACAATGCTGCCACTTCTTCCCAACAGTTAGCTTGTGCTCAATGGCATAACCAGATTTTTATTTTTACTTTCGTGAAATGGAAGTGATCTACCCCCCCCCCCCCCACACACACACACACACACACACACACCTTCGTGTGTGATTTTGCATGCGTGTTGAGGCCCAGTGGTTCATCGAAGGTCCTATCTCCGGGGCATTTCGTCGCCTGCCTCGATTGGCTGATAGACTGAACACGGCTAAATGGTCCACATTGTGCTTACACCTCGCGTTCATTTGGAAAAGGAGGCTGGCACCGAGTGTGCCTTCGCTTCATGCAGAACTGTTTGCCCTGCTTCGCCGTGCGCGAGCGTCGCGCTCCCGTAGTCCGGCACGTGCAGCGCCCTTGCTCGGACGCGTGCTGTGCCGGGTGGCTCGGCTTTTTCCATTGCAGAAAGTTTCGAGCACGCCCTGGTGCTGCTGTTGCAGGCGCTGAATGAGGCCTGCCGCGCAGCCTAATGATTTCGGCGTGATGGGGCCATGCAAATGCCGGCCATCCTCGGCAGTCGCGCGCGCTCTGGTCACCGCTTCCGCTTCTCTCGAGGAAGCTGCTGCTCGTTTTCGCTGCAATCGAGCATCGCCAGGCGCGCTTGCGCTCCCTGCTCGTGACGTGTGTTCTTTTCTCTCTCCCTCCTCCTAGTTGAGAGACTGCCGCCGCTGCGACCCCCTTTTTTGCGAGGACGGGGTAGCGGCCAAGCTGCCAACTCCTTCCCTCAACCTCTGCGTGTTTGCCGCTGCTTCGCGCGTCCAGATCACTGTGCCGCTCGAGCGCTAAAATATTTTCCCCCCTCAGTGTGACTGTACTGAATTATACCTTTCTCCTTCGTTCCCGTTACGCGAGCACAGTAAATATGAGGGACAGGCTCGAAGTTTGTCTACAATCGGGCGTCATCCTGAGCACTCGCCGGAAGCGCTGGCTCTTGACAATGCCGTGTGAGGCTGTTTTAGACGTTGCTTTGTATCTGCCTTGTATAATCTAGTCGAACCGTTCGAAAGGTTTGGTTTTGTCTGCATATTTATGTATTCTTTAGTTCGTTTTCGTTGTTAATGCGCGGGGAAAGCCAGGGCCTAGCCAGTCAATTACGTAGAAGTCGTATTTTACACGGTGCTTCAACTAAGGTTTTGCCATAATAAAGTGTATGGCTTCTGCTGTGTGTCCACTAGCTGCAGTATATCTGAGGCGCTCCTCATAAGGACAGGGAGGGAAAATGCTTCAGATTCGCGCTTGAGAACGCCATATTGGTGCTTTTCGACCACTCTACATTGAGGTATGGCTCTCAGCCTTTCCATAACTTACTGCGGGGCAAATAACTTTTCGAGCATGATGAAAGCGAGACCCGAAAAAAAAAATAAAAAAAATAGCGAGCGATCGGTAAGTCTGTCGTTGATGTGCGCGTTAAGAAGGAACCTAGCCTTGGGTAGAGCATGCAGGTTTTCTAATGACCGCGGTTGGGAAACGAGTAACCTGCGTGCTTTTCCAGTGCGAGATGACTGCGCAGTCTTGCGTCTGCCAGTCTGGAGGTGCCCCGCGGCGCGCTCTTGGAACCGTGCCACGAGAGTTGGCATGCCCCTGAAAGCCGTTAACCCATTGAGGGTCGACGCCGTAAATATACGGCGCCGCGAACAGGTCCGAAAATGGTCGATGCCGTATATTTACGGCGCCGTCTGTGCGTTTAAAACGCGCGCTAATTTCCTAACTTTTTCTTGCCTGGCATGTGGTGCTACTATGTGGAAATACATGAAATTTTTTTTCTCGCGTCTCTCTCTTTCACTTTTCGTTCTATACTTTTTTTCTTGCTCCGGCGCGTCTGCTACCGCTCGCGCATTGGCGCGCTCGCGGGCGCGCGGCGGTTAGTTTCGGTTTTGTTCCGCACGCTGTTTCGGCTTCTTTTGCTCGCAAAACTGATGGCTATCTCGTTCTTGTCACTCAAAGGGTGACCGCCTGTAACCCGCTCGGTTGTTGCTCACAGGGGTCCGCATACGAAGGATGCCGCCATGCATGCGTTTCCTTTTTTTTGGCCCTTTATTCCGAAGTTGCCTCCCACGTCTGCTCAGGGAAGCAGTACCCAGAGGAGGTGCCATGTCTGCGCCAACACCACTCGGCAGCAAAAATATCGCGAGGACACAAGCTACATGCGCGCTGAGTGCAACAAACCGCTCTGCGTGGAGCCATGCTTCAAGAACTACCACACGCTGAAGAAGTATTAGTGCAAGAGGAACATTTGAGACTTGCAAAAAATTTTCGTGTGCGCATTCTTCTTGTGTATTTTTCTCGTGTGCATATTGTGTATAACAATGCGCCAATTTTTTTTAAATCTTATAACTTTATTTGCTATTTTTTATTGTTTTTCATGAATAAACAGTCCATATATGCAACGCCAAACATTTTTTTCTCACTTCACGGTCACCCTAGAAAAATAACAGTAATTTTTTTTCGAAATAGCTCCCTCTGAAGAATTTAAATGTGCAATAAAAAAAATCGACCCTGAGTGGTCGCATGTGGCGAAAAAAATCGACCCTCAAAGGGTTAACTCGTGTGTGCGCACTCCGCCCGCCGCTCTTTCCGGTTGCCATCAGCACGTGCTCTGTAGACACGTACAAAGCTGAGATTGATAAATATTGCGCACGAAGTAGCGTTGTTGCGCGCGCTGTATTTAGTAGGTGGTAAGCGCTCCACAGCCATGAATGTGCTGCCTGCTTTATGTCGATAGTCTAAGCCAATGCGTTGTGTTTGAGCAGGCGAAGCAGCAGTGCTTCACGGGGAAACGTGACGTTTAGCGTTATACATCCCAAGTCACGAGGTTAATTTTGAGAGACGACGTAGCTCTGGGTCAATTTAAACCTGTTCGGCTTCATTATTGTACATGTCGGTAGACGAGCGTTATTACTTTCCACTACCATCGCGGCATCGTTCTCGGTGTCAGAACGCCATCGCGCGTGTCCACCGTGCATCCTGTGATGGCTGAACATTATCGGAATGCGCATTGCGATGGCATGCCAGACTGGCAGTCACAGGTGTCACCACCGCGTACCGTCGCAAGAGGAGGTTTCGAGCATATGACATCCTAGAATTATTAGGACCTTGACTGGCCTGGTCGAACACACACGCATGAATTGTACCACTCGATTTCAGGCTGAATGTGTAAGCTGACCGATGCACATACTTTTACTTTAGGCATCCGTGGGTGTCGAGACTTGTCTTCGTGATTGTATAATCCACTCTGATTTGCCGTGCAAATTCATAAGGCCCAATATTCCAGCTTGCACTGAAGATGGCACTTTTAATGGGAGCAGCTCGTGTTTACGCATAAAGTTGGATTTTCTCGCAATTTTTCTCGCGCCTAATCCGGCACCATCGTTGGCGGCCGGTGGCGCCGGTCGGGAGGTCCCTGGCCTCCGGCGGCGAGCACGGCCTTCGCCGTCTTTGTGCACTGCGCCCGGCGTGTCCTGATGGCCTTTGAATTGCCCAGTGATGCCGCCGTCAACCGGTTTGGCCGCCGGGCCTGACCCACTTCGGCGGCGGCGCCGCCAGTCGGGCTTCTCTCGCTCTCCGCGGCTTCCAGAGCGCCGTCAAAGCCCGTCACTTTGTTTTGGGGGCCGTCGCACCTGCACACACTCTGCGGCGTGACTCACTGGCGTGTCATCGGCCTTGCTGTCATTGTGTCATCCGCTTAAAGCGAGTTAAGCCTCCTCCGCCATACACAACTCGATTCTTTTCCAGAAGGGAGATAAAAAGAACAAAAGGACGAATTTCATTGCATAATTTCAGCTGTAGTGCTCGCCGCGAAGAACTCTTTGTAAGCAACCCCGTGCAGCTCCACTGAACCCTTGCGCCGCCACGTGGGCAAAGCGTGGATCGCATGCGTGGTCGGGTGTGAGCCGTGACAACGCATTCCACTTCTCAAGCGCTTCACGGTGCATGTCGAGTTTCCCCGTTCTGCCACATTCATTTGGCCGATGTCACTTTGAGATTTTGCACGTTTCACTATTGCTCCGTTTGTAGGCGACAGCATCATTGCTTTTCAGTGTTTCTTTTCAAGGCTTCACCAACCACAGCCCGATGGGTGCGTATTGCCAAAGCGCTTGATCAGCACGCTTTAGGTGCGTCTTTGTCCAGGTGGTCAGAATTGTTCCGGAGCGTTCACTACGGTGTCTCTCATAGCTTGTGCTGCTTTGTGACGTTAAAATAAATCGGTGATGACGAAATATTCCATCACGTCGACGCAGCTGGTTTCTGTCGAAATCTTGTATCGCTTTGCTTGTTAGAAAGAAGGCCTGCGAACGGCGAAGCTCTTTGGCTCCCGCGAAAGCTTTGCGGCGGCACCTGCTGCTTGAAACTTAGGTTTTCATCCGCACGAGAACAGTTACGTGTTGCATTAAACCGCCGTCAAAATGACCTGGGAAGAAACAATACAGCCACCATGCCTTATTTGCTACTTTAAAAAGTTGAAAGCTTTACGAATTGGAATCGGCGAAATTCGTAATTCGGAACCGGCGGCCGGTATTTCCCCAAAAGGTCGCGTCCATGGTGCGTTACTGCTTTTGTTTGGTTCAGAGATAACTCGGTGATTTGTTATTCAGAGTATTTACCAAACTATAGCGTATCGTTCAGCTGAGGGCTGTGTTGTAGTGGGTTGTGTGTATGGTTGGTCGCGGGACAGCACAGCCTGGAAGCACTAAGAATGGGATTAGTTGAGATGCACGATGTAATGTGCGTGAAACTTGAGTGCTGGTTTGAAGCTGTTGCTTCGTTCTTTCTCACGGTAAGACCGAATATGTTTCGTTCCTTTCAAGCGCTAGTACTGAGCCGGGTGATCATGCTATAAAAGCAACACCTGACCATGTAGGTCTGGTTGCGAAGACCGCCCCCCATCTGTCTCTCTCTCTCTCCTATATATATATAATGCTGATTGGTGGCGACAGGTTTCACAGAATCGAACCGTGCGGATAGCGCTCTCTTCGGCCCTGCCACACTGGGACTGCCGGGACAGTCCGCGCACCTGTTCTGAGAGGCGGCGCTGCCTTGATGGCGCTTTCATGACATGCCCGCGAAGCCAGGTGCGAGGAGCGAGCAATGCCGTGTGCGTGTTGCGCGTCTCGGCCGCCGGCACAGGATGCACGCTCCACGAGGCATGTCTCCATAAAGCGTCGCTCCCGCTGGCCACGCACAAAGGGCGTCATCTCTGGCGCAAAATGATTCGACCTCCTCGCATGCGCGGCCGCACGCTCGGTCGCTTTTCAAGCATCCTGCATCGCGACCGCTCTGGCAAGGACCTCACTGGGGAAGTTGCGCTGTTGAGAGGGCGTCTGGACACATTCGCCCAAAAGAGCGCGCCCGCCCCGTTGCGTGACGGACAGGACGCTGAGTTTGACGTGGAAAATGGTTGGACGTGGCCGACGTTCTGCGGTCTGTCGTGCAGAAGGCCGTGATTAATTGGTGTCGACCGTTCCTGTGACCCTTCCTGGGTTTCGGGCGTAAGGACAGCACAGTCTCCGGAGTTGCTTCGTCGCAGAGGAGTGGACGTTTGTTTTAACCACTGGGGTATTCGCCGCAAATGCCTTGTGTGTGCGGAATCTGTGAAAATATAGCTAATGCACGCGTCCTCGAATCGTCGGCAGAAGAAAGAGCATCGTTGTGCTGTTACCATCAAAAGTTCACAGGACGCATGACCTGCGAAGACGGCTTCAGTTCACGATCTGGACAAATATCTTCAGAAGTGTGTGCGTGAATTTATTTGAAGGCTGCGTACTGAAACTGCGAAGAAATTTCTCTTTCGCAGTAGTTACGCCTTCAAAGTGTGTCTCGCCAACAGCACACACGCATCTCTTACACAGCACGTAAGCGAAGAACGGTGCCATGTCATCGAAGCACTGATACACATGCGCGCGCGGTAGCTTGCTGGCGTCAAGCTGTCGTCTAGGCATTTAGCGCTGCTCGCTTTGTTTTCAACGATTGCCTGGAAATGGCCCAGGACGGAAGATCCGCTGTTAAGGCCTCGCCTTGCTGCTCTTTCGTGTTGCAGCCTCCGTGGGCTTGTGTAGTGGCCACAGGAATGCCTCGTTTGTGACCGGCTGCTGGAAACGCGGTAGTGCGCTCGGGTTTGCCACTACGGTGGACTTGGCCGCTCTTTGTGGCAATGAGCAGCTTGCTTTTTCGTTGCACTACTACGGCACAAAACAAGAAAATTCTACTCTTCGCTTTCCGTAGGCACAGCTGGTGACCTCAGTTTTAGGTCACGCAGCCGATCGAGTTCTCGGCTGCTTGCCGACCAAGCTATCTCCCGTAGTCGTTCCCCTTTCGCCACGCGCTTTTCCTGATTGCGCGTATAAGCAGAGGACGTCCTTGTAGGCGGCCTTCGTTTGCTAGGTAGTATGCGTTGCAAGTGACGTCCCCGCTGATTTAATTCGCTAGTCCTGGCAGGCTCGTTTTCTCCGCATCATGCAATCTTCAATGCCTGGTGTTTGTATGGGGCCCTGCCGCACGGTATAGGGTACATAGTTATGTTTCTCTCATATCGCCGCGTCTTTTCAAGTTTTGTTGCAGCGATGTCACTTCCTTTGGTACCATTGTTTTTGTACAGCTACCCGTCGTGGTGGCGTAGTGGCTTTGGCTCTACTAAGCCCGAGGGGGCGGGGGATCGAATCCCGTCCAAGGCGGTCGCATTTCGATGGATGCGAAATGCAAAAAGGCACGTCTACCGTGCGTTGGGTGCAGGTTAAAGAACCCCAGGCGGTCAAAATTAATCTGGAGTCCTCCACGACGGCGTGCCTCATAATCATATCTTGGTACGGAAAGCCCACTATTGAATTTTTTTTTGTACATATCTCCAGCGCCGGATTTCTCTCTATGCGTAAATCATTTCCTATGATTGTGGTTGCATTCAGTCGTTCATTGCACAAGAATGTTTCGCGCAATTTAGTTTCTGGAAAAGGCCGCCCAGAACTGTGTCCGCATTTGTCGCAGTTATGTAGTCGCTCTTGAATTCTGTGGCATGCTTTAGTGAAAAAGCTCCATCGATGCTTTCAGTACCTATCATCTAACGGTGCAAGCAGCCGTATTCGTCTTAGGGCCTTTCTTGTTAAGCATTCATCTTACAGCGCTTTTTTAGTGATCTCATGCCACAAGTAGCCTGGTATATCCATTGCACCGGCGTTCACGGTCTTCTATTCTGACCGGCTATCTACTATACTAAATTATGCCGTGATAAAAATGGAAAGTAGCCACGTGAATGGCCATATCATTCATCTGTCCTGGGCTTTTTTTTTTCTGCTTAAATTCCATACAGTGAAGTGCACTTGGCGACATGTTATTCACTCAGCAGCGGTCCACTGTGAAAAGCCTATAGAGATCGTTAGGGTGGCATTCCTTGTCAGGGGTTGTGCATAATTTCTGCAATCAGTTGTAGTATTCGCTAAATAAAATACATTTCTGGGAATACGTGTTTTTCTCGTCGCATTCGGAACAGTTCCGCGGAGTGCCGCGTGTATATGGCTCCCGTTGCCTAGCTGATTAAATTATTTTGGCCCTGCTGATGGAACTTTTCCTTGCTATTCTCAAAAGGTGTAAGATAGGACAGCATAAATGCTGTACTTTCTTGCTAAATTTTGATAAGTTTCGTTGCGCCTAGGCGCACTACTGAACATTTTCTGATATTTATTTTGAGGCGCGTAAATTAATAAAAATAAAAGCCTCAGCCCGATCCATATAAATATAGCAGGCAAAAACAGTGAACCGTGGAATTTCATCATAATTGACATTGCCACTTGTGGGTGAGGTTCGCGTCTCTGCCCTCGACGGAAGCTTGCACGTGGCACAGTTTACGTCCCGAATTTAGCGGGGCCTTGTAGCACGCGTCTCGACAGGAGCGTCGTACCCCCCCCCCCCCCCCCCCTCTTCATTGGTTGGTTCAGTTCCTTGCTGCGGCTAACACGTTCTTGTAGAGCGTTGAAGCGCAACACACTCGCGCTGAGGCGCTTGCGTGCGAGCCGCAGGTGTCGAAACAATGAGGATCTGTATATTATCGGACCATAGCGGTTCTGCCTTTGAAGCCGCTGCTGATCGTTTATTTCTTCCTGCTTTCGTCCAAGAGCACTACGGAAATGGGCTCCGCTCGCAACGCGGGCGCTTTCACTTCCGTCGTCGAGTGCGCCACCGATGTGGACCGACGACGTTTTGCTCAAAAGGAAAAAAAGCGCCTGCATGCATGTGCCGTCGCGGCGCGTCATGCGGAATTAAATTGGGTTTCTCTCGGGAGCAGTTTCTCAAGGTCACTGCGTGCTGCCATGGCAACGTGGTCCCGCCTCCCTAGGGCCGCCAAGAGTATCGACCGGCACCGCCGTTCATTGATCAGCCTTGTGGGTACCGCTGTTGCTCCAGCCTCGAGCGGGAGATATTCCAAGTGTGCGGCGCTGAACTGTATACGCGACGAAAAACGAAGGGCCGAGACACGCGGGTCAAACCTCTCCCGCATCATTTTTGTGCGTCCTTATTTCTTTTTCGGCTTGTTTTTATCGTCCAAAGCGCGCCGGTGCTACGTGACACGCGCACTGAGAAACATTGGCGTACGCCGGGCACAATTTCGTGCTTCCGCTCACGGACTCGTTTAACTAGTTCGTGACTCGTGTTGCATACTACATTATCGGGGATATATTTTGATGCTGCCCGGAATCGCGGAAAATGAGACACGTGACACATGGCTTGATATGAACCTCGTGCTTGAACCACAGTGTTCGTCCGCAGTATGTATAATACCGCCTGCTATGTATTTCTTTTCGCCCTCGGCTTGCTGCAAGTGTGGCACGAAAGGGAGAAGTTACCTTTCGTTCTTTCTTCGTATCGTTGCAGCCTGTCGTAGTATCAGCGTATATACTTGGCTATGCAGTATCTGTTCGGAGAGAGTGCGGGCGACAGTACCGCTGTACGCCAGCCGACTATCGCACGGAGAGGCGCTAACTATCCCAGCCCACCGTCGTCTGCGTTGATCACACTTAATAAACGGACACTCTTCGACCGCTCAACACTTGCAATGACATAGAATGATTGGGCGTGTCACGTCAACAAACGAGTGCATTCTTTCGCACGCTCTAGAGGAAGTCCTGCCCTGCGCGGAATTGCGTTAATGCTTTGTGTCACATGTGAGAGTGCATAGCGTTGAGCTAAACGACAAGTACTTAGTATGCTGACTATCGCTATGTATTTTTCTTTCTTTGCAGAAATTCATCAGCTTCATTGATCGAGTTGGCGTGTGGGATCAACTGCTGAAGCCCGTTGAGTACCTGACCGATCGCTTCCTGAGATTCGTGGACTACTCTGAGCTGCGATTTTATCAGGTGGGCAAGCGTGTTCGCTTCGACAGTGGCTTTGTGGCATGCTTGAGCTTGTGAACGTTGCTACTGCCAAACGTGCAGTTTAATTGGTATTCGCTCTAATGCCAGGAAAGAAGTACAAAGTGCCGGTCAGAAGGAAGTGTCTTATTTTCGAGCCAATGTCGTCCATCCCAAGGGGCATGGAACATCACCTAAGATCTAAGGGACTATACACTGTCACAGTGCGGACCTGTCTGCAATGTGTGTGTTTGTGTGCCTCTAGACGTCGACAAGCGGCGCCAGTAATTGAGCTGTGACTGATGTCTTCCTTGAGAAGCAGTCGGGCATGAGCAAATGATGTCCTGCGGCTGCTATTGTTGCGACAGGGATGTGCGGAACGTTGTTGTTCTCGCAATGTTATGCGTGGCGCCTCTCGGTGAGTGCACTTAGCGCGCGCAATGCGGACCAGTAAATTAGCGAGCAGTGCGCCAACGCTCGCGTCGGTTCGAGCACATTGCAGCGCCCGCCGCACCGTTGACCGCAATGCCGCTCAGATGAGGCGGCCGAAAGGGGTCACCTTGGCCGGGCGCAGTTCCGAGAACGAGCGGACCGTTGAAGCTTTCTTTTCCTCGTTAATGCGGGCCCAGGAGCGTGGCGCAATATGTCGCAAGCGCTGTAGCGCCGCTGCTCTGAAAAAGATGCAGCAAGACCCTTTCTCTTCCGTTCTTTTTTTCTTCCTGCGTCAGCAGTCGCCAGTATCTGAATAGCCGGACGCCGGTCGTGTACGGAACAGGCGCTGTGCTCGGAACATAGCGAGGCGTTGTCGTAAAAAACGACCCCTGCGCTAGTGCGCTCCACACTGATTTTACCTTGCGTACACGTCGTTCATAACTAGCACCTACGGCTTTGTGCAGCGCGCGCTCACTCGTCGCGATATGTCGATCCCGTCTAGCGTTTCGTCCCGAAGACCCGAAAGCGAGCGGTGTGCGCTTCACGCTCCCACCTCGCTCCTTTGCCACTGCTGTCCGAATGAACTGTCGCCCTCTTGCTGTCGCAACGCAGCAGCCAGAAATAGCCGCCTAGAACGATATGGAGCACAGCACTTCTCCGTAGGTCGGAGGCACAAGCCCGAAGTCGCGTTTGCGTCAACGGTGCGTCGTGTTGAGGAGCCTTTCTCTTCTTTCTTCTGCCACGGGCGTGCGCGGAGCACGAACTTCCTGCCTTACGCGCGTGTGGTGAGCCCGCATTCGGCAGAGCTGGCGTGGGTTGTTCCCTTCATTCGACTACTGGTATTCACGGCATGTTCAAAAAATAATAATTAAGAAAGGAAAAGGACTTATATAGATATTCATCTCGTTTTCACCATACCACTGTATATAGTGCTAAAAAGTCGAGAAAAAGAAAGCGAGGTGGGGGGGCGGGGGGGGGGGGTTAAAGCTCGCGTAATATCTTTTGACCTGCATTTCTAGTCGACTATCAAAGCCGATGTCGCCTTACGTTGATGCTAAAAATGCTCTGGTGGTGGAGGTTAAAGAAAAAAAAAAAAACATCTTGCTGTCATCATCATACTTTGAGCTTTTTGTTAACCGGTAGTTTCGTTCGCGCACACGTATTCAGTGTTCATCGCGCTAAAATACAAGCAAGCAATTCAGCGCGATGCGAAAACCAGGCTATATGCGCGAGTTCAACGCATGAGCATCTCTGTTGTCCACAGTTCAGAACTAACGTCTGGTTGTCGACTGATGGCTGACCTTTGTGTCCCTGTCACTCGATGATATGCGCTTTCATACCACCGTTTCAGGAAGGGCTCGTGACGTTATCTGTCTTAAAGTTTAGCTTTACACCGCTGGCCTTCGCTCCTTTGTTTACGACCAACTTTGAGTCTGTTCTGCGCTCGCAGTCGGCCAGGGACGATATTTTCCCCGCGTGAGTGCGTCATGTTTGCGCGCAGGAGCCGGCTGAAGTCCGTGACGCCAGCAACGTGCGCGCGCTGCACATTTTTCTTCCTTGCATGACATTCTGGCTGCCTTCGGTCAGTTTTTCTGCCGCTCTGCTCTTGAGCCGAGGCGCGGGGTCCCAGTTCCGCACCAGTTGTGATCCGCTTTCTGTCGTGAGCGTGCGACGCTTGATCGTGGCTGTCGTCGACGCGACAGTCAGAAAGGTGTACCATCTGGAGCGTGTATCAGTACGGCTTGGTGGACTACCTTTGCATTGCAAAGCGATGCGTGACTTTGGAGTGCCGTACGGCTCGCTCGGAGACGCAACGCACTCTTGATCCGCTGGGGGCACCACGCGTTCTAAATGCAGCGCAGCAGGTGCGGAGTAGCGCAACGGCACACACAGTTGTACCTTTGCGTGCGCACAGTGTACTTCTACAAAACACTATCAACTAACACGCAGCGTCGTGACTTGGAACGGATTAGGAATCTTGCTCTGAAATGGCCCACACATTTCTGGCCCACCGCTGTCAGCTATACACGAGCCAAACAGTGAAATACAAAGGACAGGCGTTGCCCTCCCGTTGACTCACGTGGTGCTCTTGGCCCCGCTCTGTTGTGTGTTCCCAGTTCTGGCGACACACTTGTGCTTAACCGGCAGCCACTTTTCGATCTGCGGTTTTCTGCGAGGGTTGCATCACGTCACTGTGATGACTGCATCCTAGCACATGTGCTTGTCTGTAATGCATTTATCGCCAGGAGTTGAGGCGCGCGAAATACGTATAGACCGTTCTATTAACTTAAGGCGCAGTCATTTACGTTGTGCTAACCACTCAAAACGTTCTATTGGTGGAACAAGTAGCCTCTAATTATGTAGTCGTAGCCGCCGACTCACGGTGACATCATCGCACGCCCAGGGTTTCCAGAGCATGTGGTGCCGCCCTCTGTTTTCCTACGGCACTGGCGGTGTTGGGGGTAGTTCGCGTTTCATTAGCCTCGCCGCCGCGTTGTGGCTCATCACTGGCCTTGTTGATATGATTCGGTCGCTTTCACTGGCGATGCGGCGAGCGCTTCTGATATGGACAGGCGCCGGTAAGCGCCTCGGCTGCACCTGGTTGGTGCAAGGGCGCGGTCCATCGGGGCACTTCCACTGGCCGGCGCTGTCTTTGATGTCGCTGCCGAGAGTGCAGCAGGCGGAGGTGATCGATCAGTGTCAAAGCAGAAAACGGAGAAGATACTCCGTCTGCTGGGCCTAGTGGTCTGCCCTATTGCCCTTTCGTCCGTCGTGTCCCATCTTGTTCTGCCGGGGCGAAACAAACGCGGGGAGGAAATGCGAGCGTGGTTCTTCTCGCTATCATAAGTCGTTCGCAGAAACCGCGGCTGCTCGCAAATGCCGTTTGCGGCCGCTCTTTGGTGCTTAATCAGACTCTGTTTCGCAATTCTGGCGTGTCTACTCTGTCGGGAGCGCGCATCGTTCGTGATGAAGCAACGGGGACTAGTATCCGTGCGGGTCGGTGACGTGCGTAAACTATACACTCCCAAGTAAAAATAGCGAGGCCAAAAGAGCAAAGAGTCGCCGTATCGCGAAATCATCACTGGAAAAAGGGTACTTTTTTCGCGTGTATTTTGTCGGCCCACCGGGGGCGTATAGGTTGCAAATGTGGTCCATTTGTCGTGCGACCTTAAGTCGCCACTGGCAGGGTTCGTTAAGCATACGGCATTGACAGATCTTCAGGCTGTCCTCGTTTTTTTTTTCTTTTTTTTTCTGCCTGTCTTACGTATTTTCGCCTGGCTGTCGACAAGCGCTGGAAGGCTCACACTCAAGTGTGCCGTTCCAGGATCTAGCATCTAAGCTGCACACAGATGAACCAGCAGTAACAACTAAGGGGAACATCAGCATCTATAGCAACTAAACGTGAACAGTGATCATCGTGGAGTTAGCGGAAAACTCCGTGCTGAATATCGTGTCGCGGAGTAAGCGTGTTTTATGGTGTTTTGGGTTAGGTATGGAATCAAGTGCAGGTATAAATTAACCAGTTCTCCCAGCAGAGTTGCTGTAGCCGTCGATTCCTTACGGTTTGCACAATTTATGATTTGGGCAACATTGCAGTTATGCGCGATGCGGCAACGCACCGATGTTGAGCAGGCCGAAACCTGGGGTTCTGTTTCGTCCTCCGGCAACGTGGCTTCGTTGTCTTATTATCTTTGCGATGAGCGGTGTAGTGCAGCCATCTGTACATCTTCGTTTTAATTAATTGTCGCTTACTAAATGACCTTTGTGCAGAGAAGTATAAATGGAGCACTCCCGACCGGCCTTTCGATCTCTACCTGTACAGTAATTTGCAAGCTTCTCGTGTAACCTGGTGTCGCGAAGAGAACGAAAATATGCCTCCTCTGCTGAGCGCAAATCCTTGCTATGCGCAACTTTTTTAGGTCGCTGACTGACCACGCTGTGTGTCTTTCAAAACAATACCGTGCCGCTGGCATGCAATGCACTTTAGCTGGCCAGCGACAACGTCGTCCACTGCGCAAGCGGTCATCAGCAATTGCAGTTCGGATTCCCACAATCCACTACAACGAAGCGCACCATGTTCGGGACACTGCAAGGCATATTTTACAACAAAACAGTTGGCGAGCTAGTGGCTATTTCGACGCTTGTCCCATCCCCGTTTCTTCTCGTCCTTTTGACTTCTTGCGCTGTTCTAAAACGAGGCATGTTCTTGTCCGCAGCGCCTACTCATGTAGTATGTAGCGTCAGGTAGACTACCGTTGCGGTAGGGGTAATGAATGGATATTTCCAAAACCTAATGACTTTTGTGAAGCAGACCGTAATGATATTCCCAGTTGACCGATTTTGTCTTAGAACTGTTGCAGTCTGCATAAACCAGTGAAACATGAAAGCTTATAGAACTGAATGTGCGCATCGTTTTAGCCAGCACTGATCGCATTAGAATGAAGCGCTTAGGCCGTATATAGTTAACAGCTGTGCGTGACACGCTGACCCTGCAGGCTCGCTCGTACTTGCTGTCAATACATAGTACAAGTACCACTGTTACGTGTGTCATTGCTTCGTGCGTTCAGAATCCGTAGTAATTCGGAACGTGGACGAAGGCTAACGCTGAATGCGTACGTCTCGGCAGCGGGCAGCGCGACCAACGTTCTCTCTGGGTATTGCTTTTGGGACTTAATGCTCGCCATGTGTATCCGCCATGCAATAAGGCTGCGTTGCACGCTGGTTGGCTGTAGCCGGGCCTTCGTTCCGTTAATGGGGTCCAGCTCACGTCTGCCGAACCTAGCGGCTCAAGGGGGTTTGAGCCGGATTATCGCCGGCCCGCTATCTGGATTGCCCTCCGGGGCTGGACCGCAATAAGTTGGCGCTTTCGTAAACACTCCGAGGTCGTTTCAAGGGCAAGTCACATGTCCCTTCTCGCTTCAGTGCCGCTTTCGTCCCCCTGCGATGCGAGGCGCTTTTTCTTTTGGTTGAGAAGCCAGACGTTGAGCTGAACGGTGAATGTCGGCCTTTGCGAGGCTTCCATAGAAAGTTTTCTTTCCTCCGCTTCCTTGCGGGCGCGTCTCTTTTTCTTACGCCTGCAATGAAGTGGTAAGTGGCGCAGGAACTGGCCTTCTCTCCGAGCCGTCGTTATGGTCTGCCTGCCCATGGCATCTGAGAGCGGTCTTGGTTGTATATGAGCGGTGTCTCCACTCGGTGTGCTCGTCAGCCATGCTCACCGCACTGTGTACAAAAGAAGAATTTGCGCCCAATGAAATGTACTAACGCCCAGTGAGAAGCACCAGCGACAATAACAGTCCGGCCATACTTTTACGCGCCGTCAGTCTCGGATCCGTGACGGACGACCTGAACGCACGCGCTGCGGCGTCTTCTCAGCCAACTGGGCACGTCGCCGTCTGTGCGGCGTCTTGCAAGGGCGCGCCGTGTCGCAATCCCGTTCACTGCACCTGCGATGCGAGTTGTTTTTCACGGCTCTGGGTTGTTGTGGCTCCTCTCCCCTAGTTCGCCGCAGTGACCCCTCCTCTGCCGCAAGCGGTAATTGCGCCCTTGCCACACGCTGTGTGCCACGACGAGGGAACACCGCGCCCGCTCGACGATCTCGCCCTCCGCTGCATCCTTCCAAGAAGGGCGCGCTTCGTTCGCGGAAGAACGCGCCGCGCTGGCGACGAGTCAGCTAATCGCTTATAGATGACGGCGGCCCGCGGAAAGCCATTACGCGGGCTAGAAGCCGCAACAGTTCCATTCAGCGTGTGCCCCGCGAAAGGGAGCCGACGACCGGAAAGCACGCGCGTTTAAATGCTGCTCTGAACTCGACGCTTTGCTAGGCGACTCTGAACCGGTGTACATTTGTTCTGTACGCTTCGATTGCGTGACTGTTGAAATTTCTTCCGCGCTAACGCTGAGACGTTGCAGTATTTGGTTGCCTCACGGAGGACATCGAATAGCAAGTTCTCACTGTTGGACAAAGTGAGGCGCGCTTGATGGCAAGGTATATACATAAAATATAATGAAAGCGATCATCAGGGGCAAGGAAGTGGACAAGAACCCGGGCCGGACAGTTTGCGCTGTAATAGCTGAACCGATAATGCGGCAATGCGCTGCCGCAGCTACATGGGGCAAGCAGTGCATCTGCTGTATTTTGTCCTACGAAATATTTACCATTCGGTCCCGTGTTTTTCGTACGATTGTACGGCATGAAAAGCTCTGACACCGAGTGCTTCGCTGGCGAGCTGACATCGCGAGCTCCTTCGCAGGATTCATAGTTGAGTCAGCACGCTTCTGCAAGGCGGGCATTGTATGATCGGACGCGGGCGCTTTTTACGCCGCCGACATTTCGAAAGCGCACACGATCTCGTAGAACTCGCAGAGTGCGCGTCGCGCTGGCTGTCCGTGCAGGAAAGGAGGCGATGAATCTCGTCAGCTTTGGTCTGGCCTGAGTATCGGACAGAGTACAGCGGCCGCTTTTGCTCTTTGCGAAAAGCTTGCCACGAAGACTCGCCGACCGTTTTCCCTTTTCTTTTACTCGGCGCGACGGATAATTCGCCCTACTTCGTGCGTAGCTCTGAATGCGAGATGTATCGTTACGCAGGTTATCAATCGGCGAAATGCATTCGGTGCACCGCATGTACCATTCCATGGCCGCCTTGTTTCGCCTTGGAGTGCCTTTCTTTGCAAGGTTCCGCCTTGAATTTCTACGGGTGTCTTGCGACATTCACACTGCAGGATCGGAATAAGGGTATGTTATATACTCCATACTGTGCTAGGTATACTGTGCCCGCAGCTCAACCGTGCCGTCACCTTAAAAGCGCTATACCACTGCAAGCATGTATCGTGACCTTCAGTGAGATGAGCATTCAAGGTTGGTGTTACATCGCGTCGTGCTTTTATGCTTATTTCAACTCCTTCATCCGAAGAACAGCTTACTAGTGGAACCACCCACCTGCCCCCGCCGTTGCGATATACGACGCCACACGTTTCAAACAAGCAGTGACCAACTATTCCTTCTCCTCTCTGTATTGCTTTTAGACCGCAAGGGCATTCAAATAAACATAACATGTGCTTTGCACAGTGCATCATCAGCGAGCACAGTTCACAGCTGTGACTGCTTCGGCGTAGTCTGGAGTGCCAGTGTTCATGGCGCTAACGGGAGGGATGCTTAAAATAGTCATTTAAGAGAAAAATGGCTTCACTCCTGTAAACAAATTACCCTCCCACAAAAAACACAGCAAAAAAAAAACTGCACTCTTACCACGGGAAGGCGCTCAGTTAGCCAGAGAAGCTGCAAAATACGAAATACGGGTGGCGACGCCACTTCGAAGTTCCCGCACCAGCTAGCCGTTACGTCATAATTTATAGGCGGCGTCTGCTAGGACCTAGTTAATTGTTTATCGGTAAAAATGGACTACATTGTATTGCAAAAAATAAACGTTGAATTCGGAAAGTTTCGCGAACTGTTACTGAACCAACGAGGCCCGAATGCGAAAACATACTTTGAAATCCGTGACGTCACGCTGACGCATCGCGCTAGGTTTCGGGCGCGAAATTTAAAAAAGTTCAAGTTTGTCTTTCATTTCCTCTTTAATAAGAAAATTATCGCGAAATGAAGAAAAACATTTTCAAAAAATACTTTTCATACTCTACCGGTTTAAGGTTTTGTGTAATGTCCCTTTAAAGCGATATATGATTGTCACCGGTCAGCAATGCACGACACGCCGACTTCGGTCGGGAAGGGCGCTTTGTTGACCCAACTCACGCGCACGCACACATTCTAAAATGACTTTGTTATAGTTAGCGCACTTAGATTCCCAAGCATTAGCGACGTCTAGACAGGAAGGTAAAACTGGCCTTCGATCTTCGTCGTTGTTGTATGCTGTCATCGTGCGTGCTGTATTGTCTCCCGCGGCGCTCTCCCCTTTCAGCGATTGCAGGCGGGGATTTTATCGCATCTGTATTGCTTACAATCATTTGGAGGTCAGTGTTTGGAGCCTTCAGTGTCTTACCGCTTCTTTCGGGACTACGCGCCACCGCGCGGTAAGAATGTCGTGTTTCGATATATGACAGAGTCATTATTATTCTGCACAGGCACTTGCGTGCCTGGGTAAAAAGATTCAATGCACCTATTATATACTTCATGATACTGTGCGCAGATGGGGCTGCATTTTGCATGTTTTACCATTTTATAGATTTCTTATCCGTGCTGCCGAGTTGCCTATCCTGTCTGTAACGGGGGCTTGGTGTTGGGATGGCCATTGACAATGGAGTGCTGTCTTACAATTTATATTGGACACTTGTGCGAATACCCAGTACCGCTGTTAATGTGCTTCTCTGTTCCGCGCCGCCAGCGTACAATGATCGGAATTTCCCCTTTCTGTGTACCGCAGGAGCGCGACGTGGACGTGGAGAAGTGCTGTGTGGAACAGAGCGACATCCGGCGGCTGGTCAAACACTGGGTGGAGTTCCAGGACAGCCAGCGAATCCTGGTCACTACTCCGTCGGTGCTGGTCGGCTACCGCGTCAAGGTCTACCGCGCCGAGGGCACTACGCAGTGGTACACTGCCGTCATTGTATCCTACAACGACAACACACGGGTGAGGCTCTCAAGTTCTGCAACTTTGAGTGCGCCAGACGTTTGCCGACAGCGCTGCGAAATTTTATTTCCGAGAGTCTAAACCACGTATACGCATATTTTATTTGCGCCGGCCCGGTCGAGCGGAAGAAA
This sequence comes from Dermacentor albipictus, assembly GCF_038994185.2. Classification (NCBI taxonomy): domain Eukaryota; kingdom Metazoa; phylum Arthropoda; class Arachnida; order Ixodida; family Ixodidae; genus Dermacentor; species Dermacentor albipictus. The sequence goes on from NC_091821.1 coordinate 252,236,566, forward strand.
ACATTGCAAGCAAACTCTCTCTCTCTCTCTCAACAGCGCAAGTGTACAGCTATAGTATAAAAAAGCCGAAAATGCAAATTGGCGGGGTCTAACACTTATGCCAAGGCATTTCATAGTGTGTAGTCTTTATGTTAAGACCACTATATTGACACACATTTCTTAAGCGGCTTTTCATTGATGAAGAGTTGTTGCAGCAAGGAAAAGCTTTAGTTATAAGTGTAATGCAAGCACAATCAGCTGAAATTTCAACCACGCATATTGTAACTTGGGCATACACTTATGACCGAGCTAATCACACCCTGATCACGAGAAGGAAATTCACAGAAGAAAAATGGGTTGGAGTGCATACGGCAGACATTGTCAGCTCCTGACTGGAAGCTTACCGTTATCACTGAAAAGTAAGTTGTACAATCGGTGCATTTTACCGGTGCTGACATATGGGGCAGAAACTTGGGGATTCACAAAGAAGCTTGAGAACAAGTTAAGAACCGCGCTAAGAGCGATGGAATGAAGAATGCTAGGCGTAACGTTAAGAGACATAAAGAGAGCGTTTTGGATCAGAGAGCAAAGGAGTATAGCCGATATTCTAGTTGCCATTAAGAGGGGAAAAAAAAAAATTAGCCGGACAGGTCATGTAATGCGAAGGTTAGATAACCGGTGGACTTTTAGGGTTACAAAATGAGTGCCAGCAGAAGGGATAGCGCCGTCTAGGATTGCGGAAGACTAGGTGGTGCGACGAAATTAGGAAATTCGCGGGCGCTTGTTAGGATCGGCTGGCGCAGGACAGGGGCAATTTTATATCGCAGAGAGAGGCCTTCGTCCTGCAGTGCACATAAAAATAGACTGATGATGATGATTATGACGATGATGAAAATATCATCAGCCTCTCATATTAACAACTTTCACTACTTTCACGCTCGGAAAAACGCTTTTATATAACACGTAGTGAGCAACAGAGCTGCATCGGGAGTTTTTCATGTCGCCCTACCATTCACATTGGCGTTTTTCATCTAATTATAACATTTGAAAAGCTGATAAATAAGACTAATTATCTAAGTGCGCCAAATGAAAAAAAAAGTACCTCCAGGCGACGGCAAAGAACATTGCCTTTGTTCTGTCCAGCTACGTGGCATTTGCATATTTTTAAACTGGCTAAAGTTAGCTAGGACACTCAGTATATAAACAAAATTTTATTTAGTTAATGTACTGACTTTTTATTAGATATAGAAACTTATTATATAAGAAACTATAAAATTTTATTGCAGAAAGAAATAAAGTTAAAACTTCAACCGTTTTCTTTTTCTTGCTAATTAAGATAATTAAGAGCTAGTTTTACCAACTTTTCGCTTTAGCTTCGCACAGGATGCCTTGAATCTACGCGGAGCGCCCGCGTGTGCTCGAAGCCCGACCGAGGCCCATCAATGAACGGGCCCGCCACGAAATTTCTACTAGAGTGTACTATATAACTACCGTAGTCTAGTACATTCTAATAGCGCGGCCGGGGCCTGCGCTTTCGGGTTAAGCCTGGGCCCGTGCAGTTGTCCATAATTCGCGCACTGGCGTATGTCGCGTACTTTGTCGCGTAGGTTGTTGAAAGTCAGCGCTTGTGGTGTCTTCTTGTCTCGTCTCTTGTCTACATTTTGCGCTGTTACTAGCAGGATGGAAAACCAACAAGTCCAAGCTGCTATTCTAGCGTACTTGCGGTGCTAGCGACAACGCGCCCGCAGCATGCACGCTGGCAGCAGGGCGGTCGACATCTTGGCCGCCCGTTCACGCCCCTCGGGGGTAGGCGGCCGATCGACATCTCCACTCGGCATTGCTGAGAGAAGAGAGAGAGAGAGAGAAGAGAAGAAGAGAAGCATTGCTGCTCTTCCGGGGATTTCGCGACGAGTGCTGCCCTTTGCGATGTCGGTCGGAGAGCTGCGCGAGGGCATCGTGCTTGCAGCCGCTCCTAGCTCGGCGCGTAGATGGTGTTGATTGGGTGTAACGCATTCGCTGAACGCCAAGGACGGTTTGGCACGGAAACGAGTTGTTTGGTCCGCTGCGAGTACACGCCAGTGTCCAGCTCGTACGCCTTTCGCTTCGACAGCTGATGTTGTCAAGCGTCACCCCCACTGCAGTCACCACTCGCCCACCGTCAGCGCTACATGTTCCCACGTGTAGCGTGGCGCGCGAGTTCGCTCTGCCGATCTCGGTGGGAGCACTCGCAGGGCGCGGCTGTTTTCAGCGGAAGCAGTGCGAATGAAGATGTGCTGCGCAGGTCTTGCGCAAGGACACCGAGCCCGATCTCGCGAGTTCGCCGACCTGCGCGCAGGGAGGGGAGCGGTGCGTGCCACACTGCGAGAACAGCTGCTCCTTTCCCGCGGCAGATGTTGGCGCACAATGGAACGCCGAGGATCTGCTGCCAGGTGGACAGCACTGCAAACATTTCTGCGCCGCGGAAACGCATTCGATTCCACTCGTGGATTGCAGATCGACTCTCTGCTGGCCGCACCACGGTTGCTTGTTTCCGAGACGGCGATATTCCGTGTTTGCGTAGAGTTACGCAATATTGCACATCGCATCAGGAATACCGTTGTTGTTGCTTTTTATCTTATTGGTAAAACGTGGAATACATGAGCTGCAATCGGTGGTAAAATAATTTCAGGGGTTTATGTCCCAAATTACGCGGGTGCCATGGTAGGCGCGCTCATTACTATAGGCTGGTTTTGTTTATGGCCTGCCGCTCAGCCGCTGAACGCGCGAACGGAACGGGGCTTGCCTTGAGCGTGCTGGCGGAGTCGCGCTCTGCTCATGCGCGGCCGACAGAGATGGTCAAAAGCGCCCGTCGATGCGAGAGCCGTTGGTGCTCTGCTGGCGTCGAGCCTTACGCCGTCTATTGCTTTCTTACATCGCTGCTTCACCGCCGCAAGTCCATGCAGTGTGTGCACGCTGGAAAAGTTTGGTTGTTTCACCGCGCGTTCATCACTCTGCTACCGCCAGAGGCTTGTCGCGGAATGTTAATGCGGAAATGTCGCAGCAGTTGATCACTCGGGACTTACGCCTACATGGTAGCGCAGAGAAAAATAAACACAGAACCGCAACTGTCTTATCTCTTTTTGCTGCTGTGTTTCAAGATTATCCACCAACTCCACATTGTACTATATCTCGCTTTACTGTTTTTTTATCTGCTCCATTATACTTACGCCTTGCATCAGTATGCAGTGTTTGCTGCAGAAGGATATGCTCGCAATCTAACGTTTCAAGATGGCATTTGTGCAGTTCCGGATAAGTAGAAGCAACGACCTTTAAAGTGCAACTCCGGCGTTTTTTTAGCCATATTAGGATATTGTCATTTTCAAATAGCATTGACACACCTGTCACCGGTAGCGTGGCTCAATTTGCTTAGAAAGTCATCAATAATTATAGATATCCAATAAACGAGATACCGAAACGGGTAGCTGATTCATGTGACATCACGATGAGTCGATGACGTCAGATCCTACACTCCCATAATGTTAACACGCAGAACGCGTGCTAAACATGCAGTATACGTGGCACTAACGCCAAAGAAGAGAAGCTGATGACATCTCCCGACGGCACAGGGAGCTTTTACAGTTTCCGAGCCATACAACGGCGACTTAAGCGACGATTTCAGCGACAGTGGTGGTGTAGTCTCTGACGTCACAAACGCAGGGTGACCAGTAGAGTCATGAGTCGGGAACGCAGCCAATCCTTAACATTCATTTTCAGGAAACTAAATGACTTGCAGCCATATAGTGTGGCGCAGGTAATCAGAGCGCAAAGGAGAACATATATTCAAAATTTAATAACATCAGTGGACATCGAAAAATAGCCGGAGTTGCCATTTAACGCTACTTACTGCTATACTCGGCGTGACTTACGATAAAGTATACAAGTGGTAACCATGCCAATCCGTCTTGCGTCTTTTACCTCAAACAACTGAAATGTATAGTGTACCTTAGCCAAAAGGACGCCCAGCGGTGCGCGTCCACAAATTGCGTTTTATGTTAGCATCCGGCTTCGTGTAGCGACATATTTCCCCTATTCCTTCTTGGTTTTTGTTGCCCACAATTGCTAACATGCTATACGTTGGTGTTAGCTCTGCCCTGCTGCTCTGGGCTGCTCGTTATATATATATATATATATATATATATATATATATATATATATATATATTTGTGTGCGTGTAATACGGGTTGGTCTGGGCCGGCGCGCGCGGCTGCAACAGTGAGCAGTGTTTCTTATCGGTTTCAGTACACGAAAACGGTACGAGTAGTAGTACGGCGAGGACCAACGAGAACGCACTTATCCTATTCGCTGGAATTGTCGCCCACTTCGCGGGTGTGGACATTGCCTCCTTTGTTGTAGTTGCTGCCGTTATCGAAACTCTGACCGGTCCAGCTGCCGGGGCCTCGTGACTCGCTCGATTGTTCGCACGCGCAAATGACACCTTCTCCGCGCGATTGCCATAATGGTGACCTTTCTTCGTGTAGGCGGAGGGGGAAATGCGATTTCTTCGTACCAGGTGCGCAGCCACGATTGATTCGCCGCAAAGGTGTTGGTGCAATCGGCCGCCGCCAGCAACGGTTCTTTCGGCAGAGGAGAAGCGTCAAAGCGTGGCTCTCAATTCGACGCGTGGGAAGGGCGCCGGCGGGATCGTCGAGGGCCAGTGCAGTGGACGGGGGGGGCTTTCGCCGACGTTCTCGAATTTCCAGTTCTCCCGTGAGCAAGAGGCCAAGCTGCAGGAAAAACAAGAGCGCGGCCGCGAATCCGCGCCTGCTCGCCGCCCTCCCCTGCTTGCGGGTGACGCGGCCGCTTTGTCGCAGCGCGAAGCCTTTGCATTCTGGCTCTCGGCGACCGTCTGAGCTGCAGTTAAAGCTCGTCGCTAGTAAATGTCTATCCACCATGTTGAGACAGTGCATACGGGACGCTACTCTTGTCCGGCAGTGCCTTTCAGCGCCGGGGAAGGTACAGGCGTAGCCTGACCCAGTGGACAACGCAAATGTGTTCTTGAGCGCGTTCTCGTCTGCTCGTCGCTTGTGCTATTACTCATGGTATCCGCAACCACATTGATACATAAGCTATGCTCTACGTTAACGTTACGAATGAGAATCGAGGCTTTAATGTTAAGAATAATGGCAATAACCGCATGACGCTGACCTAAACTCTTATAGTGTATCTATACTTGTATCTATATATATATATATATCTGACCCCTACCACTATGTTTACGCACGGTCAGAGCAGAATTGCAATGAGAAAACGAAAACAATAAAAACTTTTCTCTGCTCTTTGTGGTTAAGGGAAATGGAAGGCCTGCCGGGTAATTTGTTTCTTGTGAACGCAACGCACAGCGCGGGAACGGCGGCAAACTTGCAGCGAAGAGGGCGGGAAGGGCGCCACTGTGTTTCCTGTCGGTATCGACATTTCTTCTTACGCGAAATTCCTGAAATGATGAGGTCGGGGTCAGTGCGTATGATAGTGAGTATTTAATCTAATAGGGTGTGTTTGAAGTCGTGTTCTGCTTATGTGTCAATGTGTTTGTTAAAGCGTTATGTGCAGTTATACAAGGAACGCTTTCATGGCGGCGCCATGCTACAGCGCAGCCTCATTCTTAATCGTAACATTAATGGCGCCATTGGAGCTACCCAGTTGCAACGCACGCCCTTTTCATGAGCTGCAAATTTTCCTCCTCTTTTCACCGCGCGCCCACTATGTTCGCCTGACCACTGCGGCTGATGCGGCGCGTCATGTACCACGACGCCGGACAGCCTAGTTCGGGGTCGAGTGTTCACGTTCCGAGCGTCAGCCGTGCCCTAACACGCAAGGGAGAGCCCTTTATGACTGTAAGCCAGCGCGACCTCGAAGTATTGTGCGCAGATGTGGCCCCCCTTTATACGGAGTGTGCAGTATTTTACAATAGTCTGTTAGAGCCTTGAAAAACACGAGATTTCGTTGTCTGGGAACGCCACCGCGAGGAGCTGCTGTACTTCTGGCTCAAGTTAATGAAAATACGGTATTTGAAATTAAATTATTATGTTTGTTCATAGCGGCGGAAGCTGCATATGAACATATTTCGAACAAACTACACATTAGGGGCTAAATACATTGTTGTTCCACGTAGCGTTGTCCCACACGGCCCGATGAATAAATTTTGAGGGAAAATTATAAGTACCACAATAAACATAGTTGCTCCCAGTTAGGCGCTGGTTTTCTTGAAACTGCTTCGACTCTCAGGATTATACCCAAACGATACCTAAACGAAACGCCTTCGGGCATTGAAGGTGATGAAATAAATAAATGAATAAATACGGCTTGCTCACCGACAGGCTTCAATGTTGCATCTCAAACGTGTACGCTAACATGTGTAACCAAAGTTTCGCGCGATGTCAGATCTCTACCAGTATTCTAAATCCTGACCAGCAAAAAATAACCGTTCTGTCAGATCCCTTGCTCTTAATACTTGGACGCTGGCGTCGCTGAAACAACATGTTTACTGTGCGCTTTGTTTTCCCTTCCACCACTGAGCGCTCGCTTAGTGTCATTTCGTCTTCGTGTCTATGGCGCTCCACGAACGCCTGCCGCACTGGAGTTGGTGCGAATACCGCGTTCTGTACCCGTGACTCAGCCGCCGCTTGGCTGAGTCAAGGCGCCTACAGTAAGGTGCAGAGTATTCAAAGGGGCGAAATTCCCAAAGTACGGCTCTCCAGTGCGCCTCTCCGAGGCCACGGCAACGGGCTTTTTGAAGTCTGTACCCGTACGCGGGATGCGCTGCGAAATGGCTGCTCTCGGTGGTTTTGTTTTGGGCCGCCGTTGTTGTCGTTTCTCTCGAGCCGCCCGCGGGTCGTTTCTGGGTGTGACGCGTACAAGGTCGTTGCGCTCTGCAGCGAGGCAGGTCCGTGGCCGGGACCCCTGCCAAGACGCAGTTCAAGGCTGGTCGCTCGTCCACGCAGGACGGGAAAACCGGAAGAATGCACATCCTGCGTGCGCAGCCGCCTCGGGCGCGCGACGCGTTTCCGCCGGTGGTGGATCCCTCCTCCTCCTCCACGGGCCGCTGCACGCGCTGCTGGTCGGAAGGCGTGCCTGTTTGGTAGCAACGAGGCTTGCATATGCGAGCGTAGTCTTTCCCTGGTGGCGCGAAGGCCGCTTGCACGGTGTGTGGCCTCGAGGTAGCCCCGCTACATTCCAACACTGGTGTGCCGCAGTCCGTTCAGAGCCGTCCGTTTATCATTTGGAGTGCATATAGCGTGAGGTCCACAACACAGAAAATAGGAGACACACGCGCATATACAGGAGATAAGACTAGTCGGGCGAGGTTGTACGAGTGCACGAGTGATCTAACAGGGCAAGGAAAACGAAGACAGAAGACGACAGAACAATTCTCAACTTTCAAATTCCAACCAAAGTGTCCCCTCGTCTTCTTCGCCTTCCGTTTGCCGTTAGGCCGCGCATGAAAAAGAGGAAGAACGCCCACATGTACGTATCAGAGCCGATTCCGCAAGATAGCGTGCGTGAAACGCGTGCCACCCGGCCACGTGCACTGATGCGTGGGACACGTTGACTAAAGCCGCGAGGACCTGCTTACGACACGAGCGCGAGCGCCCAATTTTTCTCTTAAGTATACGTGGCTGCCACGGCATCACGTCAGAACGGCCGGCGCATCTGGGCCGGTGAGTACGCCTTTCGGCTACTGATCTCCGATTCCATTCGCGCTTGCCCTTAGCTGCTCTTTTGACCCCTGCTTACGCACCGCCGTCTTGCAATTTATTTGCGCTATACCAAGATGGAAGAAGACGTTCTTTATGATTCCTTGTGCGCCCTGCGGGGTGGCATCGTCGCAGCGAGTGGTCGTGCGTGTACCAGAGCTCAGTAGCTCGAAAGGTAACGCTGCATATACGGTGTTCCGTTTAGGTTAATGACGCCTCCGGAGGTCGGCTACCCCATATTGGTTGAAACTTGGACTCCACTGAAAGGCCTTTCGGAACATCGCGCGCCCAGTCGCGAAACGGCCCCTTCCGACACCGTTCGTACGCGCCTCTGATTGCTTTTGGCGTATGCTTGGACTATTTTTTTTTTTGCATCATAGTTATAGAACAGCGCCTAAACGGGACGAATGTGTCGTACCTTTGTTGCTGCCATCCGCCTGTTCTTGCGCTGTTCCATTTGTGACGCTGCACGCGCAGTGTCCTTGTATTGAGGTGCGTGACGTTTATTTGGTCGGTTATTTTTCCCGCTTAATAAGTATTTCTCTCTTTTTTTTTTTTTTTCAATTTCGGCAGGAGCTTACCGTCACAGACGACACCGTGCTTGAGGAGCACAATGAGGACCCGTGCCTGGTGCAGATGAGACTGATTGGAGACGGTGGTAAGTGCGCTCTTCTATACTTGCACGTTAGGTACTGGTGTGGTCGTTTTTGGGTTTATGAAGAAAGGAGCAATTGCTAGCCGTGCCGCGCAGCCAATTAAACTGTTGCAGGATGCGCGAGACCGTCTTCTGTATTGTGCGCTCGTGACTGATGACACGTTCTTCGAAACACTGCAACGTAGCTTCGTTTCTTCTTTCTTTTCGCGTTCCTGTCTTGAAAAGGCGTAGTCCTTTTTTTTTCTTTCTTTCTTGCGAAATTCGGTGTCCTTAGCATATGCTATGTGCCAGGCGTACCCGTGAAACTGACGTGAGTGATCGAACACCGCGGCCGTGATTCGTTGCAGGGCTGTTTATGATATTATTATTATTATTATTATTATTATTATTATTATTATTATTATTATTATTATTATTATTATTATTAAGTGTTAACACGGTGCGTTATCGTGTATCATGGCCTCTATAGGCTGTCTCGGAACATTGCTGTCTCCGATACCGGCAATCCGCCTATATAGGTCAGCTTCGAGCTTCTTCCTGCGGCACCGTCCTATATCTGTGCCCTTTGGGCTTCCTCTCGCTGGCGCACATTGGTGGTGAGCGGCTCGTTTCCATTTTGTTCGCCTGAAGGTTACGCTGAATTCGTTCGTGTGGCTCCCGCATGGACTTGTAGTAGAAAAGGAAAGTTCGGCGTCTACCGGGTGTTTCTTTTTCTTTTTCAGTTTAGGCGTTTTTCAGCCCAGTAGACCGAAAAGTTGTTTGAAACTGTTCGCTATTTTCCCGAAGCTGCATGTAACGGGTGCATGCGAGTTGTTTATCTTTGGCTTATGAATTCTACACTTTTGTAGAGAGTGTTGGACCGGTCGTTCTCCGATTTCCAAGATATCATAATCTTATTTGTCCTAGTTAATTGATTTGCGTTTGACGGTTCCTAAAACAAGGGGCTCGCATGGTCGGACGACTTGCGGCAGTATTTCGCGTTTCTTACTTTTCAAGGAAGCTGGCCTGCTCAGAAAGCTCTAATCACGCTGGTCACAAGTTCCTGAAGGCGGGTTCATGAATTTCCGGTGTCGGAAACAGCCCTACCACGCGAAACGCAGTCGTTGTTTTTTGGGAAAGTGTTACTGGCTGCTCATTACGACTGTCTATGACGCAGACAGCTTTGCTACAGCGACGTGAGCAGTCCACGGGGCAGGCTCTACTGTCGATCTCCAAAAGGCGCGCATTCTGTTGACTTTTCGAGCGTGTACGTGTACGTGTAGCTGCGTCTTGCCACGTCCCGCGCCCTGTAAAGTTTGGAGCCGATATTGCGCCGTGTAGAAGCAAGTGAAAACTTCACGATGTGGCACGACTGTGGCCATGACGTGAACCACGTTCTACTGCGAAATAATAAAAAAAAGGCGGAAAATACTTGCAAAGCTCGGTATTCAGAATGCGCTGTCATCTGCACGTGTTCGCGTGACGGCATTACTTGTGACGATACGCCAGGCATCTGTGACATTTGACGTGTGTCGCATTCAAGGTGCTTATCGGTTTCTGTTGGAGAAATAACGCTGCTCCATCCTACGATGCCGGCGGGAAGCCTAAATTATTGTGGTGCGAAGCTTAGTTGGGACGAGACTGCCTCTTGATGGCATATGTGCCCGTGCCGTCAATACTATAATGAACCTGTTTCAGTAAAAGCCAGGAGGCTCGCGAATGCTGCTTGCATGCGTATCAAGTCTTTGTGCTCCTTAGCGGACATTGTGCGCAAAAAGTTACTCTTCAAGCGTATGATTAGCGAATATTTGTTTTTATTTAATTACTTTAAGGGAGATTTCGCAATTGCAAGAGCGTTAGCGCTGGCACGACCACTTGGTAGGAATCCTCGACTAGCCCCATATAAGCATGATAAATGTGTGTTAAATATCTTGGGCGAAATGCAGCGCTCATAAGTTTAACCGGGTCAGCAGTACATTTTGGCCACAGATAACGGTATTTCGAAACGAGGCTTCTAGCAAATGGGTACGCTTTGTGTGCTGGCTGATTTCAGTTTCGCGATTGCAACGTGCCCCATAAATTAAATAAGGATAATGTTAAATCCTAACTTAATAAGTGAATGTTGATTGTGTTGCTAATTTTGTGGAAGCTGTTTACCTGATGTCTTTGAAGGACCATAATTTATAACAGCAACATTCTTGTTGAGTACATTATGTTCTTACTAAAATTGAAGTAACCGCAGGGTTCGTCCAATTTATGTGGTTGAGCGTTGACAGCGCCAACCGAAAGAGAAAAAAAAATATACAGAAAAACGCCGAATTCTTCTTGTGGCATTCGTTTTTACCCAAAGAGGGTCGGTGAAAGACAGTTTGCCACAGGGCTAAAATAGTGATCGGCGCGCAACTACGAGCCTAAAAAGGAGCCTGGAAAGGTCAAGCTCACGCTCCTGCCTGCCGCCAAAGCAATCCTTGGGCCTAATTCACGCAGCCGGCATTTGCTCACCGTCAGGGAGGCGGCGTCCGTCAGGAGAGAGAGCGTTTCTTCGCCAGGTTTTTGAAGGGAAACGAGCGAGAAAACGCTCTCTCCTTAGCGGACGTCGGTGCCCCGCATCCATTGGCATCCGCCACGTGGTGACGGGACAAATGACGACTTTGTGAATCAGGGGGCCTTACGCCTGCCGCTGCGACGACAGCGAAATGCGAGAGGGGGGGTTACAAAAACGGGTCGACGGAGCCCTGATCTAGACCCCTGCAGTTTTCGCCCTGCGGCCGCTGCAGTGGGTGAACTGTACGCGTTCACTGTAACGGTAACACGGGCGTCGGATCTGCGTAGTCTTTTATTATTATTATAAGTATTATCATTAATATTTGCGTTACTCATTGGTGCTCTCTGTACAGTCAATGTGGCAAATGTTATTTTGTGTTCGTGTATCATACTGGCTATTAATTCCAGCATAGTCATGCCTTATGATGTGCTCTTCCTAGGCTTTCGCTTAAGCTTTCTTATTCTGTCTATTGGAACAGCGGCATGCACATGCCGCTATTCAACACTGTGGTTGCTTTGTCAGTCTAAACTTATCCAGTGTTTATCTTAGTGTCCCTTTAAGTTAGTGTTTTTGATCTGTTTGAAAAAAGCCGATGTGTGTAAGTTCGCCATTAGCTGCAGATGTCCGATTAGCATTGGTGGCCAAACACTAATAAAAAATGGCCGATTTATAATTAATTGGTTTGCCGAAATATCCATAAGTGATTTTCGTTTTGTCCGCTCCTTTGCATTATATATTTGCATTTTTTTTTTCCCCTGAAGAGACAGCCGCCGCTGAGACACACGGTGTAGTTACTCGTAAGCCAAAGAGTACTGAAAGCTTCAGGCGTGCCGTTATTCCCTCAGAGATTTGTCTCTCTTAAGTGGATCACCAAGCAGCAGTGAGCTGCCTTCTTTCTGCATAGTCTCTAAAGGTTCGACGTTTAGTATTTCTTATACAGCGCTCCGATACTTCATATACAGCGCCCCTCGGAACAGACTCCCATAGCGCCATACCCAGTGTAGCCGGACGCGCGGCAAGCTTGCAGCCTGCGAAAGCGTGTACAATCGCCGGCAGCAGGGGCGACGCTCAAGAGGGCAGGCACACTTCCTGCTTGGCAGTCGCCGAGCGCTGCGCTATCTTGGAGGGAGTGCGTGCGCATTCGTCGTCGTCGCCCCCCCCCCCCCCCCCCTCGCATTGCCTGAAGAGCTAGCGTTGCGTGACGCGGTGGTTGCGCCCGCTTTCGCTCTCGAGGTCGTGCCTGCACGTTACGCGTTTGCGACAGCGCCCGTACGTAATGAAGGCTCGCGCCGTCTTCGTTTTTCGGCCGCCGACCGGCCCAGAGTCGTTCATCCTCCGGTTTTCGGGCGTTTCGCATTGCCTCATTCTCTTGGCAGCCCAGTATCGCGGTTCCAAGAAGGTCGCGTCAGCGTTCTGTCCGAGTGGCGGTGGAAGGCACGTCGGCCGCCGCCACGTGGGTGAAGTGGGGTCGCTCGCCGATGCGCCGCTTGTTGTTGGGGGCGTCAACCTGGAATTCTTATTCCGTTGACGCGGCTAACCACGTGGCGTACATCACGGCGCGTAAGCCCGCTCGCAGTGCACATCTGGAGCACCTCAATCGTTCTCGAGCACGTAAAACGCTTGTTACGGTGTTGAACACCGTAACAAGACATGTTGAACCAACTAGCCCAGTTACGGTGGCCAGATGTAGGCGTGCCTCGTGCCGTTCAACGCTACTCCGCTTCATGACTGCAAACGTGGCGGTGTGATCATGCGCCGGTGGCAAGCGTCGTGTGTTGCTGCGGCCGTTTCACAGTGGAACTGCGGCGCTGTTATCACTATTTAAACTGTAAACTGTCATTATAGTCGCACCAGTGACAGTACATATTTGTGGGCGCAGCATAATTGTCCCACTTGCGAAAGTGACGTGCTTATACCGTCATTCCGCTGCTTCTTGCCGCTTTCCAGAAGCAAAAGTTCTAAAAGGACAGTACACACGTTGAACAGGAGCGTACGGAGAGGGCGCCGTAAAGAGAGAAACAATTCCTTGCACCATTCGGTGATCTATGATAAACTCCATAACATGAGTACAGTGCTTGTTTATAGCATGCAAAATAATAGCTTCGACACTTGATGATTATATATATGTCATAGCACAATTTTTTGATCGCAAACCAACAACATAGAGCTCTTACAGCAGACCAGATTTAGGCACAGGAGGCACGGTACTGCATCGCAGCTGTCCCAGCGAACGCCCAAAAACAAACGTCACGAGAAAGTGATAGTATCGACAAAGGTTATCGTGTAAAAAAGACGTCTTTTGTTTATCGTTTGAAAAATACGTCTGTTTGTTGTCTTTTCAATCGAGCGGTGTGCACTCCGGTGGTCACAATGTCACTGCCAGAGCGCGATTAAACTAAGCGAGCTGCTCGCACAAAGCAGTGCGTAATTCCGCACGAATATTTCCGGAGTATCAGGAAAATAACGGCCTACTTGAACGAAGGCTCTGCCACGTCGTAAGGTTTGTGGACTTTTTTTGTCCGCAGTCCAGCCTGTCTAGCCGCGGGAAGCGCATATTGTTAAAAGAAAGGATTTTACATTTTCCGACACCGTTTAGAGCTGCAGTGCCTCCTTCCTTGCAGCGTGTTTGACCTTGAGGTGACCTTTGTCGCCACTGCCGCGCGGCCCACTGCTTTCAGTTTCGCTGCCGCGCCCTGCACTCTCGCCGGGCGGATCGACACGGGGCGGGGAACCGTACGTCGGGCACGAAACGCGCACTCAACGAGAAGCGGAGGAGAAAGGACGGGCCAATGTAAATATGTCTTCGACCCCGTCCGCTCTGCATTCCTGCCCGGTGTTGGTACCTCTCGATGATGGCGAATAGTTTTCTCTCATTTTATCTATTCATTCGGCTGCACGCGAGAGCGTGGCCTGCGTATCGAAATTTGGTTTTGTTTGCTTCCTGTCAGCGGGGTTGGTTGACGGCAGAGGGGTCGCGAAAAGACAGGGGAGGGCTCGGTGGAGCGCTCTAATCCTTCGGGGAGCCGACGCTGGGGAGGGAGGGGGGGGGGTGTTTTCCTTTTTTCATTTACCCTCTTACACATTCCTGAGAGCCGGGAAAGAACTGACATAGGAGGAGTGGTGACGGAGGCGCAAAGGCGAGTGCTTCCAGCTATTTCCTGCGCTGCAGCACGAGCGAGCGGGGAGCGGCGCCCATTCAAAACAAGCAAAAGCCAGCAACGCGAATGATGACGACATGAAAGACAAAATGGGACGGAGAAGGCAAGCCGGCCGTTAAAGAAAAGAGAGAACAAGTATCGGTGGGGAAGGGCGGTGGGGGGCGCCTAAACAGAGGGAGGCGAGTGAGAGCGCGGCCGCCACAGTGGCAGTTGTGCGCGCAGAAAACTCGGAGAAAAATGTATAGATAAGTATGGCAGTGCGCTCGCTCGCTGCTTGGAGAGCGGCATCGTCTCCAAGCTGCCCCTTCGCGACGGCTGACTGTTCCATACCGAGCAGGTTTTTCTCGTTGAGAGGTCTTGGTGGTGCTTTCCTTCTCTCCTTCGCGCTTTGTCCCTATGGCCGCCCCCCTTGGAGTGTTGGCTGGAGAAATTCGGGGCTGTAATGGAGAGCTTTTTTTTTCCTTGGTCTGCGTGAGGAGGGCTCCACTACCTCTTCTCTCCTGCTCTGGCGGTTTTTTGCTTCGGCTGACGTCTCGGCGCACTCTTCCGGCTCACCTGCTTGCGCGGCGGCCGAAAAGAAAACGAGTTTTGCGTTGTCTGTGTGATCACATCGTGGGAAGGGGTTCGCGGACAGTGATGCTGTGGGGGAACGGGACTGGCAACGCCTCGCTCAATGTTCCGTTCTGAAGCACAACTTTTTCCTCGCCACTCTTGTGCGGCGATGTCTCATCTGCGCGCGCATCCCTGGAAAAAATCCGCAGCGTCTGTGTCACAAAATGGGAGTCTGTGCACTGTGAGCGACTTGGTTGGACAGGCAAGACATCTTTCTCGTGTTGGCTGCGCCATGCTTGCGGCACCAGGTTCATGCCATCTCGTCGTGTCGTGTGTGCTCCTCATAAATGAAGCATGTCAGTGCTATCTTATTTTTTCCTGTCCGCGCCAGACCCTCCCCACGCTAGAGGCAGGAGGACAGCATATCGCTCTTATCGCTGCTTAGTCCACTTGGAGCGGACCAGAGTTCGGGTCATCTGTGGCGGTCGGGCAACGCCCGCGGTGCCAGATGTGCTCGGGAAGCCAGCCGGCTGACAAGGTTAGATTGCCGGGCCCGTGCGCCGATTAGCTGCCTGCTTTTTCTGCTACCCACGCAGACGGCGTGGGTCGGTTGTGCGCTGAACTGGTCGCTAAATCTGGACCACGTCCGCCTCCTGCTTAGTTATCCGTCATGCTCCGGTATTGCCCGCCAAGCACGCTCCGTCGGGGTAAACATACACGCCGAGCTGAGAGCGCGCACGAGGCGTCTCTGTACCGGTGTGTCGTCTGCAAGCGACGGCCACCGAGGTATCCGGGACACTAAGACATAACCGTTGTGGGCAGGGTGTGTTGATCCTTGTGCAAATCACCATGCATGGCTGCCGACATGGAGTCTTCGCGGTAAGCGGGCACGCGAGATGTAAACGTACGATTAGGTTAAATGAGGCCGTGTCACAGCGCCGTCAAGGTTGAAATAAGCTTTACTGGTAGGACTGATTTTTAACGCTGTTCCCGGAGGGCTCAGGGGCTGCGGGCAGCGGCGGCCGCGTTCGGATGGATGAGAAATGCGTAACAGCGCGTGTGTCTAGAGATCTACGTTCAGGTTAGAATACTAGTTTAAAAAAATTATGGGGTTTTACGTGCCAAAACCACTTTCTGATTATGAGGCACGCCGTAGTGGGGACTCCGGAAATTTCGACCACCTGCGGTTCCTTAACGTGCACCTAAATCTAAGTACACGGTTGTTTTCGCATTTCGCCCCCATCGAAATGCGGCCGCCGTGGCCGGGATTCGGTCCCGCGACCTCGTGCTCAGCAGCCCAACACCATAGCCACTGAGCAACCACGGCGGGTAGAATACTAGTTTGTTAGTTAATCCGCAGTCCTTTACAACGGCGACCATTATTAATCAGAAGCGAAAAATGGGCGAGTTGTTATGGAAGCATGGCTGATTCGGAGCGCGAGCGACTAGGACAAAAGCGAAGGCACGATAAGAAACAAGACACAGGGCTGACTGGCAAATGAAGGTTTATTTGAAAGGGTAAAAACTGCGTTTCATGATACTGAAGTGGTTTTTCTAAATGCGACTTAACACGTGGCAGATTTCTTGGTGCGTGTAACACCAATAATTCAGTTGCCCATCGGCGCTATGTCTCTTCTCGTGCCTTCGCTTTTGTCCTAGTAGTTCGCGCTCCGAATTGGCCATGCAGACTTTTATTAACCGCAGTGTTTGGCTGGAGCGTTACGGATATGGCAAATTTGTGCTGCACCCGTCGCCCTTACTGTACAGATATTATTCTCCACATGTACTACGCACACGCGCTCCCTTTCCGTTCCATTCGCGTCAGTGAGTCTGAGTGTGCTGATGCATGAGTGCGCGCGATAAGCTTTAACGCCCATAACAGGCGACCAATTTGATAGGACGGGCGGACGCTTGCGGTGGTTGAGAGCTTGCTCTCGCTTCGTCGATTTCTTCAAAAGGTCGCGGGATCGAATCCCGGCCACGGCGGCCGCATTCCGATGGGGGCGAAATGCGAAAACACCCGTGTATATAGATTTAGGTGCACGTTAAAGAACCCCAGGTGGTCGAAATTTCCGGAGCCCCACACTACGGGGTGCCTTATAACCAGAAAGTGGTTTTGGCACGTAAAACACCATAATTTTTTTTTTCGTTTTCTTCAAAGGCGGTTGCGTCTTGCGTGCGAAGGTGGTGCGAGGCCCGGATTCCGCTCGTTTCAACATCACTTTGGTGGTAGTGACGGCAGCCCTGTGGCTGGGTGATTTTGCCGCCGCGCAACCAGGCCGTTGTTCATCTATTGGTTTGTCAAAACCAACTTTTGCAGCAGGCTCATTGCGGCTGCCGAGCACAGCTTGGAGCGACGCGCATAAAGCTGGCCAAAGCGTAGCGAAGGCTTTCCTCGTGCCTTCCCTTTGGCGCGTGCACAGCCAGCTCCGCGCGTCGACTTCCCGTTCCTTCAGCCAGGTCGTTGCGGTTGATTGCTCTGCGGTGTTTTTCCGGCTGCGCTCAGTGCATCGGCAACGACGCCGCTTTGTTGCGCCAAATGCGGGTGGTTACATGAGTAACGAAGCTCACGTGACCAGGACGCGGGAGCCGTGGCCGACAGAGGGAAAAAGCGTCCATCGCGACACAACCTTCACATTTCAAACGCTTATGACGCATGTCTTAACAAAAACTGTGTTCGTTGTTCCGCGTACCACAGGATGTCGTAGATTTAGGTTCTCGATTGAGAAGCCCACTGTTCTCCCGAGTTGTGGGCGTAGCAATTTTGTGCAGCGCGTCCGTCCGAGCTACCGTTCTGTGGGCACTGTTGGGCGATGATCGCACGAAGCTGTGTGCACACATGTCCCGTAGTTTGATTTTCGTGTGCCGAAGCAGTTTTGTAGATAGGTTGAAATTCCCAGATTTCTCACCGACAGACAGGCGATCTTTCCAGTACCCTTATTGTCCGGGTCTAAGTCGGGAATCTCTGCGTCATAATGTCCATGAGCGCTGTTAAATCGATTTCGCTCGTGTAAGCCGTGCTTCCAAAGTCCGATAACTCGCGAAAGGCGACAAGGTCCGTGCTGTCCTACAGCTGCTACCTAAGAGGGGGCATGATATGAGGAAAAATCTTTCAGATAGCTTTGATCAATAATATGAGGAAAGTTCTTTCAGAGAGCTTTGATCAATAACGTGCAAAATTATGATCATGATGCCGTATAGTCGTGGCCGATCATTATATATTTGCCTTTCGCAAGCATTTGTTCCAGCAATACCTGTGGAAGCTGCCCCCTCAACTCAAATAGGCTTTCCATTCTATTACGATTGAATCGTGCGCTAATGCCGCGCAAGCGAACCCTTATCCGAATACGTTGCGCATTACAAATGACACATTCACGATTTTGTACGTATACCCAGCAAGCCTAGTAGCGACATGAGTATGCTGCAAATGTGCTTGTTATATCGTGACAAGAGTACCGAGAAATGCATACTAAATAAAGAGGGATAAAAAAAATTTTGAAAGGATTATTTACAGCTTGCCTTAGAAGTAAGGAATAGGCATGTCTCGCAGGATGTGGCTATTTTCGATGGTTATTTTTTGCTGCTAGGTATTAAACAAAAATCGTTCTCTTTCTGGCGTTAGTACGCCTGAGCAATGGAGCTCGCAGCTGACGCCTAGTTTGCGACAGCTCCGAGGCGGAAGCTGTTTGGCATTTGTATTGTCTATTATCGATACTGCCTGCGCATTACGGGAGGATCGGTAAGGCTTTTCGTACGCGGTAATAGTAGTACTAGCGGGCGGCGATGAAGGATGTGGGGTAGTTGCCCTGCGGCCGCGTTTGTTTTTGTCGGCGCCAATGTTGCGCGAGCCATGCGATTGGGAACATGTGGCGAAGCGCGGCGCCAGCGCCGCCAGGTCGAGCGTCGTCGTAGGCGAGCGCCAGGCAGCCGCCGCCGCGGCGCGTCACGTGGGGCGCGTCCCTCTCTCGCCGTTGAGGAGACGGCCCCCGCGCGTGCGCAGTTCGCCCGTGACCCCCGCTCTGCTCTTCTTTGCAGTAGTCGAGTCCATTCTGAAGGGAGAGAACGTCGGGATTACGCCTCGCCGCAGAACGTGCACGCTCAACAGCCCGCACAAAGTCGTAAGTGAAAGCCTCCTTGTCCCTCCCTTTTTTGTCTCTGTTGGCGACGATCTTGTGTGCTGTGGCCCTGTGATCAAGTGTGTGCGTGTGAGTGCCCGTGGATGTCGTGAAAGCGCCGTCCGGATCCCTTGGCACGGTCATCTGCGAGGCTCGTCTCCTTTGTGTGTAGAGAGATCCGCTCTGCCGACTGGTCTGCTTTCGCTGGTCTAATCGGGCTCTGCGTGCAATCGGACTCGCTGAGCAAGCTCAGGTGCGGCGCAGCTCTGCACCGGCTGATCGCAGCGGATGTGCGCGCCGGTGTCCACCCTCTACGGAGTAGCCTCTTTGTGCGCCTCGAACACGAGGTGTCCTGCTTCACCTCGTTTCTCGTTCGTGCTCGTGTGTGTGCGCACGTTGTGTGTGTGTCTCCCGGCACTGATCGCATTGCGGCATTGTTTACCCGTGCATTTGGAGTTTGCGTAGAACTAGACATCTCTTAAACGCGTCGTCATCGCGTTGAAATTTGTTATAAAAGAATACTGATTACTCACGCAAAGGCCGGGCACGGTCTTTGTTTCTCATTTCGGCCCTTTATGCCTACCTTGATTGATCATTTGCATGCGAAGAGGTCGGTCTTGACGCGACTTCCGAGAAGCTGCAACAAAGCAGCAATAGTTGCGCTAGGAAAACTTAGAACCGCCCGCGATTTCCCGAGGGCGCGGTATTGCACCACTACTTGGCTCGGGCTTTTTTTCTCTCCCCGTCCGCTCCCTTTCCTGTTTTTGCCTACGAGGCAGGATACAGCGTAGGACTGCGACCTTGGTCTCGCCTTGGAATCGCTCACTTGTTTGATTTTTCATTTTGGTTCAAACTTATCTGGACTGACGGCGTTGCTGTGCGATTATTTCGTGCATCTAAAGATAGAGGCTTTTAGACAACCGCGCAGCTTTAAAACAAGGTACTTTCAGCAAGATAAGGATGAAATTTCTTGAAGCTCCCGATTATTGGCTCTTACTTAAGGCAAAAAATATATCGGCATGTACAAATGTTTTGTAGTCAAAACTCCCCATCCACGCATTTTCCATATGCCTTGCTTGTATGGTGATAGTTTGTCGAGTTTATTCCATTGCCGCGTAGCGAATGATTACTACCACATAGTGGACCCGTAGACTCAATATGGACTCGTAGTATTAATCTTAGCGCCTATTTATAGATATATGCTTTTTAATTGGTACTTGTTATCTCGGATAATCTGCTTGTAACGGAAGCTGTATCTAGCGACAAGCACATTCGCGATCTCAGTTGTCGGTGCTCTTCGGAACTTGCTGATCCCTCCTATTCCGAGGCGTGTCCGCAAGTACTTCAAAAAATGTCACTTGGTGTTTGGGTACTTGCTCCCGGATACCGGATTATCCGGCGCCGACAGGATTTGCGAGTTGACCTTGGTTTGCCCTTGACGTCTGCAGTCGCTTTTGTTTAGTTCAAGTGAGCGCGATCGGAAGTGGGAGCACGTCCAAAGTCGCCGCGCAGTGTGTGCGTGCTTTCGCAAGCGCTTGTTTAGCATTCGCCGCTGACGTGGGAAGTGCGCCTGGCTCGCGTCTGCCGAAGCCCCCGGTCCGGTTATTTTCGACCCGCTCTCCTGGACCTCTTCGACCGCGCTAAAAGTGTTGGCCAACGTTTTCCTGTGGCGAGCGGCCATTTGTTGTGAAGGTCAGCGCTCGTGGTGTGGCTGTCTGTGCGGTCGTGATAGCGCCAGTCTCGCTTTTCACCGTTGTCCGGAGGTCGACGACCCGGCCTTGACGGCCCCAGTCTCCTGGTTCCGGGCCAAGATGCTCAGATATTTCTGACTCTGCGGTGTGCGCATGGCTGCTGCCGTGCTGAATGGCGTGCGCCAACCTGTGTCGCCTCGCGTATATCGGCCTGATTTCTCCGCGAAGACTGGCACCCGACGCGCGCGGGTCGTTGACTCCCCAGCCGGAAGGCGCCGAAACTGGTTGTCCCAAACTGGTTCTGCGTCCAGCCTCCGGGAACATGCCTCGTGCGTCCCGACCCTTAGCCGACCACCATGGGCACGATGTTTCAAATATCTGCAAGCAGTCTTGGTTCACGCGTTGTCATTTACTGTTCAAGGTCTCAGATAAGCTTAGCGGTGTGATGCTGCTGCTCAACGAGTTAAGCTGGATCATGCTGGCTGTACGCTTCATATCAAACCGCTGTTGACTTAAGTCAAACACGCGGCACCATATAGGTTCACTGGGGCCGAGCACAGGTAGTTATTCTCGCTCAAGGATAACGTGCCTTGAGGGAATCACCGCAGGGTATTGATCACGCATGGTATGTCGCAACGTGTGCGTAAAAGGCTTCAACGCATCATCGTCTCACCAGGAAACATACTAGTGTGCTGTCACCTGAACACGAGGGAACTGCGCCAGTATCTGCTATGCGAAATTGGTGTGTGGTCCGTTGTGAGGCTTGTAATATGAAAATTTAGTGCGCTGTATAATTCCGTATGAAGGCTATGTTTCAAGGCGTCGATGTAACTAAACTCTTGTCCGCAAAGAAGCGCACGTTTAAATGCTTGATATAAATCGAACAGTGAATTCCACCTCGCCTTCGTGGGCCGCTCAATCTCACAAGCTCTGAGCTGTCGCTTGTGAGGCTGCTTTCGCAAGTAAGCGGTATTTGCTATTTGCAAGTGCCGCGCAGCTGCCGTGGCACCCAACTTCCTGGATTATTTCACGTAAAGGAAAAGTTCAAAGGAAAAGAGAATTTAGTAGAAGTATGTTGCGATGGGAGGAAATCAAGCGTTTTGTGCGATGTAATTTAAAAGGTAAAGAAAATGGCACTTTCTAAGAAAATCATGGTCAGTGATGGCCCATAGCGCGTGGGTCAACACCTGCCGTGGTGGTTGTGGTATCACGTGAAAGGGTTACCTTGCTCGGAAGTGTTAGGCCAAGCGCGGTGAGGGTGTTGGCCGACGAACAAAGGACCGTCCTCGATGGTCTGCGCGCCAAACTGGTTTTGCGCCGCTCCCACACTCCATATTCGGCGCAGCTCGCTTTTCGAGAAACGGGGTCACGTTCGGTGCGCGCAGCTTTCTTGCTGGCCTTCCCGCTCGCAGTAATGGCCGCCCTCCTTGACGCATCCATCTTGGATCCTCTTTCGTAACCCGCCCGGCGGCTGCGTCTCCCTTTTTTCAGCCCAGAAAGCTCGTTTGTTGTTTTACCCGCGTGGGGCTCCTTGCGGGCTTCCGTGCAAGAGCGCGCAGGCCCTGCTAAACGCAGAGGGAGGGCGTCCGTCGATGCCTTTTCAAGTGAAATAAATTAGCGGCTTTGACTAGCCTCTTTGAGGACTACTTTGTGTATTTCACTGCAAACGTAAAAATGCCGGCAAGGGGCACTTTCGCGTTTCTGCAGACATTTGACTTTTGTCAGTGTGTGGATTTGTAGAATGAATCCGGCTGCTTGCGGATTTTCCAAGCATCAACATAAAGTATTTGTGTGTGTGTGTGTGTGTGTTGCGCGTTTATCGGTGAAGTGTCAGACATGTGTAGTTTGTCTACTCAAAAAGGAGGAATAGTACTAACGCACTAAGCTGAAGTGCACGGGTAAGGTCGTAGCTTGTTTTCGTTAGCAGAAGGCTGCCGAGCAAAACGTTCTCCCGTCTTCTGTAGGATAATGTATATGTTACTAGTTGGCACTTGTGTGCAATCTTCTGTTTTATCCCCCCTTCCCCCACTTTGTTTTTCCAGAGCCATTGTGTGACTCGAAGTCGGTATCACGTCAGCCCGGCGTCCAGTCAGAGTTCTTGCCCAGCTACAACTTCGTCGGCGAGTAGCCCCCGACGCGGGCGCAACAAACCCGAGCCCACTCCGGAACCAGCGCCCCAGGAGGACGCCAAAGGTGTGCTGTCTTCCTTATTCAATTGAGGTGACCCTCAGCCGAGCCCCGGTTGAACACTGGATGCGTTCCCGAACTGTGGCTCTGCCGAGGCTTGTCAGCCTACACTACTGCAGCCTTTAAAGCGAACTGCATGTATTCTCGTCTGCCACATTTTCAAGGCCGTGTGAGTAGCGAGCGGTGCGCGTCTTTTTCGAAGATTTGGCACTCGCATCGCCCAGCTGGCGTTAGTATTTTGAATGCGTACAACGGCATGAATTTAGTGTGCATACTCTTCGATGCAAAGGGTCAGCGTCATGGCCTATCCTGACCTCGGCATTTTGGCGCTGACCTGCTGTATGTTGTAGTGTGTCCAGCAAGTTCTACAGACATTCGTTTAGCCGTTTCCTCGGTTGGCCTACATGCCAACTTGGAAAGAGAGAGAGGGGGGGGGGGGTGCACGAGTGGTTGTCCTTGAACAGGCTGTGCCTCTGGGTTGCGTCATGTCGGCGTGGCGCGCCTTTTTTTTTTTTTAATCCATTCGCAATGCTTTTTTACCAAAAGCGGGAGGAACGGCCGACGTGCGCCCTTGGTTCTTGGATGCACTCCATGGCCCTCTGTCCGATTGTCTCGCTTCCATCATCGTTGACAGGCCATGGCACTCTTGCCGCTGCTGTGGTCGGCACGCTCTGACTGCAGGGCCGTTTTTGCTGATGGAGCCCACGTTGTGTGTAGCTGACTTGACCCGATAACGTTGTAGCTCTTCATTGTAGCACCAGCGTGGTCGGCTGTTGTCTACCGTCTTCCGCAATGTCTCATGATTATGGTGCCGTTTGAAAGATCGTGCATAAATATCAAAACGTATTGGAAGGAGGCGGAGACGATTCACTGGGCCTGGTGATCGTCTCGGTTTCCTTGCTTGTCAACCTCGTATTCTCTGGCGCCGTTTGCTGCCAAGTCTGGGTGTGATTGAAACAAGCGTGGTTTTATCAAATAAACGAGAAGTCTCGAAGTTATTACGTGAGTCGACGCGTCGCGGTGAAACAGGATGTCGTCTCATTTGATGTCACGCAAATGTGTAAGTATTCATTTCTTTGTTTTTAGTCAAAATATATTTCTTGGCCGACGCATATCGAGCACTTAAGTACCGGCGCCGACGTATCATTGTGTGTCGTCACATCGTCTACATTACTGCCCACCTGGCACTTAACAGCTCGCACCTTTCTTGCGTGCCTCTTCGCCTCTACCCCTTCCAGCTCCTTTGAGGAGTATTAATTTTGGAGCCGTCTCTGAATGCCTGATTGGCTGGAATGCATTTGAATGTTTTACACAGCATACAACAAATCTTAGTAAAACTTGTGTTCTTAGACTTACAGAATTAACAAAACGAACAAGAAAGCTGAACCCTTTCTTGCGTCCATCTTGTTAACGCCATGGTTATTACGCTGTGAGTAAAAACACTCTGCCCACTGTAATAGCTATTGCCACATTTCCTGACTGTTCTATTCGCATGATGAAAAACAAGCTTGCTGTAGGAAGAAACTTTAGCTCGGGGCCAAGTATGATGCCCCCTATTCAAATACATGTTACTTAGAGACAACCCTTAACCAATTTCAATGAAATTTGTTGCATTTGAGAAAGAAAGTTAAACTCTAGCGTCCATAGGAAAGGGAATTTCGATTTAAAGCCTGGATATTTCTTAAGAAGCTTACGAACATATGTATGTTAAAAAAAAAAGCCCAAAGTTTGCAAATCCGCAACTCTGCACCAAGAACAGACATTACAGTGCTGCGAACTGCCTCCGTTAAAGCATCTAAAGCGGACAAATATGATATATTAATTTACAGCTTAAGCGTATATGTTTGCCACATATACAGGGTGTTTCAGCTAACTTTAGCCAGAGTTTAATATACCGATGCCCTCTGAAACGACGCGACCAAATGCACGTTGCTCAATTTTGTATGTAGTCCGTTACGCTATTTATTATTTTGTGTAATTACAAAATTAGGCAATAATTATTAACCAACTTCTGAATAAACGAAGCTAGAAAAAAAATTCGTTAGAATGTTGCAGAGCGCTTTGCAAAACGTCCAATTAGACAGTTTCTAACTTTCTATCTTCTAAGTATTAGTGTTTTTCAACTTACTGCGGATGCCCGCGAAATAAAAAATACCACGTGACTGACCTGCTTGCGCGCCATGATTGCAGCGCTCGCAAACTGTCCTTGTACAAACGAACATAGCATCTAGCAGGGCGTGCTGCCGCTTAAAGGGCGACAGGGCAGTGTCCAAGGCGTTGGCTGTGCGATTTACGCCAGCGATGTGCTTCCCTCGCGGCGGTGCGCGGAAGGCTTGGGAGCAGTGCAATCACGACGCGCAAACGAGCACGCATCACTTGGTGTTTTTTTTTTTTTGTATTTCGTGGGCACCCGCAGTAAGCTGAAAAACACTAATACTTAATAGATAGAAAGACAAACTGTTTATTCGGACGTTTTGCAAACCGCTCTGCGACGACATGAGCGCTGAAGGATCGCCGTTCGCTTTTAATCCGCCGCCACCACTCGAGGCAGCCGACGTGCTCACGCTCACCGCATCGGGCCGCGGCAAGACGAACGGAAAGAAGCACCGGTTATCACGCCTGTCAAAGCGATGACTGTCGGCCGTTGTATCGTTAAGAAAAAAAAAAATGAGCCAGCTTCGTCGTTTCTGGGCGAAGTGGCGGTGTAGTCTCTGACGTCATATGCCCAGGGTGGCCAGTAAAATGTCACAGTTTCGTGGGCATGAGTCGGGAACTCACAACCAATATTTAAAATTAGTTTTCTGGAAAGCTAAATGACTTGCGGCCATATCTGTGCCAAACTATATGGCTGCAGGTCATCTAGTTTTTCTGAAAATGAATTTTAAAAATTGGTTTTGTTCCGGACTCGGTGACTTTCTGCTGGCCACCCTCTACACCGCCACTGTCGCTTAAATCGCGGCTGTCTTGTTCGAAAACTCTGTAAAAGCTCCCTGTGTCGTCGGGAGACATCATTCGCATCTTTGGCGTTAGCGCCACGTGTACTGCGTGTTTAGCACCCGTTCTGCGTGTTAACATTATGGGAGTGTAGGACCTGACGTCGTCGACTCATCGCGAGGTCGCACGAATCGCCTACCCGTCTCGGTATCTCGTTTATTGGTTATGTAAAATTATTGATTTCTGAGTAAATTGAACCACCCTACCGGTGACAGGACTGTCAACACCATTTGAAAGTGACAATATCCTAATATGGCTTTCGGGGAAAAAAAAAAAAACACGTCGGAGTTGCCCTGTAAGCGTGAGGCGTCGAAGCTGCCAAGCGATGTGGGGGAGAGAGTGTGTTACGCATGCATGTGCTGTCCACGGTAGAAATGCGCCTGCAGGATTGCTCTACTGTTCTGCCCAATCCAACTGTGTGCTGTCGAATGTCAGCCTGCTGAGTATAGATCTCAATCGCCCTTCGGTGCGTACTGATCGTGTCGCTTATATTAAAGTCTGAACTCTCTAATATTGACGTCTGTCGGTTTCACGTGTATTACTATAAAGTAAATTTGTGTTTTTGAGTGAGCAGAGCGGGGCGTTTGACGCAGTTTGAGGTCGCGTGGCCGTCCTAGGCTGATACGGCAGTGGATGCCGCGTATTGAAGTACTGTATGGCAGTGCCCCAGGTTGATACAAGTCGCTTGGGTAGAGCGCGCCCGCAGTTTTCGGTCCATATGTTCGGTCTGCGTGCGAAAATGCAATGCATGGCACATTTGATTGTCGCAGCAGACGCATCTGCGGCTGGCCGATTCATTTTTACTATTCGAAGAGTACGCAGCCCCTTTCCCTCGTTTTTTTTTTTTTTTTTTCTCGAGCTGCTTTGCCGGCACCAAGCAAGTGGCTGTTCCGGCTATGGTTGCTGTGCGCGCCGCGAATCGCAAGAAAGCACGGGAAACGAAGACGCCGGAACGCGTGAGCCGTTTTTCCTTCTGCGTCCGGAAGTAGCCGCGAGTCATGATGGTCGGGAAATGCCTGCGCGCAATTCTGGGGAGTGACGACGAACCTCGCTTCTTGGTGCGGCCTAGCCGGGCTTATCGCGCAGTACACCGGAGGCTCGGCACGTGGTAGCCGTGCGATCCCCCGGCACAGTTTGATAAGTGTCGCCGACTCGTAAAGGCTGCTGTGAGTCAACGCGCGCAATCGTGCTTACGGGAGGGGAACGCTTATCGCAACCTCTTCAGTGCTGTTCTCTCTGACGTTCCTGCATCGCGGTACCGAGATGTTCGCTGCCTTGTTTGCTTGCGCCCGTATCGCTGACGGATACTTTTGTTCGCCAACGGAAGCTCTTGCAACTCGCATGACCTTGGTGTGACCTTTAACCGGGGCTCACCATGCGTGTTTCTGGCGAATGACCGGCAAATGTGGTGCAGCAGCTTTGGTTCGCGATGCCGAACTGCTGCGGCTCATATCTTCCCTGTGCAGTTAGTTGACTGGTAGCTGCGACTTCCCGACTGACCTAGTGAGGGCGCGTTCACTGCCATGACGGCCCTTCGCAGACTCGAGGGGCCGGAGTCGCCGACATCGCAGCGTTGTTGGTGGCATCAGGAGGAAGCCTGCCACATTGTGGTCAGTTTCGAGCTTTCCGAATCGTGCAGTCCTTTTGTTTTAGACAACAAAGTTGCTCCATATGTGGGAAGTCGGTTTTTGCGAAGCTACTACTGCTTGTACTTGCAAAGAAGGGTATACTTGCAGCTACTAGCTGGCGCTGATGAACACAAGTCGTGATTCGGGTTAATGATTTTCGTCCATTTGCTTGTTTGCCCGCGTACTTTTCCTGCTTGTTTGTGTGGGTTCATCTCTGTTTAAAGGCAGCTACTGCAGCTTGTAGAACAGGCGTCGGACTGTAGTATTGATTTGTGGCATAACCGTGTGCGCAACTATGTATTCCCATAGTGTCTCTCATGCTGACGTCCATGTGGAGTGAACAGATCCATATTAAGTGTCTTGCCATGTGTTTTTACTGGCGCTCTTAAACTAATCCATGGCATATCGGCCTTCTGAAACCTGTGGTATACGTTTGTTTAGACGTACGAAGGCAATGTGGAAGAGTAGCTGTTTATATACTCCTGTTTTGGCAAAGTCGACATCTGCATCTCGCAAAATACTTGCACAGGATGCTGGTTTAATTTGATGCGAAGGACGATGTTTTAACTCGCCTTGCGTACTCGAAATTTATTCTTATACGTTTTCGCGGGCATGGTCGTAGAGAGGGCAACTTGGAGTTTTAGTCCTTCAATTGTAGTGAAATAGAAAAGCACACTTAAACCGCCGCGTGAAGTAGGGGTGGTATATATGGCAGTGTGTTCGCTGAGAACCTGCGTCGAGGGTTGTTAATTTCGGCCTCGCAATATGTTTTCATATATCCGCAGATAATCCAGTTGACCCGCCATTTTGAGTGCATAAATGACCTCTAGCGGACTGCGTGTTGCTAGGTCTGAATAATATTTTGTCAGTAGCAGTCGCCCTAGAGTTACAAAAGAAGTGTGTGCAGAGGAAGAGAGAGAGAAAAAAAGAAAGAGGTGAAGGATAAAGAGGTTAACCAGGTGAAAGTGTCCGGTTGGCTATTCTGCACAGAGGAGTCGGTAGGGTAAGGGCAGGATACACACAAAAAAAGGGGGGGGGGTGTAACAAAGCGTGTGCAGAATTTGGCAGAAGCCAAATGGTGGCGTTTAAAATAACACGTAATGATTTTTCTAATGACTTATTAGCCTAAGGGTTAATATTTGGACATTACAAGAAAGTTTCTAAGCTTTAAATCTTTTCCGCCCATCACAGTCGTGATGCATGAATGAATACTTCATTTGTCTCTTGCGATCCGCCAGCATTCGATTCAAGCCTGGGTTAGTTTGTTGCGTGGGTTGCCTTTTTGCTTCACTGAGGAAGTGCGTTGATAACGACTGTGTCGACGTCATCACCTTCGTTCCGCATGAACACGGCCGTGTGGTGACCGTCGCAATAAAAATAAAATTGCGCCATAGACAAGTCGATCTTAGAAACGTGATGGAAAAAGAGGCGCGCGCGTTCCAAGCACGCGAGGAACGCCAGCTGCTTGTAGACGAGGTGGGCTTAACGACCGTCCACTGACCAGCCCATGTTAGAAGACCACGTGGTTGGGTACGACGTGTGCGCCAGACGACCTAACCAAGTCGGTTCTGCTTTTGATTTTTGCAACGCCGTGAGAGAGCCTATTACAGCGAAGCTTTCGTTGAAACGCAGCCAAGTATGTACAGTCGCGGACAGAATAAAATGGACCACGGGATCTCCGAAAACGTTAAATTCCCGAGCAGCCTGTAGCAGTAACCAGTAAAACTGCCCACGACAACGTTGTTAGCATATTCTAGTCGACGTCTAAAATGCAAATACCAGATTGCATTGTGAGGTTGCGGAGATATTCAGCTTTTTCTTAGATTTGATGGTCCATAATATTCTGTCCGCGACTGTACGTTCCTCGGCGTCGTCATACCAGCACGGTGCGCAAAATGTGCCGCGAAATACGATTTTTAAGCTCTTACTCCCCTGTGCAGAGTTAAGTATAAACCCCATGCAAGCGATCTTGCGCGCGAGAGCAAAGCGACGCGGTGGAGATGGCTGTCGCGTTCGCTCGCCGCCTACAAGTCGTAACCCCATGCGAGCGATGACTTCGAGTGACGTCTCCCCAGTGTTGCCGGTATGAGGGCAGCAATATAGGCGCCGAAACTAGCGTGACGGGTGCTTTCTTAACTTAGGTTATGTGTTTTACTGTAAAAAGCAGCATAAAATATTTCTGAAGGTCTTCCAGTAGGTTCTTATCCTTCTACTATAAAAATTAAACCGTTTGCTCGCTCCGTGCTACAATCGGTAGTACTTGAGTGATGTACATCCAGTTCCGGCTTCGCGCTATTGGCTAGTCGCTGATAGCACTTCAAGCGACGGCCCGATCCGCCGCTGTCGCGCACGAAATGGCGCTCATGGGGTTTAGCCTTTACGGACCAAGTATCTCGCGATAAAGTCCGCTTTCTCCTCCGCCTATGAATGTGACGTGAAATTGAGGGCTGCACTCGAAACTCGTCAATATTCAGTTTTTTTCATTGGTGAGCCTCTGCGCCGTATTTTTGCCCACGGGTGGTACTGCCTGCCTATTTTTGTTGTCACATTCACGGCGGTCACAGACGCGAAGCAAGTGCACCAATGTTTGACAAATTTCTAAAGCGCAAAAAAAGACGCGGCACAAAAGCAAGGTAAAACAGCATACTTTGTACCAAATGTTTACTGAGCCCCAACGAGAAAAGTCCTTTCTTAGCAAATACCCAACTCACTTCGAACTTCGTGGCAAATTTAGGCGAAGGATTACTCCTGCTAGTACAGACTGTAACGCCGACGGCCACGTTTGTGTACACAAGTTTAGGTGCAAATTTCGTTTGTGGAAGTCGAGCGCTTCTACAACAGAAGGTACGCATGGCCAAACTAGCTGCTTGACTAGCTGCTTGAGGACAAGTGTTGCAATCAAGCAGGCCCCACTCTTGAAGCCGTTGCGGACGCAAGTAGGGGCTCCGAAACTCGTCAAAGTAGCGATTTATTCAGCTGCGCGTCCAGCGCTTACTTGCCGTCTCGTGCCACACTGAAAGCGGGTTTCTTCGTCACGGTTTTACGACCCGACCGGTTTCACTCTCCCTGTCTGTTATTTCGTGTGTGCCTATGTTGGTTGTGCCGTTTTGGCTGATCTGCTCCGCGGCGCTTCAGAAGCAGCGCCGTCTTGACACACGCAGGCTCTAGTAGTGGCCGCTTCCTGACGTGTTTCAGGCGAGTCCGTTGATGCTCACGTGTGCGCTGTCGACTACGCTCGTTCGCAGCGGTGCTTGCGTCACGGCTGCGCACACCGCGGAATGCGGAGAGGGGGTAGACAGCTCGAGGAAAATTGGGATAGCAGGCCGGTGTGCACACGCGCACTTCCGAGGCTCTGTTGCCAGGCGCCCGTGGTCGGGGCCCGGCGTTTTGAGAGCCGCTCGCGGACGTCCTGGCGTGCCCCCGCCGCGTCCTTGGTGCGAGCAGTGACAGTGGCCGCCGCCGGAAAGCCCTCGCGCGGCGGCTGCGCCAGTCGTCAGACGGGTTGTGACGTCATCGCGCGCCGCATTCCTGCGGAGGTCCGCGGCGCGCGCTGCGTGCGCCTGGTCGTCGGCGGTGGGTAGCCGTCGTTCGTCCCTCGGATACCGTCTCGCGCAGGTGAGTACCGCACGTGTGTCGCCGCTCGATCGCCGCTGTCGAGGCGGCACATGGGCCGCATGCGCCGTTTCCGCAGCGGTTCGGATATGCGTGTTCTGCGTGGTTGTTCGATAGTGTTCCGTGTGGCGCAGTCCGTCAGAGCAGCTGCCGGCCGAGAACCGGTTGCCTCTGCTCGATTTCCGGCAGTGCCCCGTGAGTTTCTTCAGACGTGGGGCCTCGGTGCGCATCCGGGACACGTGCACCGACGCTTCCTTTGTGCCGCTTTTCGGCGACTCCGTGCCAGGTAGCTTCAAGTTTGGCCGTAGGCGGCTTGTTTCCTCAATCGGGGCTGTTTTTCCGCCCATTGTTTTTGGTCAGCACCACTCGACGGGCCACTGACTGACCCCTGTGCGGCATGACCTTCGAGGGCGTGCACGGCGTTTCCTTTGTTCGCGGTTGACGCGCTCTTGATACGTCCACATAGGTATCACTCCGTTAGGTGGTGTTTCACTAAAGCCTAGAGCTTAAATTTCGACAAGGTTTTTGCAAGATGCGTCGTATGCTCCTGTACTTGCTTTACGCTTTCTACTAAAGTCGTTAAGACCATTTCACTTTTCCCGTCACGTCAGAGCGTCCAAGCTTTGTTTTTTTACGTAAACGAGTCGCCGGCTAGGCGTATTGGCTTGCCAAAGGTTAGGTGAACCCGACTGTCCTTTAGTAGCATCTGTTCCACGAGAGATGCATGGAGCCAGCAAGCGCGACTGCACGTTTTCAACTGAATGTGGTCGGTTTTCACACAGTGCCATTGCTCGTCTGGGATCTTCCTCATCCTCCTCCTCGCCTCATTTTCAGCTATATGGTAACCGTACGGCTATGGAGAGAGAAATTGCTATAAGAACTGTCGTTCTCGCAGTTTACGGCGATATAGGCTTGTGTCTCGTAGCAATGTTGCCGTAGGTCTACAGAAGCAAGATTCGTTGCGTTGAATAGGCCGCGGGCGTCAGCTCTGTTGTCCTATCGGCAAGTGGGGTCAAAAGCTAGCGGACCGCGACAGCCGCGTCCATTTTTTTGCAGCCTAGGTATGCATGAGGATGACGGATGTGTGTAGAAAGGCACTAGCCATCATGCCTCGGTGTTACTTGTTAGGCCGCTAGCACCCCCCTAGTAAGCGCTTAGTCTGCGGCAAACTTAGCTGTTTCGCGCACTGGCAGTACTTGAAAACTCTGTCCTTGACGTTACGATGATTTTGGTTCAAACAGTGGCAGGGAGGCCCTCGCCAAAATCAAGCGGTGCGTGAATTTAAAAATTTTGCTATTCTCGTAGGCACAGTCACCTGTTCAACGGAATCTTTATCAGGTGGAGCAGCTTTCCTTTCCTTTGACGGGTCCATTTACGACCAGTACAAGCGTGTATTGCCGAAGGCTACGTAGCTAAGAACATGCCTAGCGCTTGTGTTGCCTTTCCGTACCGTGTGTTTCGCGCCAGTTGAACCTCTTTAATTGATGAGTTCGGCTTATCCGTGGCGGTCGGGACGAATGTCGCGTCTCTTCCGTCAAACATGTATCCAACACCGAGATAACGGGTTTACTATATTGGGCGCGAGGGCCACCACTGGATGCGCCGGTGCTGCAGTCGGTCTTTCGTCAAAACGTCGCTTCGCCGCGGCAATTTAGGTTTTTGTTTTGATTGTTCATATTTCCCCTTGATTAGTAGTAACTGTGGTATTAGAACATGGACAAGTTGCTCGGAGCCTTTTAAATGATATTTAACACGCTCATCGCGGAATACACGTAGGGTCTTTCGCTCACAGGTTTTATATTTTTTCAATTTTTCATTTTCATGGGCGGGTGTAAACCGGACAAATTGGGGCTTTGTCTTGTAGCCCAATGCTGGGGTTTCTTCTGGTAACGTTTATAAATAATTTAACGCAGTGGTTTGCTTTTGGGCACGTTCTGTTTAAACAAGCAGAATCACTTGCGGGAATATGTAATTGCAACCAGGTGCTGTTAGCGAATTATGTGACGCTCATCTCTACTCGGGCGCTATTATACATAAACCACCATCGAAGGGTTTACTGACCCCTCCTTCATTAGTTGTTCTCCGTACTCTTAACAAAGGAACAAAACAATACAGTTAGTGCACGCAGGCGAGGCATGTAGCTTTTCCTTCTCTTACAAGCCTCTCTGTGCCCCTCCTATCCTGTTAGGCCCTTTTCCCCTGACTATTGTCCCGTTTTACCGGTTTAAAATATATGTTCAGTATATATGCCTGCGTTCAGTAAAAATGAGGCATATACCATATTCATCTATTAACAAGGTGCACAAAGCTCTTTGAAAACCTTGAAATGAAGAAATTTGAGTAATAACACTTTCTATGGCAGGTCAGCGACTTCTCAGCAAATCTAGCACTTTAGAAACAATTGTACAATCGATCCGAGTTATAACGATACTGGTTTTATAACATTGAGTGGTTGTACTGTAAACTTGCGTGTTCTATGGTAAAATGAACCGCCTACGACAGTGCTCCCACATAAGTTCACGGTTCTGGCGCTGCTCATTGTTAAAATCGGTAATGCTATAAGTGGGTTAGACTGTTCCGTCTAGTTAAAATGTTTCAATGTTTTTGTAATCTGCTTTTTTGTGTAACCTAGTTGTAAGAATTATTGGTTATAACAATGAAATTTTCTGAGCTCTCGCATATTATTATTATTATTATTATTATTATTATTATTATTATAAGCGGGTTCAACTGTATAAAATTTAAGGCTGCTGGAAGTGCACATGCATTGTGCATTGTACAAGGGCTTGCATGGAATTGGAAACACAATGAGCAAGAGACACTGGCTCACGGTGCTGCTTTGCCTCCCATGTTTACTCCGATTTCTTTGTGCCTTGTTAGGAACTTGTAAATAATCAATATAATAATCTATGGTGTTTAGGAACTGTTATAGTAAAAGATTGCTACATGGGATACTGCTCTGTGCCCTTGAAGCTTTGGCGGATTCTTGAATTTTTCTCTGAAACCTACTAACACTCAATATGATAAACCTTGGTCATTCGCTCACAAAAGCTGAGCAGTTTTTATTAGTTTTCTTACACCTGCATTTAATCTTCTGCAAAAAGGCAGATCTTGCGGAAAAGTAGGTCTGACCCGATTTTCATTACTTTTGTTCAGGCTGCAAAAATTTTCAGGGTTTACCCCAAAATGTAGATATCCTACCAAGGCCAGGATTGTTATTGTTTTTGTTGGGTTTATTTAGAAGAGGATACTCTGCACCAAGTTACACTGGTAATGCCGTGCAGGCATGTGTTCATGTTGTCGACGAAAATAAAAGAAACGTACCAATAAATTCCAAATACCGTGAACACGTTCCTTTCCTATGTTCAAATTTTGTCTCTTCGTAAATTACAGCGCTTTGCCACATGCATGACTGCTGTATTAATTGCGTGTACCTTGCTTCACGTATCTGACAAATAATGAAGCGTGTGACGGCGCTGAAACACGCTCCAGCTTGTGATTTAAATTTATACGTCATTAGGCGCTGACTGCAGGCGGAGCCACGGTATGTCCTTGCCCCCAATACGTTGCCAGAGGTGGGACTGCTGGCTGTGCCAAAACTGTACATTTTCTGCAAAACGTTATGACAATCGGCGGTGTTCGTGTTCAGGACGATAAGTGGAAAGTGGCAGCCATTTTAACATCCTGTGCTGTGGCGTGGCGCAGTTCTGGGTTCATTTTGTCCTCCAGATATCGGGAGTTGTTGGGTCTAGTGCCATTCTGGCCTGTGTCTCACTGCATTCATGTGTAATGATGCGAGACTTAGCGCTTCTATATTCATCTTGTGACAAGGACTATATTATTAATAGTAAGTTACAGGCCCGTATGTGCGACAGTGTAAGGGGAGGGGGGGGGCAATCATCGTGATGGAAAAGATATTTGGTGACAGTAATAACAGTAAAGTATAGATATACAGGGTGCTTAAGCAAATTTTTTGAAGGTTGCCTGTGGCAGATAGCTAAATCCTAGTTTATGAGCCAGTCTACTCGAAGCGGCAGACACTACTCGCACAAGAATTGAAATGGAACATTGATGTAAATAACAAGAATTCACTAATAAACTTTTTAGCTAATTATCTTATGGCCCATATTGCAATTTACAAATTCTAGAAGTGGACTTCGCAAAGCAGATCCACTTGGAATGAATTTTCAGGACACCAGTTTCGAGATATAAATTCCCGAGCTTTGTAGAGAAATGCATTGGCGTTCCAGTTACTTGTGTGCTTCAGTGCGTGAAACAACGTATTCTTAACAAATTAACTGGAACACCTATACATTTCTCTGCAAAGTTTGGGAATTTATATCTCGAAACTGGTGTCATCTTGAAAATTCGTTCCAAGTGGATCCACCTTGTTAACTCCACAGCTATAATTTGTAAATTGCAATGTGGGCCATAATGTGATTAGTTAAAAACGTAATTAGTGTTTTTTTTAGTTAATAGTCGATTTTGCATCTCAATTTTTTGGTCAAGTATTGTCCGCCGCTTCGAGTAGACCAGCTCATCAACTGGAATTGCGATATCTGACACAGGCAATTTTTAAAGATTTTTGAAAGTGTTCGCTGAAAAACCCTGTATGTGTATACAGGTAACAGAGTTGCATAGTTTAAAAAAAAGTTGTGAAGAATTACAATTGGTGGCAAAAAATTGCATACCTTCATCGTAATCATTGCAGACCCCAATGCACATGTAACATGAAGTGCACATGTATTCTGCAAGGCCTGCAAAGCCAATTAAAATTGTTGGCTCCTTGACAAGTCATTGGAAAATAGCTTGGTTCATTCAATACCTGCCAACTCTCCCGAATTTTCTGCACAGCTTACCAATTTGGGCTCGTTTAAGCAGCTTGAGTAAAATGGTACAAGCAAGAAAAAGAAGAAAAGTTTTGCAAATAGGTTTTGCTCATCAGTCCTTGAACCTTCCCGTTGTTGCGCTCACGCACATGCATCTACCCTTGAGTGCCGAAGCCTGGCGAGCGTGTCAGTGTGATAATGTGCTGTCGCTCATGGTTGTTATCGTGAGGAGAGGAGGGTTGTTTCCCTCTTCCTTCGTGAAGGCGAGGCTGTTAAAGGGACACTGAAGTGAAAAATTATTTCTTGTGCATCAGTAAATTACCGTTCTACAACAAACTCCACTCTTACTATGATAAGACGTTTGGTAAGCCAGAAAAAGCGCGAGAACGAAATACAGGTGGCGACGCCTACTTTAGTTCCCGAACCTGGGGGCTGTGATGTCTTGGATTTTGGTGGCATCTTCTAGGGCCTACTAAATATATATAGTGGTATAGATTGACTACATTGTGTTCTAAAGGAACCAAATATTAAACATAGCAAGTTCGAGGACCTTTATTCAGGCAACGCGGCCCAAATGCGAAAACATACTTTGGAATCCCTGACGTCACGTACCGGCGTTGGGGTTTCGGCGCGAAATTCAAATGCTGATACTTGGACCTTCATTTTCTCATCTAATAATCAAACTATTTTTTAGATATAACTGCCTGCAGGGTTGTCAAACAATGCTTCATTAGTCTAAACTGATTTATTGTTTCGCTTTAGTGTCCCCTTAAAAAAATAGCAGAGCCACGCCGAGGGATGCCGTGTATCTACCGGCAGCAGTTATGCCGGATTAAAATGTTGCTTGTTGTCCGGCGTTGTGTTCGTCTCGGTTCGGAGCCCTGCTCGGCAAAACTTAACACCGTGGGAGTCTTACAGTAGTGAAGAGAGTTGCAAATAATTCATTTCGTTCATTTAATTTTTGGATCTTGGTTCGAGCAGGTGAAACATTGACGTCTTCACATAGTGAGTGCATCGTTTTAAACCTGCTAGCAGGGGCAGGCGCATTTTTAATGACTCGCAGGGGCTTGAGCAGAGTATGAAGCCATCACATTTTTCGCTGCTGGCACTTGACAAATGCAGTCTGTAGCAGCAAGTTTGTTTTGATGCCATCAGCAACATATGTTTAAATAACTTGTTTGCAATCGACTAGTTATAAGAGTCCGATTTGTTCCTTGGTACCATAATGCAAATACTGTTAAATTTCATTTGGCTGTGCTTCATGATAATGTCGCTGCATGCTGCTAGGCTTTCAGTGGTTTTTCTTATCATTCCAAACAACTTCATTGTGCCCTTGCTTGCCTGTTCTTTGCTGCCTTGTCTATTGCGGCCAAAGACCTTGGTTGCTAAGGGCCTGTTTTCTAATAGTCGACCTAGTACCTGCATAGTGCACTGGGTACCCACACACACTGACCTTTATGCAGGCAAATGTCTACCCACTCAGTGCACATGAAGAACACAAGTGTCGCTTGAGTGGTTTTGTGTGTAGGGCCAGTAGTATCTGCTTGTTCTTGGTCTCCTATTTCTAAACATACATGCAATGTTGTCATTGTTTCACATGTTTAAGTGAAAGGCTGCTTACACAGCTTTAAAGCTCCTAATGACTATGGTGTCTAGGCGTGTTCTATTTCCTGAGCAATAGCAATGTTTCTGCTCTTTATTGCTGACCTGAGCCCTTCTTAAGGTCTACGTATTTCACGCTAGAATCATATTATTAAAACCAGCAGATAAATTAGTATTTCTGCCAGTTTTGCTGAAGTGTCTACATCAAACTTTAGCACACCAATTGCACTGCTACATTTGTCAAGACTTTACATTACCTATAGAAAACATGGGCAAGTGAAAAATTTACCTTGTCTTTCCAGTCCAGTCATGGGATTTGGAGCATAAAATCGCCATCTCAATGTATTGTCACACCTGCTATGTACTCCGCTGGCCACTTATGTTTGCCCATTACCTACAAACATCCTCTGCTCTCTCATCTTCCTTGAGCTCCATCTTTCGCATTTGCGTTGTTGCATCCACAATGCATGAAAATATTATTGCTGAAATTATTACAAACACCCTGCTACATATTGGCAACAGCTGCATCATTTGTCATGCTTTTAGCCTGTTTTTGCAGGACTTTATAGTCTTCACTGTTATTCGTTAATGTTGCCAGTGTCTGGATACTTCATTTAAGGGAATGTGCTGATTGAAAAATATTTCAATCAGCCCATTTTCAATTATTTTAGCTGGATTGTTGGCAGTCCCCTTAAAGGGACACTAAAAGCAAATACTTAATCGATGTGGACTGTTTAAATAACTCTCCAGAAACCTCACAACGCTTGTTTCGTGCCAATAAAAGAAGAAAAGACTTAGTTTACGAGGAAACTGCATCTGAAAAGTTCGAATACTTTTATCGAAATTCATATATCCCGCCACCCAACCAGGGGAGTGGGGACATTCCATATGCCATCACTACCCTTTGCTGCCGTCAGTGAGTAAAACGGCACCTTACAGATAGCCGTACCGAGCCAAGACAAAGCGGCAGATTCGTCGCTGCAGCTGCTTTTCGGTCAAATGGTGTAGACCGTTCAGGCATCCCACGACATCACATTTAAGTTGAATTCTCTGCTACTTGTATTTTGCACGGGTTTCGCGAGCCTGCAAAACGAGTGCAGCACTACGCGATACCAAAACTACTGAAACACGAAAGCGTGGGTGGAGCAGAGTCACTCGAAAACAAAACATTTTGACCACCCGCGTCGTCAAATTAAACTTCAATTAGCTTTTTTATATATATATAAAATAGAACTATTTCGTCTTATAATACAATACAAGAATGTTTTTTGCAACGAATGGTTGAGTACTAGTGACGGAATTTAACCAAGGAGTGCTTTCGTCACCGGCCAAGTGCTTTAATGTCACGGGGGAGTCTCTAATATGTCCTGCATTTACCTCAATTTCTCGAATAGTAAGGCTCTGCTTGCGGTAATATTGATGCCTTAGAGATTCTGGATAGCTAATATATCACTTTAGCTTGACTTAATATTTGCCTTTAGTGTCCCTTTAATGATAAGGTGCCAGGAACCCCAGAGTAAGAAAAATGTATTTTGATGCAGGGCAAGCAATGCAAGGTCATCGACACTGCAAACCAGTTGTTGGTAGACAAAGTAAAATATGAATCGGTAAAATTTTGAATTCATGTGCATTCTTGTGGAAGACATGCTTTCATGCAGCAGCTGAAAAATTGCTTGCACTTAATATGGAAGAGAATGTGCTCTATGTTAGAATCTGAGAATGTTAGTGGCTATAATCTTAAATTGGCACAGGGAGTTGCTTAAAATTGCATACCGTGACCCTACTGGGAAGCTTTGCTACTGCCCTTGGAGCCTCGCCACATGAGGCCATTATTCGGCATATGTAAGTTAGCCGTCATTAAGCACAGTACGGCTTTTGTTTAAGAAAGCTGCAGTTATATTTCATGTTTGCACGTTTTTGAGTGTGTATGCAATGAAGCTCATGTTTACAAATAGAGCTGCTGTTGTGGTGAGCGGGTTGGTGTGCAGCAAAGAACCTCATGGCACCGCACACATAAGTTCTCTTTGCAAGTCTTCCAGTGTTGCTATTGTGGTTTGTTTGTTGCTATCTTTGTGAGATAAAAAGTGAGTTTTGCTTATGCATAAGAATTAACACTGCCAGATCCTAACCGGATGAGTACTACTGGATGATCTTGGCTAGGGTTTGCAATTATAACAGCTTGAAAGGTAAATTAAAACATGAGCTAGATGTGTTGTCAGCGTCTCTCTCATGCTGGCCGCACATACAATCACTAATGCATTCACGTGTAGGGCTACATAGACGTGATCATGACCACCTATGGAATTTTTTAAAAATAAAACCCGTCACAGTAACACTCACCTTTTTTCCATGTATCTTGCTTGGCATACCCATATACACTGCATGAACAGGTGCTTCCATTGTGTTCACTCTGCACTGGCACAGCTTGCTGATGGGGGCCTATGAAGATACAAAAAGCAGTCGGGACAACATGCATTGGTGCGGTTGGTGCACTAAAGAAAACATGTTCGAACAAAAAGCATGCACTGTCAAACAACTTGGCTTCCATAAAACGCATTAGCAAATGAGCAAGTGATGCAACAGTTGCTGCTAGCAACTAGTTGCACATATTTATGTGACAAAAGTAAGCAGTTCCACAATAGCTGAGTGCAACAGCTACCTTTGTGCAAGGAACATTCATGGCAGGAATTATTTCCACAGTAATAGAGCACTGGTAAATTTAGTTGATTTGGGAGTTTTTTCCCTCTCCAGGTGTACTCAAGAATTTTTATTTACCTTATAAAATGGGGTAACTGTTTATTTATTTATGATACCTCAAAGGCCCCAGCGAAAAGGCTTTACATCAGGGGTGGGCTCATTACAAATGTGTTGAATGTTATTGCCTATCGGGTGCTACTGGAGAGGAGCGCAACATCAAAGGGAAGGTTATTCCAATCTTGGCGATGTTTTGACAAAAAAAAAAAAGAAGAAAGGTATGCAGTGGTTCGAGCAGATGGAGGGTATACAGCTTTGTTGCGATTGGTGCAATCTGAATGCCGACGGGCTAGCTTGGGCAGGAGTACAGGGTGACGTGTGATAAATCTTGAATCGGCAGATGTTATTCTGCAACGTGCTGAAAGACTTCCAATGTTTGCACAGAATTTTAGTTCAGTGACACTAGAATGACACGAGTATCCTGAGGAAATGGATCAGGCTGCACGGTTCTGTACAGATTCTAACATTTTATTAAGGTTATGTTGGTGAGGGTCCCAAACAGCGCATGCGTATTCAAGTTTTGGTCCGATTGTCTGATAGGCAAGAAATCTGACAGAAGGAGGCGCTAGATAAAGGTTACGACGTAAACAACCAAGAACATGGTTAGCGTCATTAGTAACGTGCGTTATGTGAAGTGAAGGGACCATTATAAATGTGACAACAAATTAACACCTAGGTACTTGTAGGCACTTATACATGAAATTACGGAGTTATAGATCAGATAATTCAGCGGTGGGTAATAATATTGCCGGTGATGGAAAGAAAGTAGTGATGTTTTATTTGTGTTTAATGGCATGAGCCACTTGTTGCACCAGATTTCGATCCAATAGTCGGACTGAAGTGAGTGAATGTCAAGACAGGTTGGTAATTGGATGATATAGGATGCAGTCGTCTGCAAAGAGTCTCATGTTAGAAGAAATATTACTCTGTAAATCGTTAATATATGCTAGGAATAATAGTGGGCCTAGGACCGTACGCTGAGGCATGTCGTAGATGACATGACGGTAGGCAGAAGACTGATTATTGGCGTGCACAATTGCTGGCGGTTAGTTAGGAAGCGACAGACCATTCGAAACAAAGGAATCGAAGTGACGGCATGAAAGCTTTAAAAACAAGCGTTTATGAGGAACTTTATCAAATGCTTTCTCAGTCTAAAGAAAGGGTGTAGACCCGTATCTTTATATCAATACTTGCGAGTGCTGTCATTAATATAAACAGTGAAAGTTAAGTGTCGCAGGAAACACCTTTCTGGAAGGCGTGTTGATTTTGATTAAAAATTTAGAGATGTTAGAAATTTGACTACGTGAGAACAGATCACATGTTCCATTACTTATGAGCAGACATATGTTAGGGATACGGGGTGGTAATTTTTAGACAAGGTGATAATTTTTAGACAAGGATGTCATCCCTTTTTTTGGGATTGGAATGACCTTACCCCCCTTAGTCTTGTGGGCACCACTCGAGGTGAGAGACTGCTGGAATGTATGCGAATAGGATAACACTTGTTACGGTTTTAGTATTTAGCATTGATGCCATCTATACCAGTGGATGATGTCAGCTTTAATGAAGTGATTTTGGCAATGCCATTGGCATCGAACCTGATCAAACTGTTAACCAACTATTTGCATTTAAAACTTCATCACCTGCTACATCATGCTGTAATAACACCAATTCAAAGTGAGTGCCAGTTCCAGTGTGACTGGATCAGAGAATTCCATGTACAGATTTCGTGGGATTGTAAAGGAGAACACACCCTCCATATTCTTTCTCCCTTTCTTTTAGTTCCGTATTCTATGAAGAATAAACTCAAGTTGGAAGGGTAGGATTGATTTGTCAGTATAGAAGAGGTGACCCAACGCACTTAAATTTGTAGCATTTTCTATAAGTGTACAAGTCGTAGTGGGACCTGTGGGAGGAA
Source organism: Dermacentor albipictus (assembly GCF_038994185.2). Classification (NCBI taxonomy): domain Eukaryota; kingdom Metazoa; phylum Arthropoda; class Arachnida; order Ixodida; family Ixodidae; genus Dermacentor; species Dermacentor albipictus. The sequence continues at coordinate 252,278,494 of NC_091821.1, forward strand.
AATCACGAGAACCAAGATGCTCAATTTTTAACAACAACCACATGCAACTGACAAACAGGCCAAAGAAAGTGTAGTGTGAATAAGCTGTGTTTCAGTTGAAATCTAGAATTATGAACGAGGTTAAATGTGATCAGCTTCACATTATGGCAGAAACATCCTTTCACTTCCATTTTTCCTTGGGAATATGGTGCACATAGCAAATACAACTGCATTCCAGAACATCTCTTCAGAACATATGCCTCCAGCACTAAATATGGCTGTTTTGTCTCCCATTCCAATTTGCAATTCATACTTAATTTTTATGTAACACTTCAGAAATTTCTGCTGGCTACACTGTAACTGCCTAGCTTTATCTGCTGAAACCTGAACATCGGTCAGCAGTGGGGTTAGGGTTGGGTTTAAATTTCAGTTGAAGACACTTATGCATTGCTTCATTCAATTGGCTGACAACAGGGATCTGTGATGACATGTGATCAATTCACCCCCCCCCCCCCCCCCCAAACTTACACTGGAGTGAGCATCAGTTTGAACTAATTACTTTAATGTTGATCACACTGATATTTTACATGATAGCTTACATTTCTTACAATGAGCCCTGTTTTTACAAGCTGCATGTTCTAGCAAAAAGAGAATTTGTCGCAGTGTCTATAATAAATCAACTACTGTTGGGGTAACGAGAGCTCTTTCCATGCCTGAAGAAGTACTCACAATTGCATGTGGTTGAGCATGTATTTTAGAGCCAATGCCTGCACACTAAATAAAGCATTGTATATTACAATTTCTGGAGAAAGCTTATTGTGGTTAATGTATGACAGGTTGAACAGCCAAATGCAAGTAAGTGGTAGACCACAGGATATGCATATTCATCCAAACATTTTTCAGAAAGTTGTATACAAAGTTATATGTATCATCTGGCTTCCATAAATTCTGATGTCTGCACTGTCTATTTCACTACAAACCTTTCGTATGTGGTATTTTTCTGACGACTTTTTCGATGTGTACACTAGCAGACTGTTACTCTTGAGGTTATAGCCATGTAAACGCCACTGAAAATTGGCAGCTGTTGCTTTATGGTACGTCTTTGTACATTGTCAAAGGAAAAATGTTGAGACTTTAGGAGCATCACAGGGATATTAAAGAGCTTTATATGCATGTCAACAAGAAATCGATTTAGATGCAAGGTCTTATTGCTCTGCGGGAATATTCTCGTTATATATAGAGGTAATTTACATCAAAATGTAAAATGCTGGACTGCATGTTACCCATCAAGGAAATCTAGGCTGAAAGATAACATCATTATAAATGTGCACAATAGTATATTTCATGCTGTGTTTATTAAAATTGTTGCATTTTAACAATTTATACTCGCATTTGCATGTATGTACCTGCCGACTCTTCAAAATTTTTTGTAAAGTTAAGACTTTGGCCTTGCTTTATTTAAGCTCTTCCGAATGTTGAGTCAATATTTACGAAAAAATTAATTCTTTTACGCAAAAAAGTTCTGCATCACTGCTGCCAAACGTTTGTTGAAGTCTTTCGTTGTTGCAAGGACAGACACAAGAGCAAGTTAATGGAGACAAGTTCCCGAATCTGGTGTAATCGGCAGCAAGAAATTTGCTGAAACAGCCACTGTCAATCAAAGACATTGTGCTTGTCAGTTGGCTTGCTGTTCGCCGGATTTATTGATTTAAAAGTTTGCAGGTATGCATATATGTAACGTTAATGCGTTCAATTTGCTTGTGTAATTTAAAGGAACATTTTTGTTGATCCACTATTTTTAGTTCATTTCAAACCTGCTTAAGTAAAAAAGTTATTTTTCTGGCTTGCTAAGGGCAGAGCTATGCAACCAAAATCTTCTGATTAGATAGTGAGTACTTGTTTGTTGGTGTGAAAAGCCGGTTTCTCCTGGCTCGATATCAGATATTACATGGCAGTTGCTCACTATATTTCTTCACGTACTTGGCATTTATGGAAATGTAACGCAGGTAAAGGGAACTTTATGCCTTCAGTGTGCCACTTTCCACTTGTGTTTCAAAATTAATTGTTGTGTCTACAGCATCATCACTGTCCTTGAAAATGGTTAAGGTTCTCAAATATTCAGCTTTATAAAACTGTCAAGGATGCCTAAGCCTTCCAGCAGCTTGCATGATATAAATCATCCCCAGCAAACAAAAGCTTATTACATGGCCATTTTCACCAGAAACCATTAGATCAAGTGCGTCTTTTTTTCAGAAATTTTTAAAATTGATACATTTTATACCACCTAATATTGGAACTGTGGCAAGATTTATAGTAATTTTTAATGTGTTTTTAGTGTGCTTGCATATCTCGGGTTCAACTTTCGTATGCATAATTTGGTAGTGAGGGTGAAAAAAATATGGTAAAGACAGTGTTATATAACAGCTGTTTAAATCAATATAACACTCCAAAAATTACAGGACAGGTCGACGGTTGCAAGGCTGTGCCTTAATTGTGCATTCAAATAGCTTCTTGCCATATCAGTTTCAAGTTAGATGCTGGAGCTTTTTCACGCAACATGAGCCTGTACAATGTGTTATGGAACAAGCCAAATAATGCTGTAAGCTCGCCCACCTACTCCAACAGAAACTAGGCAGGCCGACGCATGTTGGTTTGAAGGGGGGGGGGGGGAGATAAAGCGCCGCTGTGGCCCAGAGGCAGTGGCGTCTACAATAAAGTTTATATTTCACTACTTCCTTTACAGCAGGTTTCGTGGACACGCAACTGTGTGGCGTATGACTAAATATGACTTATTTTGTAACCACCATTCGGCGTTCCGGCCTTGTCGCCTTTCGTAGTGTGCTCGGACGCTGCTGTGCCGCTTGTTCTAAATGTAATGGCGTCGGTAGTCGTGCAGAAAGTGGTTGCTCATACTGCGGAATATCGGTGGCTTTCGCTCGCGCATGAACACGTATCAACCAAAACAGTAGCAACAAGAAAGCGGGAATATTTGTTATTTGCACAGTGTTCACACGTACATAAAAAAAAGGCAAATCGAGGAACGCTAGCGTTCGTCTTGTAGGTAGCATGGCTAACGTTGTAGTTAGATACATACGTTCCTAGGTAAACAAATATGACTTACAGGGTCGTAGACATGTTGACAGCTGGCTTTGTGTGAAAGTTGCCGTGGTTGCCGTCCAGAAATGGTAAAACGTACTTGGTTCATTTTGCGGCGCAAGTTCGTGTAAGTGGCCTTAACGACTGCCAGCGGTCGGTGCTGCTTCACTTGCGAAGAAAACACAAACGAAATCTGAAACTGGAATGTTTAAACGCCGATTATTAAATGCGCGAGAACGGACTTTGCTTTTGCGATGCATTCCAGCTCGTGCGCAGGATGGTCCACTTCTCCGATGACAAGCTGTGGCAACCATATTGTGACATGAACAAAGCCGGAGCCTCCGAGACCTCCGTCTTTTCTCTTCATGTTGCGGCAACAGCGCGCTGCTGTTTTGGAGGCCATGCATAACTGTCACGCTTGTTTGGCCGCTGTTAGGAGAAAGCGCTCCCTAAAATTCGAAGGCCATCTTCGTTCTGTTAACGTTGATGCATTCTCTATGGAATGCATGTTTCTTGTTAAGCACTGTGTTGACAATAAATGAACGCATGGCGGGGAGTCTGCGTAGCGTTTTGCCCGAAGGCAGGCTCGGTGTCGGTGCGACTAGTGCGACACGGAGCGCTTGTACGGGTCCGTGCGAGTGCTTTGCTAACATAGCGTTACTTGTTAGTGTGCATAATGAATAAACGTGGAACAGCATATAGGGAAGTAAACATGAAACACAGAACAAGCGCAGAGGCTACTTTTTAATAAAGGCGTTTATGCAACAACCACTAAGCATGGGTCGAACCGAGCTGGGCGATCTTTGCTTAGCTCTTGAATCTTGCATGTGCAGGCAGTGAATGGTAGTCATGCGCGCCGTCGCATGAATGGTAGGTCACAATTCCGAGCTCTGCCATGTGATTCTTAAGCGTGTGCAGACTGTATGCGAGCTGACAGCTTTCTGTGGCAATAAAGAGAAAGGGGGGGGGGGGGTTCTGCACATGTGACCGTGCGTAGTTCGACAGCGTTTGGCAGCGCGTTTGGTTTGTCGGAGCGGACGCTGAATCGACGCAGCCTCCACGTGCGGAGGTATCGCGTTTGCACAGACGCGAAAGATAAAATCCGGAAAATAAGTCAACTTCAACACACGGTAGGGCTGTGTTTCTTTTCCTCTTTTTTTTTTACTTTTTTCAGAAGTGCTCTCGCTTCTGCGCGATTTGCCCCCGTAGCTTATCCTTCGTTGCCACAGAAAGTTGTCCGCAAGTGTAATAGGTGCATGGGGGGGGGGGGGGGGGGGGGGAGGACATGCGACCCGCATCGGTTCTCGGGAAGGTTGCAAAGCCATCTCGTGGCAACGGCGAACGACAAAACGCGCCTAGGCAGCCGTCGCGAGCTTTCCACCAGCAGGGTTGCGTTTTCGTTGTTACATCCTGGTTTCGCTCATTTTACCGACTCGTTGTGAGGAAAACAGCAGCCGGCTTGTTTATCGGCCTGTGCTTGGTTATGTTAAAAGCATTGAGCGACTACAGTTTTTTTTTTTTTTTAAGCTGCATTTTTCGTCAAGTGCGGCTGGTACGCTGCAGTGGCTGGGAACGAGCCGAGTCGCGGGCACGCGAGCTCCACTTTTATGCGCTTCCTCTCTGCTAAATGAGATATTTAGGAATGGGTGAACGGGCAGTTTTTTTTTTTTTTAAATATTAGGCGTTGGCTCGGGGAACACGACCACTGGTGCGAGCGCGACAAAGGCATCGTATTGTGTGGTCCGCACACAGTAGTTTCCTTCGTCGTTTGCCTTCGCTGCGACGTAGGAGCCAGTTCAATGGCTCGTTTAGATGGTGTTTCGTTCGCGAGATCTTTCCGTAGTCGTTATGCTAAGCGGGCGTGTTCAACATGACAGCTTAACATGCACGCGGCGATGGCGATTTCGGAAGCCGGAAATACGTTGTGGTCGTCGGGTTTCTCGACCTCCTCCAAAAGCCGACGACTAGGGGTGACTTGCACGAACATTTAGTAATAAAAAATAACGAATTTAAGAACGCGTTCTTAAATGTTCCATAGACAATGCCTAATCCGCTCAATAACGCGTTCTTAAGTTTATTTTTTTTTCGTTATTAAATGTTCGTGCCAGTCGCCCCAGGACAATGTCGTGGACGGCCATGACGTTACAAAACAAGGATGTCCTCCTACACAAATATTTCCTTTTATTTCCAATAGGTGGTGTTCAAAACCCGACATCTATGACGTCTTTTCGGCTCTAGAAATCACTTCTGCCGAATTCAGCAAGCAAAAGCATAGCATTTAAGATTCTCATTTTAAATCCAAAGGGCAGGGATTTGGACACCACACCCCATAGTGTGGTGCATTTTGGATTTAAAACTCTGATCTTAAGGTTAACCTTTTGTTTGTTGAATGTGATAAAAGCGATTTTGGGAGCCATAAACGAATCGGACGTCGAGTGTTGCACACTACCTATACAGATCCTGTTCATTTTGGTGGCTGCAAGATAGTAGTGAAAAAATCGATTTTCACGACCTGCATTTTGCTTAAAGGGACACTAAAGAGAAACACTAAATCAGTCTATATTGGCAGTCTTTCAAACTGTTATGCTAAACTTTATGCTAAAGCAGTGTGTGGTCACAGATTTCAAAGTGTTTTCTTGTACTTGTACTGTTGTGGCACACTAAAAGTTGTCAAAACTTGCTAAACGCAGTCTTTGGCTCGTTTAGAATGCAATGTAGTCTATTTTTACTAACATGAAATTAAGCTGGTCTGAGCAGATGCTCTCAAAATTCATGCGATGGCGAGGCTGTTCAGGAATTTCAAGGTGGCGTCACCACCTTTCTTCCACTTGAGCACCTTTTTCTGGTTTACCTACCAAGCCTCTCTTGCTGTAAGAGTAATGTTTTCTTCTTAAAATTTTTTGTTGGAGCAGAATTAACACCTTCCTAAATTTTTATTGCATTTCTTCATTTCGACCATGCAGCAGTGAAGCCCAAGAATTTAATTGCGTCTGTGACACTTATCACTGAGGGTTGGCTGATCAGTTTTATCATACAAATCAGAAAAATTGAGGGCTCACAAGTGCATTCCTGCATTACACTGAGGGAAAGCATTTCATCTAAGGTTACACCAATAGTTGGCCAAAAATATCCTCTGCTGATTGCTTAAGCTGAGCCATGCCTGCAGACTGCAGGACGGGAAAGAGGAAGGAAAAGTAGGGAAGTCAGCCAGACTTTTGTCTGGTTTGCTAAAGGATGAAAGAAATGGAGATGGAGGGAGACACTGTGGAAACTCACTTGGCTACCCATCACAGCAACAATCAATCAATGAAAACATTTTGCAATCAATGAAAACATTTTTATTGTAGTATGACCAAAAAGAATCATCCCTGTGTTGGCCCGAGTCTTGCATCTAGTCTGGACAAGAGCTTCCATGCAAGGCTAATTTACATTGTGGTCACCAGAGAGAATGAAAACACGTAGTTCACAAAGCTTTTGACTGTGTGCAGTGTTGCCACTTTTACTGACTTGGCTGTCTGAGGTGACACAAGCATGTGAAAAGGTGATAGCTTTGCTTGTTTCCTGTGCTGTTTTTCACCCTCCACCTGCTTTTGCAGGAATTCTTACCCATGCTAATCACCACCAGATGTGGCATTGAGCAAAGAGCAATATACATAAATTTACAGTGGGGTTCAGATGCGCTGTTGCGTTGTGCAAAGATGAATGTGATGTTTGTGACGGTGGCAACACATTTTGTCGAAGACGCACACCAACAACTTGATAATCCAAAAGAAGGAACATACTCCATCAATTTTTCAGCAGGCAGGTTGCTGGCAAAAACTACAACCATACTGAATGTTCGCTTGATATAAATGGCTTGAAATTTAGCTTTTAAACCACTACACGAAGCCAACAAACACTGAATAATTGTAGGGGCTAATTGGTGTTTACCTGAATACTTGTAATGATGTGAAGGGAAATAGTATTGAAAGTAAAAACAAACTTGGCCGCTGGGACAGCAAAACTTAGAACCTCTGCATGACACAATATGATTTTGGAACTACAACAGTAGCTCTCTCTCCTTCCACTTCCTTGCATTGGTCATTTTGCTTGTGCATGCAAGCTAGCATTGAAAGCAGCTGCACACTGCTAAAGCTTGTTGCAAAATAAATTATGGCGGTTTTAGGTGCCAAAACCACAATTTGATTGAGGCACGCTGTACTTTGATGATTAATTTTGACGACCTAGCATTCTTTAATGTGCACCTAAATTTAAGTACATGAGTGTTTTTCCATCTCGCCCCCATTGAAATGCGCTGCTAAGCATGAGGTTGCGGGATAAAATCCCAGCTACGGCAGCCGAAACACCAAAGCCACCAAGTAACCACGGCGGGTTGCCATGGCATGCCATTGCAGTTAAGTAGCTGGTATTTTAAGCTTTCCATGGTAATGGTCGCAGCGCAAATTTTTACCGTGCTGATGAGAAACGGTTGGCAAGTTTGCAGTGTTTTCACGTCTTTTTTTCCCCCTCTAATTAGATGTAATGAGCAAAGTATGTTTCGATTCATCCTTTTTCTGATAACATTCCCACATGCCTTGTCCCTTGGTTCGCTCGACCGGAAAATTTTGCCGGAGTCCGCTGGCACATGTTATTGCACGACCTTATAGTTTGATGTTAGCCTATCAAAAGCACAGTTAATGCAAGTGAACTGAACAGTTTTATCTCATTTATGTGCTTGTGACTTGGGAGAACTAATGGTTCTATTGCAAATAAGAATAGATGTCTTCTGTAAGACAAAGTTCAGCTGTATTTAAACATACCCAGCAAGAAATTGTACGACTTAAAGGTCTTTGAAAGTATCTTGACTCGTAAGGACCAAGGAGAGACTACCAGCCAGGTTTTATTGATTTTCATACCCACTTGTCTTTTCACACAGTAATTGCATTGTGATATTTTTATGAATTGTGCTTTATTTTAAATGCTACGATGGTGTATCTTGTACACTGGCCCCTTGTGGGAGAAAAACCCAATGGAGGTCGTCAAAGGTATGTTAAAGTTCGGAACTGTTTAAAACTTTGTACATTGGCGCTTAGCCTTTCGATAGTAAAATTAGCATTTTAGTGGTACTTATGTTTGTTTAGGAGGTGTTCTCACTATACATATGTGTAAATCTTTAACATGTGTCTTTGACGGGCAATGTGGAAAAGCTTTAGTGTTGCTTTTGCAGATGCACGCGGTGCTGCTATATTGATGCAGATGGACATATTCTACAACTGATGCAGGCGTCGGAAGAGTAAAGCATTCAGCATTTAGATCAATGTTGGTAGCAACATACAAGTTAGTGGTAGCATCTTGTGTGATGAGAGTCCATTTCTTGCATATAAGCCTGTTGTGAAATTTGCCATGTGACATTTTTAAATCTGACCTATCGGGAGACTATTCCCTGCTTTGGTTCCAGAATGTGGGTTGCCCTTTTTTTTATTCCATCTCATATCGTTTCCAAAGGAATATACATAGTCTCTTTCTGTCTTCTCCCACTTTACAGTTTAATAAATTCTGCCATAAATGACCTCCATCTATTCAAAATGTCTTAAAATACCTAAATAGCTTTTTTATTTACCCACACTTACTGTAACACTGTTCGCTCTTTGTTGAATATGTAGGCAAGAGGATGTCATTTTTGTAGGTGGCAAGAAAAGAACCGCAAGATAAAAGAAAAAAAAATTATAGCAAAAGAAAATATTTTTGAAATATAGATGAAAAACCATGTGTGCTTTCAGAACAAGCACACTCTTAGCATATACATAAGCCCAGTGCACTTTATAAAGTAGGCCTGCATTCATTTTGTTGCATCACCACAAAAATGCATTGTATAGCAGTGCGTGGCATTCAGCATTTATGGCATTCCTATCTCAAACTTGCACACAAAGATCAGCTTCGAGAAGCAAATAGCATAATAAAGAATAAGTTGCACGCAGTGCACTACTTGCTACGTTCAGCACATCTACAAATTCGGTGATGAATTAATAAGACATTGTGACACTTGGAAAAAACATGTCATCTTGGCAAGGCCCTTGTTAACAAAATGGCATAAGGAAAACTGTGCGCTTCTTTTTTCATTATTTGCAAATAGAAATGGTGCCGTACTTTCAGAAGCACATTGGACGCTGATGAGCTCGGGCAGTGAAATGAGATTCCTGAAAGCCACTTCACGTAGCAGACTGATCTAACTAGTGCAAGAGTGGACACGGGACAATAGTAAGGCGACAAGGACAAGTGCTTACTATTGTCCCGTGTCCACTATTGCGCTGGTTACATCAGCATGGAATACCAACCAGCCTGGTCTCTCACCTGACTTAGCAGCCCTAAACAGCATCGCCAACTTTTTTCTCCCAAGTGTGGTTAAACTGAGATGAAACAGAAGCTATATTTTCACTAAATATTGTTGCACAGTTGCTAAAATTATGAAACTGTAGGGCTACACAGCTGTTAAGTAACACATGTACCGAAACGTTCCACATTCATCAAGTGTCCATGCTAGGGAAGGATAAACTGTCAATTTGGCACCAGGGTGTACATGGCTTTTACTTTACTAATGTATCGTATAGACTCATGTAAGGGCTGCACCTCCAACTTGACAGCCCAAAATTTAGAAGAAAAACGTTTCTATCGGAGAAGCAATCTTGCTCGCTGCCCAGAAGCAGCGCATGCACAGCACATTTCCGCATTCCCCTATTGGATGGCGAGGGCTGCGCGTTGACCTGTGATGCAGTGGTAGGTTCGGAGATCGTAGATGTGCCGTAGTCAACGGCTGTGTTGGCACCATTTTGATCAAAAGGCTCGGTCCCATGTAAGGGCTGCAACTCGCCAAAATTGTGAAAAACAAGGGCAACCCTTACACCAGCCTGTATGGTATGTACAAAATAACGGGTGATCCCGTTTGCCTTAAGGTTGTCAGATAACAAAAGAACACAGGTAACCCGATTTTAGTATAACGAAAAGGCAGTTGGTCTATGTCTTGCCTGCAATTTTCATTATTTGTGTGTTTCTTAACACAAATTTTGCAACACGTTGTTCAGTTGAGTAGTCAAATGCCATGTTGCCGCCCCTTAATCCATCTAGAGCGCCGTGCAATGACAGATGGTCCAAAATCTGAAAAATGAAGGCACTGCAGTCACCTGTGCTATTATCTGATCATCAAATTTATTGCAATTAAGTTCAATAGTTTTTACTGCTACCCTTATGAGCATCCACCACTCGAACATCATTCTTGAAACTACAAAACCTGCAGCGTTCCAAATCTAATTTTTCTAAATAAGAAAAAAACCCATTCTGTGAGAACAATGTAGGTGCCTGTTTCTCTTGACACTATTAACCGCAGTGATGGTCTCTGTAATTGCAGACTACCACCGTTGCCTTATCATAATAGCAGAAACAACTGGTGTACAGAGCCAACTCGTCTTTCTCCTAATTTCGGCTGCCTACCTGTAGATTTTGAATGGCGATCTGCCCAAAAATGCCATTTGCAAGGCACCTTTTTTGTTGTTTAGCTTCGATGTATCTAAATGGAACAACTTTCGCAGTCGCGCTGCTGAAAAAAGTCGCTATCAGACGGGAAATGTGTAATGATTTTTGCTGAGTAATGTAGTGTTGTTGTCATCAAAAAATCACACACAGTCACTCACAGGCACAGGCCTCATCTCCATACACGGTTCATGATGCTGGCTGCACTTATGTGATGGGCATGTCACAAAAGTGCAGCCACTATCACATTGGATGGATTGCATGCTTTGTCTGTCACCACAACATACCAACCGATTATGTCTATAATTGGCTACTGACCTTTTAGTAGCTGGTGACTAGTATGTATTAATTCATTAGCAGTTTCCTCTTAGTACCAGAAGTTACTTATGGCGATGAATAGATCTAACACTGAAACATTTCAGAGACAGAGGTATTTGAAATTTTTTCAGGCCCCACTGTAAGCTCTCATAAGTAGAGTATTGATTGGTTAATGGGAATGAAGCCCAGTGACTAGAAGGCTAACACCATCATCTACTTATTCATTTGATCAAAAGGGCATTTCTGTATCCAATTCAGAATTGTTCAAGACAATTGGCTATTTTGGCCGCATGTATTTGAGAGAAGTGAGAAGGTGCAACACTTTTGGCAGGAACTTATCGTGACTTGAAGAGAAGTTTTTTCTCTGTTGATTCAAAGTTATTCCTTTGAATTTTGAGAATGAGAGCCCACAAGCAAATGTCATGAAACAACACTAACAGCGCATGCCTTTTATGTTAAATCTTCTCATGCTGAAATATTCAAAGTGCGAAACAATAGCAAACCTGAAAATGTCGTTTTTGGTGGGGGGGCTGCTGCACACTACCTCCGGGATCGGCTCACGCAAGAAGCCGTATTTCTAGCAGAAAGCTCGCCTTCATGTGTAGCGTTTGCTGCCAGCATTCCCCGGCAAACATTACGGTTACATAAGCTGAATTTGCCAGGAAGCATGTTAAGCAGTTGGGGATATTTTAATGCTATCTCATTCCACTCTTGAAGACAAATCTTAAGCGTCCTCCAAAATTTTTGTTCAAATATCGGACTGGTGTTGTCTGCAAATTCTACCATCGTCGTGTAATTGTGCGACATATGCCCGTATTAGACAGTTTCTCTAAAGCTTTGTTATTCCATGTATTATTCCATAACCGAAGTGTTGGAAAAGCAGAATGTACAGTCATACAGCACGTTTCAGTGTCAACAAAATTTATTAAATTGATATTTACCAAAAAACTGCAAACTCACTGGGAACAGTTATGCACCAACAGAAAAGTGGGTAAAAGTTCACCATGGAAAATGTATTTGCCGGGGACAAAATTTGGAATTCTTCAGTGGAGACGTATGAGGAAGCTAAAGAAAATAAAAACCAAAAGCTCTAAACTCTGCTCACGTTGTACCTTCCAGCATCTTGTATGCATAAAATCTCTACATAATTTCTTCGTTTAACATGTTTGTGTAAGTAGTGTCGACATGACATAGTCACCTTGTTATTATAGTTTTCATTGTCTGAGTGCACGAACTGCATTTCACTGCCATCTGTTATGTTTGGTGTTGAGATTGACTCCACAGTAGTGTGTGCTTTGCAGCATTCTTGTTGTCAAGGTAACCACACCTTTGGGTATAGTAGTGTGGCTATATATTCAATTAAAGGACAACTACAATTAGCTCGAGTGAAGTTAAGCCCCCTTCTTTCCCTCCAGTCTAACCTAACTGTTGCTGCATTAGCAGCCGTAACATGCACAACAGGAAAAGTACTCAGGCACACGTGGTCAGATCTTTACGAAATAGGCATGAGAGATTAAGCCATCAATGCATCCATTTGAGAACCACCACCGATGCTTGGTTGAGAATGCATCTGTCCTTATGGTACATAATCGCATTACTGATAATTATGTCGATTAAAGGTATTGTTTTTCAGCCTTGTAAGGGGAATTTGGCACTCTACAATAAATAAATTGGAACTGTGTTGACACCCTCCTCGCATTTGACATTTTGTAAGTGCATTCAATCGTGGGCCAGTATAGTGTAGCAATGCATTTTTCAATGCTAATGCTTGGTGCTTTTTGCGTTCGTGAGTGGCTGCATTCGACATTCTGCCCGAGGCAGAGCGCCTCTTGCAAGGCATTTTTACTAAATCGCTGCCATGGTTGCCATTCAGTCTGCTCAGGACTGACATGGGCATCGTTCACATCCATGATGACATAGAGGTGGGCAGCCAATCCCAGAATCATGCATACATTATCTGACCGGTTATAAGCAAAATTTTATTTCGCAACGTATTTATAGAACAAGGCATAATATTCGATGTTTAGGAGTATAATTTGTGTGATTGGAGGGTATCAGTCAAAAGTACATTTCAGACAATGCACTGGACGACAAATTTCTTTTCTAAAGCTCTCATGGCATATGTCCTTCTCATCTCATCCTGTGTCTTGGAATGCTGTTATTGCAGGTTACCCATGGCACCATTCACAACACTATCATCAAATTTATTAAACGTGGTAAAAAAGCTGTATTGAGGCAGTACATATGACGTTAGGGTCAAAGTTGCTGCACGAAGTATCTGTTGACTATAAGCAATCTGTGCTTAACAGTATGCCTGTATATGCAATGAGACAAAATATCTAATTCAGCCTGAATATCAGTATAGAGGGATGTCCAACAATGCACAAATGACTGTGAATGTTGAACATCTGATTGTATATTCATGCCTGGACATCAAAACTGAATCTTACTACAGTATGCATAAGTTTAATGTTGAGCCATCTACCCACGTAGCACTAGCTTGCAGCTGTGCTAAGCTTGTGCTAAAACACAGATGGTGGTATTCTTGCTGTGCAGTTGACAGACGGCGCAAATTCGGCTCCAAGAAGTGTACTCGTGAGGAAGAGCTCCGAAAAAAGAGTCCCAGCCCGGCACCCAGTGCCATTACTGCAGTTAGCCACAGCACTGGGGCAGACGTAGAGGCCGAGCCACCTCCTTCGATCAAAGAGGAAAGCCCTCCACCCAACCCTCTACCTGCAGTGAGTGCAGTGCCAACTACACCACCTAGCAGTAGTGAGCAGCCAGCTGCGACTAGCGAGACTCGTGGTTGTGACGACACTCAACCACAGCAGCACACCGTTGATGATGCAGCGTGTGTGAGGGCACCCAAGGCAGCTCCTGCCGAGCGCCCTCATGAAGAGGGTGTCCCTGGCACGGGCTCGCCGCCGGCCACGATGCGCAGCAGTGCAGGACCCGTAAAAAGCGAGCCCAGCGCGCGACCCTCTGACGGCCGCGCCTACCGTGACTCGCCTGGCCTCGCCGCGCATCTGGACACGCTGCAGCAGCAGCAGCAGCAGCACGCCCGGCTCATGCAGCAGCAACAGCAGCAGCAGCAGCAGCAGCCGCCGCCACCACCGCAGCAGCAGCAACAACCGCCTGCAGGCCTGTACCCACCGCGTCCTGGGGTGCAGCAGCCTGGTGGTGCACGGCCACTTGTCTACGGGCTGCAGTCTAGCTCGGGCGTACTGGGGCATGTAGACCCGCTCAGTAGCCCACTGGCCTACCAGCAGTTGCTGATGGCCAATGCTCCGGGCCCATATGTGGACATGCTTTGGGGCCAGAAGATGGCTGGCTTACCACCACCCACCCAAACTGCCTGGACCATGGCACAGCTGCAGGAGGCACGTGTAAGCCAGGAGAGGCAGAACATGCTTGAAAGGTACGGGCGTTGTTTTTCTGACTGAATGCATCTCAAATTCACAAGTGATCTATCTCATTAGGCTACCACTGGATATGTTTTTCCATTTGCTAGGCATAAATATTTTGTTTAGGCCCCAATATCTTTTATGCACTTCATTTTTGCTCAACAAAAGAGAAAAAAAGTGACTCCATTATCGGCTTTCCCAATTTATGATTATTATATAACCGAGTGTTTACAGTGCTTCAGTTCTGTTATAGTGTCTAGAGTAGATAAAATTCATACATAATTAGATAATGCTACTGTTAAATAGGACATAACTTTTTCCCTACCACACCCTGTGGGCACAGGTAGCCCTCTAACTAGAGTTCCAAATGTCATTTTCGAGACCTTTTGTGCCGCTCACAGACACACTGCACCATATAAAGCATAATAGCAGAGTTAAACTTTCGTTTCTTATGGTGTTTGAAAGCGAAAACGGCCGCCTCTGGAAGCATATGCAACTGATTTTATTGACACCTCGTGGAACAGCGAGTCGGAGGATGCTGCCTTTTCACCTGACTTCGATTCTGAGAGTGATGACGATGGAAATCAACCCAGAACTTGCGGATGCACCGCTGATAAAAATATGACGGCAAAACGCAGCAGAAAAGTGTACTGCAAGGCTTATCGAGAAACTGCTTTGTTGCATGCCCAACTGTAGGGCTTCCAGTTCAATTATTATAGCACAAGTAGTTTTCAAGGAAAAATTGATTTCTTTGCAGGTAGTTTCTATAGCGAAATCTTCTGGACTCAGAATTTTTTTTCAGCTTTTTTTCTTTTTAAATAATTTTTCCCCCAATCATGTGTATAGCAGATAATTTTGTTCCACCATCTTGTTTGGTAATTGATATTTCTTTATTACAGGAAACATTAATAAATATTGTGTGCCTGAAAAGTAGAATTATTCTGCTTTGCTTTCATGTATTGCATAAAATTTTAAGGGCAATAGTTAAGAAAAAGAAAAATATAGTGTAATCTACTAAAAGAAAACAGCATTTTCCCTGCAATAAGGAGTTAAAAGAACTTGGCCAGCTGGCAGTAGCTGTAAACTTAGTGCTTGAGAATGAGGTTTCTGCATTCTCCTAGCAATCTCTGGCAGCATCCCCGCCCCCCCCTTTTTAATGCTGTTATACAACTTATAACTAGTACTTGCTTGTAACTCATGGATGACTTATAGACGGGAAAAAGTATACCTCAGTTTCTGGGTCTTGATAAAACCCTGCAGTAGCATAAATCATTTAATGCCAGTAAATACATTGAAGTGGCTTAGCAGATCATTAATGAAACAATATATTTTTTTTTTACTGTTAGTTCAAGCAGAACTGAATGTCCACACATGTGTGCAATGGGATCTTCAAATTAATGTGATATAAAAAAACAATTTATTTCATATTTTCAATCCTAAAATTTCATACAGCGTTTTTTTTTTCTTCTTTTGTTACTTTATCTGTTAGGTAAAATCGCTCACAAACTGAAACATGATGGGATGGGGGAACTTGAGTGAAATTGTAGAAAACTGATAAACTGCAGTGTAGCGATGCACATAAGATATTCAATGCAACAGTGTTGTCTTTTTGAAGCATTCAGTGTTATGGAATTCTGCAGCATTTTTAATGTTCTTGATATTCTATAGGCAAATGTAGGACTTCTGGTATTCGTACTTGGGAGCGGCCTTACGGTTTTTTGGGGAACGTTTGGACCCTCACTTTCACCACAATGTCTCCTCCTCTGGTAACAAAATGAGTAGTAGTAGCCACTCAGCTATTGGTGCCAAAATCAAATTAACACAACTTAGTCTCGGGCTACGATCACACTTGCTCTCGCATCAAGCAGAAGCGGGCAAAATTTGGCAAAATCTGCCCGCCTAGGCGGTGAAACGGACAGAAACCAGGCGGTGAGCCCAATCAGTCTCAGACTGATTTTTGCGCCACAGCTAAGCAAAAAGCGGTTCTGCTTCACCGGAAGCTTCAGTGGCATATAAACATCCAGTTGTAAAATTAACATTTTCCCTTGTTCATTGTCGAATTTTAGGATAAACAACTAATGAAAAGTATCAAAACTGTCTTCTTCCTCATCCGTGGCAAACGAAAGTTAGACTACACGCGTAGTTGCGCGAAATCGTAGCTTTTGAAACTGATGGGTCAATGAATGAATTACGCCACTTAAAATGGCGCTATGAACAGCGCCACCATGCGGACAGATGTACACAGACTAGACGGATGTGAGCGAAAGCGGCAGTGGTTTCTGCTGCCGTGGCAAAACAAATGTGGACTTCTTGGACATGCACGGAAATTCTTTTCCAGCCGCTTTGGCCTTTCTGCCTGCTTGCCGGCTCCCAAGTGTGAACAGCTTTTCTTTTTTAGGTTTGGTCAGGTTAGGTTAGGTCATTCAGGCAAGCTTCACGATTGCCCCAATTCCTTCAGTCACGCATGGGTTTGTGTGAAGAATGTAGTAGGGATACTCGACTGAGTGGCTGCCATAGAATGTGTTTACGCTCCAAGCTGCCATTTTGGTATGATGTAAGGCCATTCAATCACTGTATTTGGCCCAAACTCTGCCACATAGCAGCACTGACTTCCGAGCAGCAGTGGACGTGTGTTCACCGTGCTTGGAAGTCCTGTTTGCGTCTTCAGCAACTGTTCAAAGCTGAACACTGGGTCTTGCGAGATAAAAAAATGTTAAAGCCAAATACTGGCTTATGGACATGTTTGGCTTTATTCTTTCCCTAACCGAAAAGCAGTGAACCGAGCAAAATTTCGAGACTTCAGTCAAGTTGACTAAAATGAATTTCAGGTGTTCGTTGATCATGTTGTGTAGGTCACCAAACAAAGAACCGTTATGCCACATCCAAAAGTTCCTATTTCTTTTAAAACATATTAGAGTGGAGGTATTTCTCAGCCTTCAATTAGTAAAAGAAAATGTAATTTCACCTGGAAACTTGCTTATGAGTTACTAATTTACAAATAATCTTAATAGGTTGTTACGTTCAGGGTGTCTACCAACCAGGAATTCTCGGGGAACTTGAATAGTCTGGAAATACTTGGGGAAAACACGGGGAATTTGTGCTTTTATCAGAGAAAATTAGCTGTAACTTCTATTAAACTTTATTGAAAGGGAATGAAAGTCGTGTTAGTGTTGGCTCCAGTAACAGAGGAATTGCAATGAATCGTCATTGATGCCGTGTCATCGGCACAATGTGTGTTGCCAGAGTAGTTAACGACCGCTTTTCCAGATGCCCGGTTTTTCAGACATGCCCGATAATTCGCAAAGCTTTGCGGCACTGCCACGTACTCCATATAGTCAATGTATATTGCCCTGACTGCAGGTCTGAAATGGAATTAATCAAAGCCACCTGCCGCCGCCATTTTGATTATCTCGCTGCCTCGAACCGGCACTCTCGCACGCAGATCCGCTGGCAGCCGTAGCCACCGCTGCGGCAACGTAGGCCTAGCTGCTTCTGTGTTCGCTACTAAGCTTCTTGCCATGGGGTGCAATGTTTTTCATGGAAAGAATTCGCAGCTGTCAGCAATGGCACCGACTCCACCTTTGTAATCCTTGCAATTGGATTTGAAGCTCACAGAGCACACAGCGCATTGCATAATGCGTCTCCGAAAGTTAGCTTCGCCTCAGTTCAGCAGTGTTACGTGGTGAAGCATAACAATTGTGGGAAGGGGCAATTGTCACGGGACACGGTATGTATTCCTTAATTATACACGCGTGCACCCCCGTCTCCTGTCACAATATGAGCACCGATATACCTAACAACTGTGCTGGCAGGCCTTAACAGCTTTTTCGGACGTGCCTGTGGCAATTTTCACCCTTAAGGGCAGTTAAAGACAAGCATTCATTTTTTTCGGACTACCCAATTTTTCGGATGTTTTTGCGGCAACAGAGTGTTGGCTGACGCCGAGATGCAGGTGTCCCTCATCCAAACCAAAATGAACTCTTTAAAGCAGTGAAACCCAACAGTGAGATGTTGTGTACGGGCTGAGAGTATGTCGGGACAGTTCTGGTTGACTTCCCAGCTGCTGAGAATCTTAGTTGTGACAACGTTCAGGCCCCATACCAATGAGCTTTCTATCAGTTGATAAAAATAGCTCATATTAAAAAATATTTACTTATGTATGCGCCTCCTTTTCATTTGAATTTGAAAATGTTCGACTCAAATTGAAATGGATTTTACGATTTTTTTCGCTGTGCATTTTACTAGCATCTTCCTTCTGTTTTCTTTTTTAATAAAATAGATATTACTCCTTGCTATTCAAACTGGATTAAGTCATTTTTTTGTTTCAACATGCTTACTAGAGAGTGTATAGAGACTAGAGACATATAGAGAGTGACAGCATCGGGCAACATGGTGTCAGTCTGTCTTGACATAAAAGAAAGTTCCGGCTCATTCAGGGAATTTTGCAAAGGTGCTCAGGGAAAACCCAGAAAACTCGAGTAATTTGGAAATGTCAACTTGGTAGACACCCTGTACTTTGTTCAACCCATCTTTTGTGCCAATAGGCATTCCACCATTTCGGGCTATTTTAGTAGTTTCCTTATATAATTGCAGCAGTGATCCTTGTTATACACTTCAGTGCAACTGTTGTTGGGGTTTGACTAACTATACCTTGTGGTATTGAATCGAAGAATCCAGCAGTTTTGAGTTACTGTTGCTTACAGAATGGACTAAATTTGGTTCTAGGGAGCGGAGAGAAGAGGAGGAGAAACGGGAGCGTGAGAAGTCGGAAATGCTGGAGCGTGAAAAGGCAGAGAAAGAAAGGCAGGAGCGTCATAAAAAGGAAGAGCAGGAGCGAGTTCAACGCGAAGCTGTGCAACAGCATTTTGAGGAGTCTCTACGTTTGGCTAGTCAAAAGGTGAGTGCTGAAGCGTTTCACCTGTGCACATAGACCCCAGGTAGTGTTGCAGTAATAGCCCCAGTGTGGACCTGCACAACCAACTCTCTGCCCCCCCCTTCCTTTTTTCCATCCATCACCACCCAGAAAAGAAAGAAAAAAATGTGTTGACTAATCTGCCTAGTACCCTTGAAAGTTGGCTCCTGTGCTGTTAAGCACTGTTAACTGAGATACATAATAAGCAAAATAAACCAAGCATTTCAATATCATTTGTTTTGTTTTGGTGACTCAGTGTCGCTGTTTTATGCCTTCCAGACATATGGCAGAATGATGTCTGTGGCTCAAAATCCACATCAAAATCATCTAGATACTCCCAAGACAGGTTGCATCGTACGTGGCATTACATGTCTTCTCTATTGTCCCGCTCGCATATACATTTGACTTACAGTGCAGTGGTGTAGCTCGAGACACGAGATGTTTTTGTGGTAGCAATAAACCATGAAAAGCCTGTCGCACTCATGATCTGAAGTGCTGGCATACTTCTTTTTGTCCGTTTCTTTATGGCCAACAGAGGGCAGGCTGGAGCCCTATCGCCAGTTTACCCTACTCAAAGGCTGCAGTGAACACATCTAGCAGCTCTGTAATTACACAACCTGACAAGCAACGGGAAAAACAAGAGTTGGAGCACCATGAAAAGTAATTTTCTATTTAGTATTATTTTTTCCTAGCCCCAGTGGTTTCTTTTTCAAAACTATGAAGTGGTCACTTGGCAGATTTGAATATGTAGTGTTTTCTATAGGTATCCCGTAGACTCTCGCTTGCGACAAGTCACAGACCAGGAACGTTGGTTGTCTATAGTCCAGCATCAACAAAGGTTGGAACAGCAGGGGCAGGCTTCTACACATCACCGGATCTCTCATAATGAAGTACGAATTATTTTCTGACCTAATCTTGAAAAAGTTGCTAGCCAATTTGTCTTGCTTTTTTCCACAAGCAGGTGAAGCCAAAGCTGGAGATCCCTGCCCGATCATCACCAAAGACAAATCAAATGCTTCCTGGTTCTAGCCTGTCACAGAAGGTGGGCAGTTCAGCTGTTCCATCAACTTCATCAGTCACAGTGGCCACCTCGAAGGGGGAGCCTAGCTTCAACCTCTACGGTTACCAGCCATTTCCGCAGATGTACATAACTCAAGCTCAGCTCAAAGCCAGAGAGGAATCCAAGTCGCATCATAGGCATGTATTGAAAAATGCTTGTAAAGAAGTATTTTGTTTGGAACAAATAATGGTGCATGATTGCTATTAGTCACACGCATTCTCTTCTTCCTTTTACAGTCAACCCATTGTGAATCGCCAGCCCCATGTTTCTTCACCTTCTCACTTGCCACGAATAGAAAAGGACCTCCGCTTTGACCGTTCAACAACACCTGGCGGTCAGAGAGGAAGCCCGAAGCCTCCAGTTAAAGATCGTGTCAGCCCAGCAATGTCCTCGCCAGGAACTTTCCGACCATATGAGTACAACTCTGCAGGCCCAGCACCAGCACATCAAGGCTCCCTCTCGAGGTGCTCTGCAAGCTTTCCTCAAGAGGAAGCACAGAATCTTGTCAAGTGCTCGCGCTCCCGTCAAGACTCTCCACTTAGCACACCATCCCCTGGTACAGGCAGCTACAGCAGCAGCAGTAGCAACAGCAGCCAATCTGCTAAGGTGTCGCAGCCCTATCCATACAACTTGATTCAACAAGGCCTAGTACCTAACCCTATATACACACCAGCTACCCCAACTACACAAGGTTCCAAGCTGCTCCCACCAGGTGTCTTGCAGTCTTCCCCAACAGGCCAATCTTCTCCACAAAGTTCGGCACAGTACCTGCGTTCAGTGCCGGGCATCACCACAGGCACTCCAGTCTGTCGGCCTGGTCAGCATCAGGAGCCCAAGCTTTCTTATGGCTCCATGCATGGACGTCCCCTTCCTCAGTCACGGTCACCATCCATGCATCTGCCACCAACCAGTTCCACGCCTCCTCGGTTGACACCACCATTGCCACAGCCCCTGAACCTTCAGCAAGGTGCCCTGTCCCCAGGCAAACGCAAAGCTGCACGTGAGCCTGAGCCAGCCAAATTGCCACGACTTGAAGAGAGCCCGTCACCTGTTCAGTGTTCAGTGCCTGCACCGGTGGCTACTCCACCAGCAGGGGCCATAGCTCCAGAAGCCGCTGCTTCTCTAGTTACATTGGCTGCTACAACAGCTGGGCAGTTAACAGCAGCAGCTCCTGTCATTTCCCCCCAGCAAGATACCTTTCGGCCTTTTTCTGCTGTGACACCACAACAGCAGCAAGTGCCATCCCTTCAGCAGCAGCAGCCACCACCACCACCATCCTCTTCTCAGCAGCCACCAACGTCACAGCCTTCCTCGCTGCAGCAATCCACAACCAGTCAAGACAGCTATCAGGCATTCTATAAGAAGGGCAGACCAAAGGCCAGGCCTCCAAATGCTCCGTCTCCTGCCTCTGGTGAGGACAGCAAGCCTGGAAGCATAGGTGGCGGCTCATCCATTGTGCACGAGTCTGATTCTGACACACGAGTTACTCCAAGTCCAGCACCAAGTACTTGCACGACAATCAGTAACAGCAGCAGTAATCACACGAAGCTGAAAAAGGCTTGGTTACAACGGCATTCTGAAATAGAAGATAAGAAACCCCATGATGGAGAGGTACGGTTGGATGCCAACAGTGCATGTGCCTCACCAGCGAAGCAAGAACCAGCAGCGATCAAGACGACCATTAATGGCCACGACACTGAGGCAGGTGGCTCCATGAGGGATGACTGCAGTTCCAGCTCTGCGTCGGAGGCTGAAAAACCAGCAGTGAGCCGTAAGACGAGGATCACTAGAAAGCGAGGAGTTCCAAACAGGGACAAGTCCGGTAGCAAAAGGCAGAGGGGAAACAGTGAAAGCAACAGTGACGCAGCTCCTGAAGAAACATCCCCAAAGAAGGAAGAAAAGCAAGAAATTATGTCCCGAAGACGAGGCCGGAGGCCCAAGGGCATGAAGCATGATACTGCTGATGAATTGGCCTCAGTGCCTCGGAAAAAGCAAGGTAATGGGATTTTTCATTTGTCATGAATCCTGTTCTCAGCTTGCAACATTATTCAGCAATGATCAATCTGCTAAGTATAATTTTGCGTAGGTTTGGTCAAATTGGTTGCGATTTTTTTTTTTTTGTAGGTACTGTATTGACTGGATTCTAGGCCGGCCCTAATCTAAGCAGACTTCCGAAAGTCCGAATTCAGGGGGAAGAAAAAGAAAAAAATGGGGGGGGGGGGACTTGCCTGAAATGTAGGCCGAACAAAAAAAACGAAGACAGCGTTTACAAAATGAAAACAGCATTGATTGAATATGAACGTGTGGAGCTCATTCATTTTCATCGCTACTATCCTTGTCGCTGTCTTATCGCTGTACGCTGCGGCGCACACAAAAACCATCTCCAGTTGTCCTCTCTAACCAGACGTTTTTCACCTCAATTCCGAAGTCCAGCCTGCTTGAACGGTTGAAAGCAGCACTAGACTGCTTTCATGCTTAGAGTTCGTAGAAGACTTCCTGTTAAGCCCTCCGGAATAACACAAGTTACAATAGCCTATAAATTTAAAGGACCATCTAGCTGGCACCAGTTTTGCTGCAGAGTTGGAGTCTTTGACAAGTGAATTGTATTGCTAAGTGCAACCAAAAAAGTCCATACATAAGCTCCACGCACGGCGTACGCCCCTTATATTTGAGAACATATAGAATATGTTCCTGACAAAACTTTTTTCTAGGCCAACTGGACTGTTGAAAATGGCTGACTGAAAGTTCTTTGGGGTCATGAACGCACTGCTGCCACATCGCGGATGCAAAGGAAGCTCGTGCGCTGCTGCTATACTGCAGCTTTGAGCCATAGTTTTGCTAGAGTGTACTAGAGCCTTGAGAGTGGCCGGAACGGCTGCACTTTCAATGCATTGAAAGTGAAGCCAAACGACCGTAACGCGGCTTGGAGCGCTGCGATCGGTAGTATACACGCCGTCGTGGAGCAGAGGTAGTGTGTCTGGTTCCCAGGCAAAAGACCTAGGTTCGAATCTCTGCAAGAAGCATGGAGGAAGGAAATAGCAAGAGGTAGTGTTTTTCTCCTTTTTTAAATACTTCGTCTTGATGTCTATATTTTCTATACTGCTGTATACTTGCTTCCGTTGCTATGTAATGCTACAAAAAGGCAAGCCGAACTTACAGAAATAATGAAATACAAATTTCTTTAACAGAACAAGAATTTTTTGCAGCATCACCGCACGGGGATCAACAAAACTATTCCAACCAAAGCATGGCCTCCGAGGCTTGCACACACACCAAACGCCGCCTACGCGGCTCCATAGTCTCAGCTGCTTTTCGAAGCCATCGACGTAAAATGAAAACGGACGGTTGTCGCCGACGTTCGGTGACTACGAAACGGCACAGGTTCGAATACCGCCAAAGAAACGATATTGCCTGTGCTTTATATTAATATGCATAAACGAAGTATATGTGAACGAGATATGCGCGCAGAGGTAGGTATTAACATTGAACAGTAGCTTTCTTGAGCAGCGATCTTTGTTGACATACTACTCTGACTTTTCAAAATATTTACCGGAGTGCGTGCTTCGTGCGTACGTACCATCAGCGATGGGATAAGGCTAAACCCCATTAGCGCGATTTTGTGCGCGACAGCGACGAGCGACGGGTTCGCGCGACGGATCGGGCCGTCGCTTGAACAGATCGCTCGGTCTTGTCGCGCGATCGCTCGGTTTTGCAAATCTAGAATTCGTCGCTCGTCGCCCGGAAGTGCTATGAGCGACTAGCCAATAGCGGGAAGCCGGAACTGAATGTACATAACTCCAGTACTTCCGATTATCGCACGGAACGAGCAAACGATTGAATTTTTATACGTGCAAGGATAAGAACCTACTGCAAGACTTTCAGAAATATTTTATGCTGCTTTTTACAGTAAAATACATCAACTTAAGTTAATAAAGCACGCGTCACGCTAGTTTCGGCGCCTATATTGCTGCCCTCATACCGGCAACACTGGGGAGACGTCGCTCGAAGTCGTCGCTTGCATGGGGTGCAACTCGTAGGCGACGAGCGAACGCGACAGCCATCTCCATCGCGTCGCTTGTCGCTGTCGCGTGTAAGATCGCTTGCATGGGGTTTATACTATACTTGTCTCTTGGGGTGCATTCAGTGCATGAATACCCGCGATATGATGCCGCAGATGCAAGGATTTTGCCCTGCGCCGTGTCGTGGTCACCGAACGTCGGCAACAATCAGCCGTTTTCCTTTACGTCGATGGCTTCGGAAAACAGCGGAGCCTAGAACCGGCGTGGGCGGTGTTTGGTATGCGTGCAAGTCTCGGAGGCCGTGCTTTGGTAGAAACAGTTGACAATTTATGGAAATTCAGCGTTCTTTTTTAACTTAAATAGGACATTAGGCCGTATAATACGAAGAGCTTGGTGGCGCGATCCACCGCCCCGTTCCAAAGGGGACGCTCATAACGTGCATCCATCGTCAAAAATAAATTTGTTTAGTCATTCCTGCAAGTTCGGCTTGACTTTGTTGCATCACATAGAAACGAAAGTAAATGTTAAGCAGCAGTACGAAGAAATATAGACGTCTAGGCACGGAATATTAAAACGAAAAACGCCACCTCTTGCCGAGACTGAAACCCCTTTGTCTTTTGTGTGGGATGCAGACGGCGCTATGCGTTTCTTACCAGGGGGAACTCTGTAATTAGTGTCTACGGGAGCTGCAGTGAGAGCGGTTGTGGCAGCATGGGAAGTACATAGATTTGCCTAAACTCCTTTTTGGCTTGAAACTGCTATGTGATTTTTGTAAACTTGATTTTTAACGATGCGTTGCCTAATAAACATAGTTAAAATTGTCCGACGGCAGGATTCGAACTCGGGAACTCTTGTACAGAAGCCCGATATTGAAACCATTAAGCCACGGACGCATCTATCGACAAGCGAATGAAACGCCCTTATGAATTCATCAGGCTTGGCGCGTTTCGATTAAGCCACCTGGACAAGCTCAATCATTGCAGTTAATGGCAATGGTGCGTGTTCGCGGCGTCTTCTACGCTCCCAAGAGTATAGGTTGCGCGGAAATTTACAATGTTTATATAGCGCAATATAAGAAAGCCACAAGAACGTCTGAAGATCAGACAAATCAATCTACTTCCCATCATTCCCATGGTGGTACGACTGTAGCGCCAGAGTTGCCTCTAGTAATTGCATAAAACGCTATGGTATGTGTTACCGATCGCAGCGCCCCAAGCGGCGTTACGGTCGTTTGGCTTCATTGGAAGTTCGTCGGGGCTCTCTCCATGTCTAGGTCACTCTAGTTTTGCTTTATGCTGAACAAGTGGCGCCGCGTATGGCGCTCAGTCGTTGTTTAGCTGGTGAGGCCGGTAGTATGGCGCCTCCAAGGAAATGCGACAAATTGCTGAGAAGTGCAAGTGCCGGAAGTATGGCGCGTCCAAGGAGATCCGCCAAATTGCGGTTAAAAAGTGCAAGTGTGTACTGCTACGTGTGTCAGTGCCACTACAGCTACAAAACAACCGCCGGTAAGCTCCCAAAGGTGAAATTTTAAGGATTTCTGGGAAGTCTTATGAGAAGGAGCATGTGCGACGTGCGAGGTTAACAAAGCCGCTCTTAATTTTAGTTTCTTTTTTGCCATCATTTGAAATCGTCGCATCCTGCGTTGGACGCGACGACGGCCGCAGCCAGGCGCGCACGGCCGCAGCCAGGCGCACGAGAGATCTGTGCAGGCCCTATGCTCAAACACGGACGCTAGATTTAAAAAAAAAAAAAAAAACGGTCCGTGGCGTCGGGTCGCCTGCAGTGGGAGCAACCGTGACAGCCGTAGTTGCATTCTCGTTTGTCCGACTGGGCCGAACGGCTCTAGTTGCGGGGGACGGGACGCGTTGGGCGACGGCGTTCCAAGCGCGTTCCTGGGGCATTTTCTATACCGATAACAGGCAGTCACGGCTAGTGGCGCCGCGGCGGAGGCTCTAGTTGCGGGGGACGGGACGCGTTGGACGACGGCGTTCCATGCGCGTTCCTGGGGCATTCTCTATGCCCATAACAGGCAGTCACGGCTAGTGGCGCCGCGGCGGAGGACAGTTTGCTATGCACGCGACAGGCCGTACCTATTTATTATTTTTTCCCCTAGCTCAGACTTTTGACACACATCCAGGGCAGCGGCGTGTTAACACCATCCTCGACATCCAGCCTTACAATGTGCAGCTCGCACCCTCATTGTGCCTTTGGTGTGAAAACTATAAAAACGAAAGAACGATCGTTTTGCTTACCTGAAGCCGCACGTCGTAATCGAAGCTTTTCACTTGTGCTTCACACCTGCCAACAGCGTCGGAGGGGTCCGCTGCACCCAATTTCGTCTCGGACGCCGTAAACTAAATGCTGGCGTAAAGATCATTGCCGCGGAGCGAACTGCCTCTTTTGAAATAGTGTTCCACGTTTTCAATTCTGCAAAATAATACGCGCTGCTGCTTCCGCACGGCCATAGCTCCCGTAGACCTGCGTTATGGCGACTATGGCATACATGCGTTGCGCGCGGCAGAACGTGGAGTAGCGGCTGCGATAATGACTTTTCCAGATGGCGCTAGCTATGCACGATATTTATGAATTTCAATTAAAAACGGTTGTGTTTCATAAAATCCCCAAGTCTGAGCTGCCCCTAGAGTTTGGTTTGTTGTTGTTTGCGGGAAAACAAAAAAAAAAAAAAAACGATCGGCCTAAAGTTCAATAAATACGGTATGTCTTGCATCAGTGTAAGAGGTTGTTTGGTTTGGTATTTCGGTTTGTTTTAATTTCTCCAAACATGCTGCCATCTTATGTAGAGCTAGCAATAAGTATTAAAGGAAGCAGGGGCGTGGGGATCGACACTAAATTTTGTTTAGTAATTGTACGGTGTAAGAATATATAATATTCTTACACCGTGGTAAATTGTCATGAAAGTTGGCTGATATGGTTACCGATTTTTCGGACGCCTCGGCTGTACCGCCATGGTGCCTCCAAGAGTCGATGTATAAGTACGTTGGAAATTCCGCACGCAAAATCCCGCCACCGCTCGCTTTTTCCGAACTTTTTGCCGTGACCGGAGCATGACCGGTGGTTGGAAACTGCATTGATCGAAGCCACCACCGCCGGCATTTTGATTATCCGCCCCCTCGGAACAGGCGCTCTCACACGCAGATCCGCTCACAGCCGTAGCCACCACCGCGGCAACGCTTGGCCTAGCTAATTCGACGTTCGCCACCAAGCTTCGTGCTCTTCGGTGCCGTGTTTTTTATTAAAACAATTCGCCACTGTTAGCAATAGCGCTGACTCCGCCTTTGTAATCCTCGCCAACGGCCTCGAAGCTCGGAATGCACAACACACTAAAAAAAGTGCAGGCCTTTGGGTTGTATTTTGCCCCAAACAATAATCGTCCCTTGCCCGCATTTCCTGTCTAATAACGCTGCCCGGAGCCCGGTACTTTCTAGTCTCAAACGGCTTGCGCGTTATCAGCTTGACACAGCGTTACTCGACAGGAAATTAGCGAGCGCCGAGTTTTCAAGATAGGAAACGTTTGTAAGCAAGGCAGATGAGGATTATTGTTTGGGGGCGAAATACAATCGAAAGGGTGTAAATTCTACATTTTTTCAGTAAACGCGTTGCATAATGCCGGTTCCCGAAAGTTGGCTCCGCCTCAATAGAGCAGTGTTACGCGGTGAAGTGTGCGCGAAGTGTGCGCGAAGTGCTGCGGTGAAGCATACCAAGAGCGGGAAGAGGCAAGTGTCATAATTGTCATGGGACATATTTATTCCTTAATTATACACGCGTGCACCCGCCGTCTCCTGTCGGTACGAGCACCGATGTGCCTAATAAGTGTGCTGGTGGGCCTTCAGAGCTAGTCTGGACATGCCTGTGGCAATTTGAGCCTTTGGGGGCAGTAAAAGGCAGGCATTTGTTTTTTCGGACTGCCCAATTTTTTTGGGTGTCTTTGTGGCCCCTAGGGAGTCTGAAAAATCGGACGTTGACTGCAGCCATTTTTCTTCCAATAATCTTCTAAAGAATGTGCAGAGCTTGCAAAATACACTAGTAATGCAGTTGAAATTTATTTTCAGATGTAATTCCACATGCCATGACAGGCATGTACCCAGGGGGAGGCATTCTCCTTTACATGTGTTTAGATAGGAGCACCCGAGCTAAGGTTTCCTCTTAAACCCATAAGCAATATGGCTGTCACCCATTACCTCGTCTGGTTTTTCCCCTAATTGTACAGCACTTTTCGTGCAAAACTGGCAACTGGAAACAAGAGTCTCAAGGAGTTAAGAAATTAAGCCATCCAAGGGAGAGAGTCAAGGCAACAGCCAAACAGGAAGAAAAAGGGAATATTAACAAATTTAACTGTTTATGAAAATCATTTTGGATCAACATTTTATTTAAAGGAAGTCGAGAAAACGCCGCCGGAAGTGAAGAACAATTCCATGTGTTTTGAATGACGCTTCTACAGTTAACAGTCGAGCCGCCTGACGTAGCCACTTCTCTGCTGTGCTTATGTATAGCTGTTTTTCTAACCTTCCGTGGTGGGCGCAGTACGTCTATAACCGCAGCATCCTGCCTCCTACACGGTTATTTCCCAAATAACAATACGAGTCAGTTGTGGCACTTAATAGAGCAGTAAACAAAGGTTCCAAAAGAACTGCGATTGTTCCGCAAATGTGTATTCCTCATAACCGCCAGCCACTGTTCCTCCGCGAGCCTGCAAATAATTCGTACATAAAACTTTTCTTGTTACACAAATCGGGCGGTAACCACAAAAATAAAATAATTAGCATGTAAATTTATATGTTTTGTCTTGCCTATTATAGTGGAATGGAGAATGCCTATTTCATGAATTGAAATAAAATGGTTGCTTCGCTGCAACTATCCAGTATATTGTCAAGTTGCACTTCAGTTGGCAGAGAAGTTTCATGAGCGAGACAGGCTCGGCAGTGAAATTAACTGTACCGCAGACTTTTGGAGGTTAGAGTTTTACGCACCGAAACCATGAGGCATGGCATAGTGGGGGACTCCAGACCACCTGGGGTTTTTTAACGTGCACTAAATCTAAGTACATGAGTTTTTTTTTTGCATTTCGCCCTAATCGAAAATACGGCTGCCATGGCTGGGATTGGATCCCGCGACCTCGTGCTTGGCAGCCCAACATCATAGCCACTAAGCTACCATGGCAGGTAGACTTTTGAAGAGTGAAATGCTCAGATTCCATGCACTTTATCCATGTCTCTTGCACACCTCATTCTTTCCGTCGATGAAAAGACTCTTCAAGAACAGAAGATGCTCCGGAGGTATAAAGTACGATGCCGTTTTGAAAAGACCGCATGACGACAATTTTGTTTGTTTCTGTGATTGGCTGGCGGAGTAACACAACCCCACCTGAGCCGTGTGCCATGGTTGTCAACTGCTGTCCTTTTTTAAAAGTTGTTTGCTACCACAGAAATCTTTGACACTTTCACTTTTTTAATTGTTCTTGGCAGTGTTCTTTACTGCGCGAGTCCATTTGTTGTGGTCCCTTATTTGCCTAGTAAAGGAGAGGTGTATCTCACTGGCGTACCTGTGAGATACACCTCATTTCATTTATCTTTTGCCGGTTTACGCATCTTTATGGCGAATGGCGGGCGTTATGAACATTTGTACTAGTAAAGGTACCCCCCCCCCCCCCCTTTTGAAAAAAAATCCTGGGTACGTGCCTTTGCCATGACATGGTTGCATTCTTGAATTCCTCCCTTCATGTGCAAGGCAAAAATAAGCCTGTGACTCTGTACAGCATTCAAGGAGCATAACGAAACAAACGGAAAATAACTGAAGTCATTGCCAAGATTATGTGTCAGCTCAACGAGCTCCATGGTGCCGAGACTGGCCCCCGACTTTTCTACACTTTTCCTATGCAGCTATCGTAAAAGGCAGAAATGCATAACTGCAAGGTTTTGAGTGAATGTCGCCACCAATACTTTCACGTGGTTTTGCCTGACTTGGCACTGCGTGTGTCTGTATATACCACTGGCATCTTGCACTGTGCCAAGTTATCTTTGTACGATGCAAGCAACCTTCTTCGGCTGTGTTCCAATACATGACATATGCTGCAAAGTAGGCACGAAGACAGCAGCCATATTAAGTTTCATTCACTTCTGGCAAAGCCGTTAGTGAAGGCAGCTTCACAAAGGCAGCAAAGAAAAAAATGATGCAGGCTACTCTGCTGTCCAAACAAGGTGGTGGTTGAGCAGCAAGCTTGTAAATATGACGGGAAGGTCGTCTGCACACAAGAAAATGTGGTCATGCTTTCCTGTGCCCTTAATGTAAACTACATTGTTTTTCAAAGGATTACATGTGCAAACAGATAAGATAGAGGTATGCGCTCGTCTTTCTTTTTCGTTTTGTTGCCATGTGGTGGCGTCGCTTCAGACGCATCTCCCACATGGTTCCAGATGTGTTCCGTTACTTCGGCTCGAAGCAGTCTCCAACGCTGGCCAGAATTGGCACACACCCTTGCCTGCTGCTTAGTCATACAAAATGTGGAAGTGATTTACACACCTTCCTGGCTACACATGCAGCCAGTGTAAGGCCAATTTGTTTTTATCAATGCAGAAAAAATGAAGCTCTGCCTACCTACACGAAGCTACCTTTTTTTTATAGCAAAAGTGTAGAATGACCAAATCGCACTTTCTGCAACGCAGTTTTGATGAGTGTAGGTAGTTGCCAAACAGGCAGACATTCAAAATGCACAGTGCCATTTTGACTGCAACTGTTGGTGGTACGAAGTACAGACACATGGAGACAACGGTGAAGGTTTGCTGTATGGGTGACAGTTGGGTGCTGGTGCAGCTGTGTGTAATGGAGGAAATTGACTTTCTTACAACACAAAATTATCGCATATAATGTGTACATGGGCAGGCTGTTTCATAGTTAAGGCTGTATTATATGCATAGCAAAGATGTCCTCATGTACTTGTCATTTGCAATGGTCTTTGCTGCAGAGTTTGTCTGGATTTGTTGCTGATAGGAAAGTGGTACATTGGCTTTAGTGACTCTGTTTAGGCAAGGGCACATGTCCAGCAGAAGACTTGCAAGCTGCTTTAATTAGCTACGATTTAGTCTGCAAGGTGCAACACAATGTCAT